>NC_134578.1:69972613-70275946 GCF_050947875.1 Dermacentor variabilis
ACGTAAAGGAACGCTACATTGTAGTCCTGCTTGAATTTTGGACGCCTAGGTGCATCTGCTCCGTTGCAATGGCATGCTATGGGAACACATTAATGGCACCCCGAGCCACTAACATAGGAAACATAGGACATGCTGTAGACTCTTATTCCCGCGTTGTCTTTCTGTCAGGTCTCTCACTATATATGTATACTTGCTCGATTGCGTAAATTGTACATAGGTCTCCCACACCGCAGCGGGAATGGCCCCGCCCCCCACCCTCGTCAGTGCCTGTGTTTGTGTTAGCCCACAAGAACTTGCCTAGATTGCACTGCGCGAAATGCGCGGGGTGGGGCTGGCTGCTCAGCCTCCCCTTGCATAGGCTTGTCGATAAAGTGTGCGTATGTCTTCGGCACCACAGCATAAATGCCCCATCCCAAGTGGTCGCTGTGTCGAAGAGCAGTACAGTTCTACCAACACTAATGACGTGCCGTCGGTTGCCACAACGATAAACAACATGCGTGAGGGTCATGCACACGGCCCCTGGGTTCTAACATTGTTGCGTTTAATGCGCGCAAAGCTGATTATGATGAGCAACCTTAACTGATGAAGTAACAAAAAAAAAGAAAGAAACCCACGCATGTGCGGAATTACACATTGTAGGTTAAGTTGAGCAATACAGCAGGAAATTGTGTGCGTTTGTAGTCTGTGGCAACCCAAACTAAAACCACAGCGCCGTTAGGAATGGTACAAAGCAGAATCTTGTTCACTTTAATTCTGTCGTATTGGGAAACGGAGTAAGCTTCAAATTTCAGTACCACTTCTGGCGCTACTCTTTCTCCCACTGGAAAAGTCATGTTCCGTACGGAATCATATAAGATCCAGAGATCATTATAATTGGCGACAGAGGTATATTGCGAGAGGCCTGGTCATGTTTACTGAATTAATACTCGAGCCGAGGACATGCTGCAAAAGTTTCCTTCCTAAGAAAAGCTTAAACTGGCGAATGCAGCACACTTGCAATATTTTGGAAGAGCGTATGTGCTGAAACCACTTATTCTATTCTAACTACGGTCGTTCTGCGACGTAGCCTACCGTTCATTTCTCGTACACAGTGTGCAATAAACGAAAGATTAACTTAAAGATGGATATTCAGGCATATATGCTAAATAGTTAAACTAAGGGTATTCAAAATCTCGGCTCACTGATGTATGGCTGAGAGCTAGGTGATTTATAAATATCTAAAATTACGCACCCTTCCTCAAGGGTTTCCATTCAATTAAAATATAGGGTTTTACGTCCCAAAACCACTTTCTGATTATGAGGTACGACGTAGTGGAGGACTCCGGAAATTTCGACCAGCTGGTGTTCTTTAACATGCTCCTAAATCTAAGTACATGCGTGTTATCGCATTTCGCCCCCATCGAAATGCTGCCGCAGTGGCCGAGATTCGATCACGTCACTTCGTGCTCAGCAGCCAAACACCATAGCCACTGAGCAATCACGGCGGGTTTTCTCAAGAGTTTATTATATTTTAGACATCAGCATGCATGACGCAAACATAAGTAATAACTCAGCCCTTTCAGTTCAGTTGGTGATTGAATGCTTTGCAATTTCCAATGTTCACTTGTACTCTAGCCTAAATTAACAGGGCCATTGGCAGTTATTGCCAATGGCCCTGAGGGTACATGAAATAAATAAATAAACAATTTGCTTTAGCATTCGGAGGAATTTCACAATAAGTCCTATATGAGTGTTTCCCCGCAGCGTTTCCGTGATATTGTGAAGAATGTTTTTTTACATATGCATTGATATGTTTCTTCCAAATCTGCAGAGTTTGTGCGTTTCATTCCCGAACTTCACAAAGGTAACTAGAAATTCCCAAAATACGGTATAAATAAATATCAAGCTAACACAGACAATCTGTGAAAGAACTAATGTCTTACTTTCATTGGTGATTGGTGTCAGGCTTTCTTTAATTGTCCTGATTTCATGCGGAGTCTCCCCATTGCTGGACCGACTTGCCACCTCGAGAGGAGCGATCCTCAGGTCATTATTGAGAATTCCTCGCTGAAATTTGTAATATAGTATACAACGTTACCTCAAGCTCAGCCACACATAAATAAAGGCACAAACCATCATGACAATTCGATTCAAGTGGTGGATAGCGGTTATTATTCTTGTCTGTTTATCGTACATGAAATCTAATATCGGTACACATTAACTATTTATGCCATGAGCCGTATACAATCTACGGTATTATGCTAGAGGCGGTGTACCCGCTGCAACGAATATTTATGTTATTGCACTGCAAATGTAATTGACAAGGCTAAAAGAGCTCCGGCATGCCCCCCCCCCCCCCCGCCCTTGTTCACGGCGGCTTACGCAAAGCGCTATGCATTCTAGAGTACGGAAGAGGTTAAAGTGTCGACGCAGGATTGTCCTTGTTTCCCTCGTCGACTATCGGCGAATAATGGGCAATGAAAAACCTTTGCCTTAGCAAATAGTTCTTTACACAAGCTTATCCAACCACTCACTTGTTCACTAAACTGAGCAAGCACAATATCAGTCGCCTGAGCAGAGATCGTTCAAGGCAACATTGATTAATAAGAAACACATGTTGCCTGTGTGCATTTATTTTTGCTGAGGCAGCATTTATTGTCAAATTCAAAAGTACTTTTTGCGTTCGCGTCTCACACGTGGGTGCCTGCACTAGGGCTCCACATCTTAGAGGATTCAAACTGTGGCAGATAAATTGCGGAAATAACATGAACATTTGTTAACAAATGAACGCCAGTAGAAGTGGTACTGGGAACTGTACTTAAAATTGGATTGAAAAAGTCAATTATGCACGTGGGCCACTTTAGCGAGGGGCGCGAAATATAGAAGTTGCCAATCTGAAAGCTAGTGTTTGCACTAAACAAAAACAATGCACTTGTTTATGAGAATACTGACTTCCACATTAACCAATCTGTGTTTTTCATAGTTTCTCATGATTTTTCTACGGTTGAGTTTGTAAATTTTTAAAAATTAGGCCCAGAACGTGTAAGCCGGTAACCCTAGGAATTTGTGCGACGCGCGGATATCGTTAGGTCAGCGGGGAGAAATAAAAGCACGCCACAGTAATTTGAGTGGAAGAGCGCAACTATTTGAAAATATAGCATAATAGGTTCAGAAGAGATTGCTGCGCACATGGCTTCTTCGATTGCCGGCTGTACACAAGCGGTCGACCGTTGATTGTGGCACCAAGAGAACTGCTGTGGCGTTGTGGGCATATAGGGGCACACGCGAGACCCGACAACACATAGAAGTTGTCAAGAATTGTTTCTAGACTACGGTTTCATTTTGATGAGACCAGTTGTGTAGAAAACGGAAGGAAACTGTCGCGTCTTGATTAAGCTCAAGAACAACAACACTATACTGAAGCCTTGATTTCCTATACATATACGCATGCCATGGCCATATTACTTTCCAAAATGCCAGTTTGGTGACATTGGTAGTACATAAGAAAGAATATGGAATCTCGATCTAGACACCAAAAATCAAAAGCCATATCCACATACAAAGCGCATTTGTGTTTTCGTGCTTCTTTCTGTTTCTGTGGAGTTCTCGCTCTCTTTCTTTCTCGCCAATATTCCTTCAAAAATGAAACTATATGCCTACTTCTATAATTGCTTGAGAATAAAACGCAACCGCTAATTTCCGATGAGGTATCAGCTCAGAATGACCTCCCAAATCCCACAAGGAAAGACGAGCTCATAAGTAATAACGGTTAGATGGGACATATTGCAATTATCTGATACATACTTTCAGTGCATTACTCAAGAATTTACTGGATATAATATTGGTAATCTAGTGTAAATGCACTAACGGCTAATTGTTAGCTGCTATTGCACAAAAATATAGTCGTAAGGTTTTTAGAAGCAGTCGTAGAACTTGGATTTACGAATCTTACCACTTGCACACCGCTTTGTATCCGGTCCACAATAAGAGATGACATATGCGTGGTATCGTGATACAAGTTTCTTTCCAGTTCTTTTCCATTTAGCTTATGGAAAACAAAATAAAGCAGAAACACCATTTACCTTTAAGTTATCACTTTAATAATATGGCCTGGTAGATGAAACGGGCGGGTATTTGTTACGGAAGAAAATGAAACGCA
Source organism: Dermacentor variabilis (assembly GCF_050947875.1). Taxonomy (NCBI): domain Eukaryota; kingdom Metazoa; phylum Arthropoda; class Arachnida; order Ixodida; family Ixodidae; genus Dermacentor; species Dermacentor variabilis. The sequence continues at coordinate 69,976,752 of NC_134578.1, forward strand.
GTATGGCATTTGTGCATTGAAACGCAAAGATAGTCAGAAAGCATAATTATAAGTAATCTAAACACAACACCTATTCAAGGCTTCCATTGCTCGAGCAACTTTGCAGGCGCAGCTTAAAGATGAGAAAACATGCCACACAAGTGCAGATGGACACAAAGCCGCGCAATATATAATTGTTTGGTCAGCGAGAGAACAGGTGTAGGGTGTGACGTACACTACGATAGCCCCATCGCCTGTAGATGTTAGCTGTCTCTTTCACGAGAAAAATTCTTGTAGGGTAAATAACATTCATGAGAGGTGTGCGCATAAAGAAATGAGACACACATATAAATGTATTTGGTATTTCATAACGCTTGAGTAACAGCAGCAAAATAATTCTTGGGGATTGGCTAAGGATGAGTACATACGCAGTTGCACATACAAAGCAAGAAAGTTGTTGGTTATGTAAATGGCCATGGACACACACCACGTCCCTTGAGCTGTCCACTAAGCCTGTTTACAGTCAACGGCAAGTTGTCTGTTCAGGCAAATTTAGAGTGGCCCAAGATGTCTACGTTAATACAAGCAGCTAGTTCACACTTAGTAGCACGAATCGTCAATCGGTGTTTTAGGCGAAGGTCACGCGGGCGCCAAAGTACAGCTACCAGCGAATGGCCTCGTTTAATCTTTGTATGCTGACCGACAAACTAGCGCAGAAAGTGTGCCTCTCCTGCGTCTAAGAAAAACAAAGAATTCCTACATAAATCGTGCACATATATCGGCTCACAGGCATCTCCAAGGCACACTGACCTCGCTTTAGAATAATCATCTGTAATTGGTGTAATCCTTGATTTACTTTATTTTCTTTGATTTAGACCTTCGGTATTGACCACTAAGCGTGTTCGTGTTGTAGGTTAAATATACCATGTGTATATATGATCGCGACACAAGAGCTGCAAAACTTTTAAATGTTGCTTGATACAGTTCGTACTTTTGGGGTGTCCCTTTGTCAACCCCATGCTTCCCTCAAGAAGCACCGACGCCTTCGTCATCGTCACGTCATCGCGCACATGTCCCATACTTTACATCTTCCTGATTCCTGAACTTGTAAGTGGCATAGTGTACAACCAGGGAAATCACACGAAACTAAATCGGCGACGTTTTGGGTGGACAAACATAAGCATTAAATAAGATTCCACGCTACAGAGATAACATTCAACCAGATTGTACGAATTGTGGCCAGTTGAAAACATTTAACTAAACACTTAATCACGCTTTCCTTCACGTAAACTCCAACATCAGCAAAGTTCTTATACATAATTCTTGACAACAAATTTTGTGATGAGGTAGACGAGTATGACTAAAACTAAAACGTTCTAGCAGGCTGTCAGTATATGTATATTACTAATTAAAGCCGAAACGAAAGAGTACGGTTTGCTTTCTTAGTTATTTGTGGTTTTGAGTTCAATAAGTAGTACAACCAAAACGCAGATCCTCACGGGCGTGTTACATACTTCTAGTTCACTGTGTCAGTAAGCGGCACTTTTCGTTACATCGATCCCATTACGGTTTTCTTTAGAATGAAAGCAGCTAACCTTCTTTTAAAGGTTGGATCTTTTATAGTGGTAGTTTATACCCCGTTTGTCCTCTCAGTACTAAAGGAGAAATTGCTGCAGGAGCTTGACGTGGGCAAGTTGGTTCTACATACTTGAAGAAAAACAGCGAAAAAAGAGGTGTGACGCCATCTCGGACATTAAACAAAACTAAATTATAGGGTTTTACATGCCAAAACCACGATCTTATTATGAGGCACGACCAAGTGGGAGACCGGAAATTTGTACCAACTGGGGTTCTTTAACGTGCACCTAAATCTTTATACACGGGTGTTTTTACATTTAACCTGGATCTAAATCTGGTCCCCATGCCCGGAATTCGATCACGACCTCCTGCTTAGCAGCCCAACATCATAGTTACTAAGCCTGTGACTGAACATGGCCACTAAGCATGACTGGTGTCATGGATATTGTGTCGCCAGCCTAACAGAATACTCGTATGCTGAGTCACTCTATGCACTATCCATCTCCCCAGTTTTACATTCTGGCGGTGACAGTTGTCGGTATGCCAGTTATGGAAAAAATGTAGCCAGGAACGTGTGATGCGCGGGGTGAAACGAAGTGTCTTCCGTACACGTAGAACTGGAATTTTTCCACTCCAAACAGGAGAGCTTTCTTTTTCTAATTAACCATAGCCTTGCTTAGCAAGACTCAATGTGGGTAGGCATAGGCTACTGGCCTTATATGTCCTTCAGGAAGAACGTGCGCCAAAACTACACTTACCAGGTAAGCATACGCATCTCAAGACAGTTGCAGTGGAAAGCTTGGGTCGTAGAGAGTCAGAATAGTGGCTCACGAAAGCAGCTGCTGGATGTGGTGAAAGGCATTGTCGTAAGCTGCACTCCAAACTCACGCAACGTCTTTTTGTAGGGGTCTGTTCAACAGCGCAAGAACATTGCACAAGTTTGGAGTGAGGTTCTCGTGGTAGTTGACAAGAGCTAGTAGCGACTGAAGTTGGGGCTTATCGGCAGGTGCCGGCGCTTTGGCTATCGCAGCCAGTTTTTCGTCCATTGAGGTGTCGCCGTGCCTGTTAATTAAAAGGTCCAAAGAGGAAAGCTTGTCCCCCAAAAAAACCCAATTTGGGCGCCTTCACATGAATGCCACATTCAGGCATGCTTTTTAGAGATATATGTCAAGGTTCTGCAAATGTTCTTCTTTTGAGCGAGCGGTCAGTAATCAGAAGGCCGTCAGTGTAGCGAAACACGAAACTGAGACCCTTCAACATAAATGTCCATAATTTTTGGAAATATTCTGGGCGCTGGTTCAATACCGAAGGCTACACGATTCATAGCATAAGTGCCGCTGTCGCGCTCGTTGCTGTTGCGCTCGTATTATAAAAAATGCTTTCCGCAAGTGAGGGCCACAAACAACTTATCAGCCTTCGGTAACGACCCGCCATGGTGGCTTAGAGGCTATGGTGCTTCACTGCTAAGCGCCAAGTCACGAGGTCAGATCACGGCCACGGCGGCCGCATTTCGACGGGGGCGAAAAGCAAAAACGCCCCTGTACCATGCATTGGGGGCAAGTTAAGGGTCCCCTGGTTGTCAAAATTATTCTGGAATTGCTCACTATGGCGTGCCTTATAATCAAATCGTGGCTTTGGCACATAAGGTACCAGCATTCAATTAATTTCAGTTTTGCGTAGTGCGTACTCTTCTGCATCTAGTACTGAGCTCATTGTAAGCTTGTAATCGCGTCACATGTACATGCATCACATCAAAACAGGTGAGACCGGAAGTGCGTTTTCTCTCCTAGTTACTGGTGTCAATATATACATGCGTTCTTGTCTTGAAGATTCTTCTTCAAGAGGTACTTTGAGAGAAAGTGGAACTCTTCGAGCTTTGAGAACTTTAGAGTTGTGCCATCCCTAAAAACAAGGGTTCATTCCACACCTTAAATTGTTCCTACTCCATTTCCTAAGAGGTCCTTGTAACGGTACATAAACTTATCCAGCTCGGGAAGTCGTTCAATGTTGTGTGCTGGTTCACCCTGCAGCTGCTGCCGACCGCGAAACTGTTTCCAGTCAAGGCGTATTTACTGAAGCCAGTTGCGCCCGAGAAGCGCCCGACCGACCATTCTGAGAAATCAAGTAAAGCGGCAATTCCTGGCTCCAAATGTGGTGTTCGAATGTAACAAAGAAACACCTCATGGTTTAACAGCTTGCTTTGTCTCAGTCATGAGTGTCAACTTCGTTTTACTCAGGGCTGCTGCTGAAAGAAAGCAAGCGAAACTTATTCGCCGGTATGACCGACACTGCAGTTTCCGTGTCAAGCTCCATCAACAAAAACACACGCTCAAAACCCAAGCTGAGCATGATGGCAGTTCCTGTTTGTTTCTTTGCCAATAACGCTTTGCACGGAAAATTCTGGTGGTTTCAGCACTCGCACGTGCTGGTCTCTTAGTTTTCGCTTCGGCTGCAATTGACCGTGTCCTTTCAGGCAGGCTGTCTCAATTTGGCCTCTCTTGTTGCAGAAGAGACAGGTTGCATTGACATGCTGGCAGTCGCTGGCGACATGACTGGAACCACAGCGGAAGCATTTCACCGTTCTTCCGATACTTGGCGTCTGATGCACCCAGAGCTGTCATGTAGATTTTAAATGAGTATCTATAGCCTTAGTGAGCACGGCTTGGAATGCTTTAGCGCGTTCAACGGGCCGTTAAAACGCTGGGTACTTGTGTTTAGGAAACGAGTTTTTTGAACGTCGACCCTGTGCAAACCGCACATATGCCACTCTCGAAGCGTATTCTCCAGAAGCGCACCAAACTCGCACTATTGCACTAGTGGCCGTAGCTCTGCCGCGCATTGCAGTATCGTTTCATGCTCATTTTGCACTGCACGATGAAATTTAGCTTGCTTCTCTATGAGCGAGCATTCTGAGGACAAATTTTTGCGAAGCTATTCGCGCCGGCTTTCAAGCGGTTCCGCGGACGGTATATGTGGAGCTGTAGGCGACTTTTGGAGCGCGCAGGGTTGCGGTCCTAAAAGGCTGAAGAAGTGGTCTACCATCTGATCCTCAGTAACATTGGCCGTTCGCAGGTACCCCTAAATGCGCTCTTTACAACTAGTGGTGCCGCTTGTGGAACTTTCGATCGCTGCTATCGTTGTGCTTCAACTGTCACTTGCAGCTGTGCGTACGGGTTCGCCCAATAAAAAGTTAGTTTCGTAATTCAAAGTTTCGGCACTGTGTTTTTGCCCGTTACTACAACGTGATTATATTAGTGTACTTACAATAGATTTGTGAGTGTCTTCGCTTGATAAAACTACAAAATGCAAATCGTCTGCTAGTATAGAGCTTTTTTCAAGTGTGAGTGTGAGACCAGGATGAACCTGCAAGATGAGACGACCATCCTCTGACCTGCTCTCCAGAAGCTTTGGGAACACATGAAGGTCTGAAAATAAAATGAACAATTTTTAAGTGGCCCTTGTTCAACTTATGTTAACTTCGCTCCTGTAAATTATTGTTTTCTAATTTACATTTTTATAAATCCGCTGTAAGGAATAGTGCAAACGTTGTCAAGAAATTTGTGTAGAGAAAATTCCAAGGAAGCTTTCTTAGAGTAAAGTAAAATAACATAATATCAATTCTCTATTTGGTGCACATTGTGAGGAATGTCCGGGAGTAACCACGTGTGTCGACTTTTTCGATAAGCTACAAGCATTTAGCATAGGTTTCCGCTATATTTGCACCAATAGTAAAATTAGTAAAATTGCGCAATTAATCACTCTATTGCGTAACACAGTACAAGATATGAGTCTTGACGTTAGTAGTCATATAGAGTGAAAGTTGAACGTATCGATCCGAGCATTTAGTTATGATATTTCGTCTAAAATACAAATTATAAATGTAATACCAGGGACATAACCACTTAAAATATTATGTGTATATGCACGAGGGCTTATATTAAAGACTTTTAAAACATTATTGTTTTATGCTCCAAGATACCGGATGACAAACAGTATTCAATGGCGATTCGAAGTCATGTACCACCATATTGGCGTAGCTTATATAAATACGTTACCATTTCATGAATGAACAACCAGCTATAGACAGGCTCTCTCTACTCATTTCATTCACTGTGTGAAAATGCGCTACGTAAAGCTCGTTATATGCTATATGCTGATCATCAGCAAGAGATGACTTCCCATAAATGACAAAGGATTGCAGCCGGGGATGTAGGACCCTGCCTTAGAAGTATCTGTGCAAAAGAGTACTGTAATCTTCAGCAATTCGGCTGGACAACAAGAGCTCTACTTAGTCGTTCAGTTTATTGTAACCGCGCAATAATAAATAGGTGTAGGCCAATTTGCTCTAGATGACCCGATGATTACAAAAAAGTATACGGTAATAAAAATCTGCCATGTACATATAGCCGGTAGTCTGATGTCGAGAATGAAATTTAATCAACGTACTTAAATTTAAAAGTACACACCTAATTTACTGTGTACTGCTAGCGCCAAACCATAAATCCCCAACTCGTTGTACAACACAGAATTTTAGGATGCCAGAAATTACCGTACGATCAATGGAAAAAAATTATGACAGTGGATGTACACTGTGGATTGTAGAACGAAGGCGGTAGCTCATAATCTACTTGAGACCGAAATAGGTGCAGCTGGATGAATGAATGAATGAGTTTCTCCTATTTACAACAGAATGGAAGTAGACGCTAAAGGCCATGTGGCCTGACCAAGGCTTCTGCTCCTACAACAGTTAGGCATGCAGGCCGTAGGCAGCACAAGAATCGTACAGACATAACGAAATCAACCGGAGGGTCGTGATACAGCATACGATTTTCGTAACAACAAAGAACTTGTCTACAACAAATATAAAATCAGAGAGAATACACTTAAGATACATTTTGTTTCAAACTACAAGAAACAAAACACTGATGATTTATGCTAGGGTTCTAATCAGACAAACTTAATATTGTTTGCAATGAGAAAAGTTTTGCATGATTTATTTGAACCTTCCAGAATTGCATCCTCAAAATCACGTAGGCCATTTGCTACTGAAGGTACTTGGTAACTGACTAGCTCCTGTCCGTGATTGGTTCTTGTTTTAAGTGTTCTAATATTATATTGCCGAAAGCTGTAGTCCAGGTTGCTGGGTAGATGCAGGACATACTGTGATTCGTTTTACTTAATGTAGTGCATCAACTTGTAATACACCTGGTTTTCCTTCAGCATAGAATGTTTTATAAAAAATGGTTTGGTTTTAAACTTTGTGAAAGGCCATCGTATACTTCGAAAGCACTTTTTGCAGTATTATCATTTCATTATATTTTTTGCAAAATAGTACCCCAAAATCAATATGCAATAGGTTAATCAAGATTTAAAAATTCATAGTACCATCGATTTTTCAACCATGGATGTACGAAGGTAGTCTGTTTGCATAAGTAACCAACAGTCTGCTTAGTTCCTTAGCAATTTTGCCGATGGGCGTGTTTCAGGTCCAATCTTCTTGCAGCCCCACTCCGATAAATTTTTGATATTGACCTGCTCTATCATTCTCTCTTGAAAAAGAACAGCTGCGTAATAGTCACGTGGTTTATTTGTAGCAGCAAATAATATATATCTTGTTTTGGAACTATTTCAATTGTAGTTTATTCTGTTTTAACCAGGAAGAGAATTCCTTCAGGTAATTGTTAACCTTCAATTCGAGTTCTGCAATAGTTGCAGCTTTGAAGAATATTTTATTATTGTCTGCATACATAACTAAATCAGTAGCCTCGGGAATGGCACACAGTCATTATTATGTATAATAAACAAAAGAATTCGAAGTATATTTCCCCGTGGAACACCCCTTATGATCTGTACATAATATGAAACATCGGTATTTATACTCACTTATTGAGTATTATTGGTTAAGTAATGTCATAAAAGCTCCAATACGATACCCATGCGTCATGCTGTTCCTATTTTCTAATAATTAATTGGGACAAACTGAATCAAAGGTTTTCCTGAAGTCTAGAAATAGGCGTACTGTATACAATCTATTTTCAATATTTGTTATTACTTCATGTTGGACATTAAGAAGTGTTTCACAACCTTTGCTTCTTTGAAACCATAGTGCATGTCATTTATTATGTTATATTTGTTAAAACAATTGTAATCTAACATTCAGGGCGCTTTCGAACACCTTTGAGAGAACAGGTAAGACAGTTATTGGCAGGTAATTTCTCATATAAATGTTTACCACCTTCTTTGTAGATAGATAACAATCGTGCTATTTTATTTTGAAGTCATGGAAAGGTATCGCTTCCAAACATTTTATGTTGTGAACTATCATAGATGCAATTATATCCGCAATATGTTTTATTGCTAGTGATTTATCAGCACCCAGCATAGACGTTGTTTTCGTTTTCTTGAAGCTGTAGTTGCACAACTTCAGCAGGTGTAACGAATGTCAGTGTCGCTGAGTTAGTATGACTGAATTTGTTCACGATAGGTGGGGTCATTGGTTCCCCCTGCCGGGTGGCTTGGTACTGAAAACGAAATATTCATTCAAAGCAGCTGCTGCTCCTGTGTGTGCCATAAAGCCAATGGCTGCCTTTATGTGTATCTCTCTGTTCTTTCTTTTCGTAGAACTTAGATTTCTAACTCCATTCCAAACTTTCGTGGGGTTATTTTTTTAGCAAATAACCGTTCATATTGCTTAAATTTTCCTTGCTTTCATAAAGTTGCAACGTTATTTCTGTATGATTCGAAATCAGCAAACAGTTGTACACTCCTGCATTTTACAAACAAGTGGTACATGTTTCATTTTCTTGCTATGATTCCTAACAAAGCAGCATTTATCCAATGTTTTCATATTTTCAGGCTCCTCTGATTGCACAAACTTAATGAAAACGCTTGGTCGTAGCACGTGATCAGTTAATGAAGAAAACTACTCGTATGCGGCAGTTGTACCTTGGTTTTAAAGTAGACATGACCAGTCTCTTGATAAAACCAGAGTGCGAAAATTTTTAATTCTCTTGCATGAAAACTACGAGATTTTATCCCTCCTTCCCGACATTTGTGCGCGTAAGGAATGAAACGAAATAGAGGCAGACGATCACTTATCTCACAACGTTGCCCAACTTGTATATAACTTAGCCGTCAAAATGTGATATCTGCTTAGTAAAGGAATCAGTGTCGACGTAATGAAGACGCTGATGACAATGACAGAAATAAAAATGGCAGTGTCGTTGAAAGGCGAAGTTTTAAATTATATAATAAAGCTGTTCCCATAGATTTCCAAGAATAGGCGCAGGCTACATGACGTCACTCTTCATGGGATAGAACTAGTGAATGTGCAGCTGGAGCAAGGCCTTGGCAAATATCAGGCTTATCATAACGTTACGCCGGGAAACCGTTTACACTATTAAGGGCGTTCTCTTATCGCATTGGTAACACCCTCCTCGTTAGGGCCTTATGAAAATTTATAGAGGCGGACTACGGAGCTCTAACAAGGCGTGCGATGATAAAGACATAGTTGAATGCTATGCAATCACTCTGAAAACCTTAGGCGCACAGAACTATCCGACAAAAGAGTTTTACGGGGACAGAAATCTGAAACCCTCTTTTGTCATTGCACGTCTAGTTAGAGCTCCATTGTCGTCCTCTATAAATAGAAAACCCCTTTAATGGCGTAAACGTTTTTACAGTGTAGCGCGGTGACCACTGCCAGCAGCGGCGTAATAGACATCGCACCTCAGTGATGAACAAAAAGAGATCAACCAAAAATATCCTTCGCGGGTATCATTACGCCAATGTGACAGCTCGTACGGCAAGGGATGCGAAATTGTGTAAGCAACCGCTAGCCGCTGTAGAGTAGTGGCTTCGGAATTTCGCAGCTACACCCAAGGTGCGTGACGAAATTTTGACTGCAGCAGCCGCACTTCAATGAGGGCGAAAAGCTAAAAAGATCTGCGTACCAGGCATTTGCTGCAGGTTAAAGCACGGCAGTCCGACAAAATTTTACCGGAGTGCCCCACTGCGGCATGCCTGAAAATCACGTCGTAGTTTGGCAAGCATTAGCCCGGTCGTTATTTTTTATATTTGTTTCAGGAATTGCTCAGACCTCGAATTAATAGGGATTTGCTGGCTGCGTTGCAGCCCCATGTCGTGAGCGTTCACTAGGCAGCCTACATTGGGAGTCATAAGTGCGCTAGAACGGAGCTGCATTCAACAAAATGAACAATACTAAGCTGAATTCTCGTCATGCTCACGGGGTGTTTCTTCGAGCTTGGCGGAAGTTAGCTTAGCTTCCCAAATACTGTTGACCAACCTCGTTTTTCTTTGAATATCCCGACTGTCTCTTATAAAATACATTGCGTGATTTACAACTGCGAGATTTGCATGGAATGGCAAAATGTTCATCGTATAATGTGGGAAAGAACAATGTTTTCCCAGACGAAGTTCAAGCGGAAATTCAGCTCTTTCTTTATGTGCATCGTGCTTCATGTGTATTAGGTCATAGTTGTACAAATGCTTACTCGATGGCATGCAGATACTGCCCTTTCATGGCGTTAAGCTTTTCTGCGCACTGCGCAACAGCGCAGCCGAACCGCATGCGTTTAGACTATTGCTTTTCAAGATGGTCACACGAACGCCTTCAGAAGTCGGTGATCCTTATTTCGCGGACTCGCTAAATTTCCTTGAAGTCAAAGGAAATGGTCTGGTTTGACGCTGAAGGAAAATATATGGGCTCTGTGGGACGAGGCGGAAGGAGACTACAGCTCATTTCAGACCCCTACAAGCGATGTACGATGCAACATGCAGCAAGTTGAAAATTAGAAGCTGGTTTGCCGCTGGAAAGGTAACTGGGTTACCTCGGCGTGTATTTTCACTAAAAATACGTAGATACTTACTTGCGCAAGGCTTAATAATGCAGAAAAGCAGAAACACACAACAGGCTGCAGTCATTGTTGCTGTGACTCTCCCTGTATTGTGCTTTCAAGAATTGAAGTTGAAAGCCGTAAAAATTAAATGTCCAGACTCCAGTTATTCGCTGCTGCTAAACACAAAAAAGAGAAAAGTTTGGCAACTCAATGCATAACGCAATATATATTGCTCTAGTCCTGTGACTCCAGTCAAATAGAATGAGCTTATCTTGAACAAAGAAATCACAATGTCCATAAACAAAACGACAAAAGTTCCACCATTTGCTCAAGAAAATAGCTGAAGTTGTGTGTGAATAAAGCACAGGCAATTTAAGTTGAAGTGGTGCAAACTTGAAACATTTGTACGCAGAGCTAAAAATTATGTTTTGACGAACGCCATTAATTTATTTGAGATTACAGAAAAAGGAATGCAGGGGTGACTGACGAGAAACAGAATTTCATAAGTATTTCATGTATAATGGAGGCCAGCACTATGTATGCAACATACTACCAGCCAACCTTTTATGGAAGCTGGTGGAGCGGTTACGATTATCTTTTAACAAATGCAGATTCAGTTTTCGACCTACTTCTTAAATCATTTGTTTTGTGATACTAGAAAGTTAGGAAATTTGTGTCTCGGTCCTATAGATTGGTCCTGTAGTGACTGTAGGGGAATGGGACGGGGAAAGACGCAGATAGAAATGGTTACACACAAAAACGATCGCTTAGCGTCAATATGCTTTAAGGGATACGCGGCGATGATAGTTTGACTACCATGACATTACAACGCATTTGAAATTTCTTCACCGTAGTACGAACAAATATAATTGTACCGGTAACATTGCGATGACATAACAGGTATTTCTGTCAGCAAGTTCAAGTGGAAATAGTAGCTGCGCATCTTCGGAGGCGGCATTGTTTCCTTCGGTAATTCATCAAGCAATTTTACAGTCTCAAACGAACGGGGAGGTGTGTTCAAGTGGAAATAGTAGCTGCGCATCTTCGGAGGCGGCATTGTTTCCTTCGGTAATTCATCAACCAATTTCACAATCTCAAACAAACGGGGAGGTGTTATTACAACATTTGGCGTACAAAAGTTGAGTCGCAGGCCACGTAGTATTAGGAAAAGAGTCAGGCTTCCACAATACAATAAACAGCTACGTAGATACCCTAGATAAGAAGAGCTCGCCCTGAGCGATTTCTTCCGATCCTGATGTTATTTTGGCGCCATTTTTCAAGAAACTGCAGGTTGTAGCTGCACATGACTGCCAAAAGTTACATCTAGCCGGGACAAACATGCAGCTTGTCACTGGCTCAACGGAGCCTTGGATCTTTTGAGCAAACCTTGGTTTTGAGGTTATGCCGTGGCTTAGCCTTGCCGTATGCTCAATAGGCCGTTTCAATTTACTACGCTTTGAAGCAACCACGAATTGAACCTTCAGTGGAATTAGTGACACTGTAGTTCTTCCTTTCTTTGGTAGGTTGCGTTTTACCAATAAGCATGTAATGTACAATGCCATGTCCAGCACATTTCATTCGCCAATAACTCTTCTTCCTTCGTTTTTTTTTATTCGCACAGATCTATGCAATTGATTAAAGCTCACCTTACTAAGATGTAGTTGCTTGCCTTCAAGATGAATAATAATCGCTACTTGAGGGCTTGAGGATAATAGTATATTATGATATTGTTTTACCAATTATATTGTTATATTGGTATGGCCATATTGTACGAACCAAAAGTATTGCACTTCACATCGTCGTTGGTGATTTCTACAGTAGTTAAGGAAGCTTTTTCTGTTTTCTTTCTTTCGTTTCCTGTACCATGTATAATGACCTGTTTGTTTCTTTTTCCAAAACTGTGCCCCCCTGTTTTGGTCTCACTGACACTAGCAGTATTGCAAATAAATAAATAAATGGAGTACCTTCTCTGTGCTACTGTATGGTGCCTAAAGGAGTGTTTATGAGTGCAGTTCCCATTGATGGCCGAACGAAACCAGGTAATCAATTCTTCTTTCTCCAGAATTTGCACAGCAGCATTATTAAATGGGCGCACTGCCGGGGGCACCTCGCCTGTTTCACATACATGCAGTCCGAACCAGGCTTTTTTATCTGCTTCTGAGCCTAATTACTGTGTTCTTAAGGAAGCACGACGTCTTAGAAGAAGTGCTGGGGTTTCCCCAAGAAGTGTACTCACTCTAAAACGAATACCACCCTAAGCGTTGTGAACACTGATTTATAAATTGCATTGTAAGAATTCGCTTTTCGAGCAATTTCTTTATTAATATTGTTAAGATCCTGCGAAATTGCTGCGCCATTAGTCTGCAATTTCAATTATCACTATATAAAAACATTAGGACGCTAAACAGTAAAAAAGCTATCTAAGGTTAATGAAAAAAATTGGTAAAATAGAAACACTAAGGTAAATAGCACTTGAATGATATGAATAGCTGGTAAGAAATTCACGGACTATGAAAAATTGTCGTATATAAAACCAGCTATAGTACTCATGTTACTCTTTTAATCTATAAGAAACAAATATCTCCCACTTACAAACTTCTTCTTGATCAGCCAGGCGGCGACTGTGACTAAAGCTGTCGGTTTGTTTCAATAGGAGAATTACCGTTTCCTTGAGGTTTTGCCATCCTATGCGTAGAATTATAAGGTGTATGGAGAAGACATAATACTGCTTCCCTTAAAACAACATTCCTAACCATACCACCTTCATGAGACATACTTAGTGAAACAAAACGAACACTCGCCAAGAGGAAAAGTGTATCAAATGAAAATGACGTTTCGGGGCACATCCGGGTCTCTTGATCCCAATGAAAGTAGAAACATTGGCTCTTGTCCCTCGTTCACTGTTTCATCGCGCTTTCCATCTATGTTCGAGTCCTACAAGTCACAGAGGAGACCAGATGTTGGTGCAGGAGCACCTGTCTAGAATCGGATACCCTCCGCAAATGCTGAGGGAGCAGGAACGTCGTGCCTCAGCGCCGAATCACCAAGCGATTACAAGGACACGCAAGCATACGGCCATCCCGTTCACGCGCGGTTTCAGCGAGGCGTTGGCAAGACAGTTCTGTGACCACGATCTTTGGTTTGCGCATGTCTCTTCCAGCAAGTTACGGTCTCAACTCACGCGCGTAAAAGACCCCTTGGAGAGATCAAGGTATCCGGGTGTCGCGAATGAAATTTCTTGGAAAGGATGTGATGTAACCTGTGTCGGCGAAGTGGTAATTTAAAAAAATGTATAAAGCAGCATCTATACGATGTTATCAAGGGAAACTCAGTTTCCAATGCTTTATCGGAACACCACAAGAGCACAGGCGATTGCATGTACCGACACTCGGCAATAATAATCGCCACAGATAAGAGAATGCCGGCAGGGCTAATGCTAGAATCGCGGCACAATCAGACAACGCAGCATGCGATAAATAGGACATGTGGCAATCTGCCCGAAACCTACGCACCTGCACTGTACATTTCACCTATATTTATAAACAGCCACCGAATTTCCTTTCATCTTGATAAAAAGACCCGTGAGGGCCCCGAAACGTCAAGCTTCCATTTATTACACTTAACATCTTGGTGAGTGTTTGTTTCATTGCACTATAGTCCTTCCTCGCCGGACGGGTTTCCGTCGAACTCTTTATTGTGATACATAATAAAAAATCGCAGGGCGCTATTATTTGTCCGCACTTTCATTTTCGAGATTTTCGTGCGCGAAGATGGTACTTAACGAGCAGGTATTCATACAGTTCGGCATTTTCTTTTTATTTCTACACTTCTCACCTTGATATCATTTGTCTTGATTAACTGTAATGAAGTCGGCTATACAAAGTATAATTTTATATACATTACTAAATTGCTTCAACATTGTATGAATAACTTTTGCGCATGTCCGCCGGGGCGCCTACGGACTATCAAAGGTTAGAGTTAAGATTATTATATATTGGTGGAGATACAATTGCTTTTTTTTAACAGATAACATGGTAAATGAAACTTAGGCAAAAGCCATCTACGCTGATTTTCAGTGTGAGCGAATAGTGCTAACGAACAAATGAACGAGCAAGCAAGTGGAAGTCACTGCCTTACCAGAAATCCTGGCCCTTCGGCTGCACGAAAGCTGACGCGTCCCGGTCGTTCCTCCTCCTCCCAAGCTTTCTCCGCAACTTGGCTGCAGGACAGCACGCGCCCTTTTCCTCGGCGCCTTCGCGCGACTAACGAGAGAGTGACAGTTCCCTCTCCTCTTACTTACCGGCCGTCTCCACAACACCTCTCTCCCTTCCCCCTTGTGCAGTGTGGTTGAGGCGTCCCATATTGAGACTCAGTTAGCGTGCTGCAATTAGCCCCACCTTTCACACCTCAAGCAAGAATATATCTCTCTCAACTGCGCGAGAGCTCATACGAGGCAGTAACCCCTCCTGCCTCTTGCCCCTCCCCGCAACTCGCTTGCCAGAGACATCGCACCCGTTCCTTCGCTGCCTTCCCTCTCTTTTGCAAGCCGAGTCAGCCAACAAGTGGCAGTCATCCCCTTATCCTTCTCGCCCTCCCTCAAAACTAGATTGCGCGAGAGCTCACGTGCGACAGCAGCCTCTCCATTAGGGCTACGCTGCGCCTAGACGCAATCTGTTGCCTGCAAGGACGCGCCATTGTACTCGTGCGTTTCCTCTCCTACCTTCTGCCCTAGCGCGACCGCCACCAAATAGCCACGAAAACGACCGAAACAACCTAATAAAGCTATACACTTTAGAGAGATAGCTGCATTTCGAGAAAGCTTAAAAAGTTGCGGGGATGAATTTCTTACATTTCCAGCATAAACCCACGTGTCCCACCAAACGAGCGACAGGCGCGTAAGTTCTGCACTGTTTCTGTGTGTCAGCTTGTACGCAGGGAGGACTTCACATCCTCATCGAGAAGTGCAATATAAACAACTCTGTCACTGTTGCTTCGCTTGGCCAGCAAGAAAACACTGGACAACGGCTCGAGGTCAACTGACGGCTCCGCTCACAGCCAGCGATGGGCCCCGCAGGCCTATCTCGGCGGAGGCCGTGGCTGACGGCGCTCTCGGTCCAGCCCGAGCTTGTGGAAGAAGGCGTAGTTTGGCCAACTCGATTAACACTGTACTTAGGCCGCCCGTAATTAAATGCGATTTGTTTACTCGACACTTTCGGTGCGTAGGGCAAACGTACAAGCCAATCAAGCAGCCTCGCTAAGACGGTCGGTCTCTGCTGCCTACGTGCGTAATTCCCTTGCATCGAGGCTGCTGATCATGCCAGTAGCTTATTACGTGTGTACTAGGCGCCGCATTTGTGAACAGGCGCACGTTCAAGATGCTTTTATTGAATTGGCAAATATTTCTTGCACGAAACTAATTGTAGCCAGTAAGAAAAAAATAAAGAGCCAGTTTCGCCCGAACGACGAAGCATCCATTGCGATAACAAATTAGCTAAAACCTATAAGAAATTAGGATAATACCTTTCTTGGCCATATCAAGTTCTCAACATTAGCTCGCTCACTAAATTAATAAGCATGGTGCCAGCGCGCACGGAAAACCTGGACACATCCCACTCGATGACTGCGGACACTCGCTGTCAAAATGCTGGCGTAAGAAACGCGGCAGCAGCAAGCAGCGAGTGAAGTGATAATGGTGCTGTCTATCGCTTCAACGAAAAGCGAGCGCTGGGAACACACAGCGCGCACAAAACTACGAGCCGTCGACTTACATATAATCCCTTCCATACAAAGCAGTACACGCTGTGGAAGCTAAGCAAGAAGTTTAGGTTTCAACAATCTCTGACTGCTTGTCATGCTTCCCGGCAACGTAAGCTTTCTTGAGGATGCGCGGTGCCTAGCACCATGGTGCTGTTGCAAGGAACCGAGCGGGCCACGACACTCGGAAAAAGAGTTTGTGTCTGAGTTTCCGCATAACAAGATTATGTTTCTGGTATCTTCAAATTAAATTACGGTTCAATTAAATGTCTGTAGGCCGTGTTTAGGTCATACTTGACGATTTTCCTGACGTACATTCCTTTGAGGAATTCAATTAGTTGAGTAACGCCTTGCGCCACGTGGAGTGCCTGCGAAGATGTGGTTAGGAATCGTTCGCGATGCGACGTACAACGCCGACATCGGATCTTTCGGGGCACGGTGCCCTTAACGCTATAGCATTAAATATTATGTGGCGAGGAACTGCGCGGTGGTGCCACCTAGGTGGAGAGAACGCAGTAGTACCTGAAAAGCCTGGTTCGCTGTCACTGGCTGCTGCTAAACGGCGCTGCCGTTGTCGGACGAGTAGGTCGATGAAAACCTTCAAGGCTTGTCGTACGCTGGACGTCTTATTCAGTGCTTCGGCACGGCAAAACGACTCTGTTTCCGCTAGCGTTCTGGTGCGTCGGACTCCAAATCCGACCGCTTGTCGCACGCGTTATAAAGCCCTCTTATTGTTTCGACACTTGCAACCATTCTATGGATTTGCCGTCATCATATCTCTCTTCTGCTGACTGTGGTGGCACCTACTTGCTGTTTCGTGGTACTTGAAATGTCTCTTTTGATGAGCGAAGTTTGCCACATATCGACCATACGTGTCACTGATAATAACGATATTTTCCACAGGCCACCTGCAATTCTCTCCGTGTTTTTAAAGCCGCATTCAACTGAGCCAGACTTGCTACGGAGCGCGACATTTTCGACACAGTTGAACTTTGCTACTGCCGTTCGCCGTTCTCGCTGTTCACTTATGACGTCTTGCCATATGTATTTCGGTACGCCTTAACAGTTAATTGGCGTGGCTATAATGCTTCGGCCTCAAGCGCAGCAGATTGTCCGGTCATCCACCTGTCTGCGTTTCAACCTTCTAGTAGACGGAGGGAGAAATTCTCTGCGCGTTTTTGAAACCGCTACTAACCGAGCCAGACATGCTACTGAGCGTGACATTTTCGGCATATTCGAACTTTGCTACTGCCGTTCGCCGTTCTCACTGTCTATGTATGACGTCTTGCCATATGTGTTTCGATACGCCTTAACGGTTGATTTGCGTAGCTATAATGCTTCGGCCTCAAGAGAAAGCAGATTGTCCAGTCATCCACCTCGCTGCGTTTCAGCCTTCTAGTAGACGGAGGAAGAAATTCTGTGCGCGTTTCTAAAATCACTAGTAACCAAGCCAGGCATGCTACAGAGCGTGGTATTTTCGACATTTTGGAACTTTGCTACTCCCTTTCACCGTGTTCATATAGGACGTCTTGCCATGTGTGTTTCGTTAGGCCTTCACGGTTATTTGCCTTAGTAGAACGATTTCGCTTCTAGACAAAGCAGATTTTTGAGGCATTCAGCTCGCTGCATTTCAGCCTTCAAGACGGTGGCCATCGATCAAAAGATAAATAAACCGGCGGCGACATAGCGCCAGCGCTAGAGGCTGAATAATATACCAGGAAAATTTGTGTCGTTTGGCAACGTTAATGCGAATTTTCTTCAGTCATTGTCTGTTTTAGCGCTGTTTTGCACATACAATTGAAAATTAAGTAGCATAACAAATTTTCTTTTGTCTAATAACCGCATTCATAACTGTCTGTGAACAGCATAGGCACCGTTTCACATTTAGCGCTATGGCAGAGAAATTGTGTTCCACAGTTGCACTTCTTTTGTACCTGAGTCAAATCCATTAACCTTGTTTGACAGGGTTGATATGTGAGCGAATAAGAGGGGGCCGAGGGGGGCGGGTACAAGTGCATTGATACAAACTGTGCCACCGCAGGCTTTGAACTTTTGTTGCTTAGTCTTGTTGTGGAGTTTGTATGAAAGCCTACAATAATTTCTTTCTGCCATCATGTACATCACACCAAGACCACAACAGCAGTGAGAGGTCATAGAGTCCCCGGATGTCCCGATATCCTATGTTCATGTACCAAAATACCATCTCTATCGCCGTAAGAAAACACCTGCGAGAGATTCCTGAAGACACGCTGATATATTCGTATCAGAATGAAACTGGGCACCTGGTTCAGACCAACCGTAGTAACCGCAGTGCGAGGCCGCTATAATGTCTTACCTTGCGAAGACGGCTCTTTGCAAGAAAGGTAAGCGTCTTATGTGGCCACACGAACAGATCAGAGCTCACTACCGCTATCGCTGCAACGCCGGCTTATATCATCAACGAGAGCATGTGGCATATGACGATCGACTTAGCTTGCAGCTCTGTGAAGAACAAGATGTTCTCTGAATCCGTTACAACTTGGTTCCTCCCTCTCGAGTTTGGAAAAACACTGCAGGACAACATGGCGGAATGCGTGTTGGGATACGTTTATCGTAAGTCTAGTGTACGCGTACGCCAGCGTTAGAAGCCTTTTCTGAGGGCGACGAGGAAAAGGTGCGCCACGAGACTTTCCTCTGCTCTGGCTCGCTTGAACCGGCGTCGCCCTTCTTTAATATGTTGTCGTTGTGTGCTGCGGAACAAGTTGGCGATGTTTTAACTGGTTCATCAAAAAATTTACGCGACGTCCTTTCATAAGAAGCTGTCGGGAAACCACTACGGAGACTTTGGGTCAGTGTAAATTGAAAACGCTTCTCGCTCTCTGATTGCTAGGCGTAGGAAATTAAACATAACAAACGCTCCTGTTCACCTAAAAGCCCCAAAACATCTAAGCGCCAAGCGTAATAAAATTTGCCTAAGCCGCCGGCATCGTTCGCACCCATCCGAAGCATGATACGGTATGCCTAGGTTACATTCGCGCCCGAGAGCAATGGTTTAGCTCAACAGAGCGATCACTGTTTTTAGTAATCCAGCATGATGCACAAGTTTTCAGCTGCGGCATTGTCTCTATGTCCTGTAAAGCTGTAATAGCTAACGGGGATCGCATGAAAAGGATGCTCCGACTATTTTTGCGGACTCAATTTTCGCAAAAAACGGGTAAACCATCAACAGCTACGGTGAGAGGGGATCCGCAACAATTTTTTTCTTCTATTGCGACAGCAATTATATGGACACTCCAGGCGCCTTTCTGTCGTCGCCGTCGCCGTGAGGTTCCGCATGAGTGAAAGCGTGTGCGGGTGAGCCGGCGAACGCGGTTCAAACTAAACTCTCACGCGCAAGCGAGAAATGCGGCCCGCATGCATGCCCTCTCCTGTGGCGCGCGCGGCAGGGGGGTGAAGCGAGAGAGGAGGGGTGTTCTTCTACGGCGTCTGCTACGGTCCCTCGTTGTCCTCCTCGCCCGCCGCTCCATATGCATTGGAGATAGTCACAGCATCTACTACGGCGCGAATAGCTGTAGTCCACGCGAATAGCCGACGCCATAGCGAGGCGTTGCTGGTGCTCATGTGTCTTGAAGGCAACCTGCGACGTGGATAATTTGCTCGCCCGCGCGGGCCTCATCTTCAAAGCGGTCTGCGATGTTTTCAGAGTGCGCGTAGTGCCGGTAGCTTTGTATGCGCTCTGCTTTCGACATTTTGTTGGCGCTGAAGCGAGACATGCACGAAGGCCAATTCGCTTGCTGCTGGCGCGGTTCCTCGCTCCAGAATATTCACATCCAGTTTCCGCGCTCATCGAGTGAGATGTGTTCAAGTCTGCCTGTGCGCGCGTGACACAGTGCTAGTTAAATTAGTTGAACCACGCTCACCCGCTAGTTGATTTGGATTCATGATAGAAGATGTAAGTGTGACTGAAAAAGCACGTAGATGAAGCAGACACACAAAAGCAGCGCTGTCTCTGCGTCAATTTCTTTCTACGTCCTCCTTGAGTAACGCTTACAATTCTATCATTGTTAATTAAGTTATTCGGCGAATGTCTGCAAGTTTATACAGCCTATAAAACTACCATGTTTACTACTAACAGCTATCTATTATCCTGCTATAGCAATCAGTGCTTCGCCTTTAGGGCGGAACTGCGATTTTTCTTTTTTTGCGTAATCATGCATTTTCAGTGTACACGCATCATATATCATATTTGTAGCTTTCGTGACTTTCACATTATACAGGTGAAGCGGGCATGGCCCAAACTCGTTTTATCACGAGGAGGGTAGCCTGCTGAAACGAAATAGCAGTGGATTCTCACGCTATTACGGTATAGCCCCATTCATCAGAGTACAAGTTGTCTGCCCTACGCTTCACGTAGCCTGCAAAATATATTTTTTCTTTAAGTCGACAAGAATATCTGGTACCTCTAGATATTTATGCTCTAATCAACAGCGCTGCCTTTTTGTGTATTAATGGTCGCGATACATTTTTCCCCGCACCGCACATTGTGCGCTCCATAATTCATGCTGAAGTTTCCTTGGTAAACCTCAAATTATCCTCTAAATTTTAATACGCTACTTTATGAAACGTATCATATGAACAACTGTCTTACTATGGGAACAGGAATGTTAGGAAAGAAATATTTTTTTGGTATTTTGAAACTTACTTTATTAGGGGAAACATGTTCACACCGCCAAGAAACTCCACTGCGGAAATGCCCCGCCCCATTTCTGGCGCCGATAACCTTGTCATAGAAACGTTGTGTAATCGAATAAAGAATCCAGGCTTTACTGCACATTCTGAAGAAATCAGTGATGTTATCGCAACTTCGAAACTGTCTTAGACTAACCGCGGCAGGCCGGCACTCATACAGGATACTTGTCTCCCTATACGAATGCAAAATTAGTTTGGTGAATTCTGTCAATGCTGTTATACAGCCAAACAGATCACGAGAGAACCGTAACACGATGGCAAGTGTAATTAGGCGACATAATAGCGCTTGAACTCAATCCACAAAACTACAGCAACAAAGGTATCACAATATGCAAAATCACATCCACTGCGGAGCAACCCACGTCACTAAGCCCTGCCATGACTCATAGTAGGTGACGTCTCTTTACTACCCATTTTCCCCGAGTGTTACGTTGTTCATGTAGCTCACCTATGCACAACGGTGGTGAGTCACAAGGCCTGCATCAAGCGTAAAATAGCTATGGTCTCCACTTTACACATAACGTCGAGTTGAAGCGCTCAGCACATACAGCTTCGTCGATGTACGTCACGTAACCCAGGGGATGCCGGAGGATATTCAGCGAAGATTACGAAATGGATTGGCATTTGCTGGTGGATTGTAGTTTGGTGCTCCTTGCGCGTTACACCTCGAGTTCCAAGGCACCCCCGCAGCACAATCACTCGTTCAAGAGAACCTCAAGCACTGCAGTGCCATTTCATGACTGCCCCACTTTTATCCTGTGTTGAGGTTTGCTTTCGTCAAGACTGGCTTCGGGATCTTTGTGGCGGCTTCCTTCAAGAGAACCTTTCACCGTTTAAGAAACAACGTATTTCTGACGCTTTCGAAGCTCTTCCTAGGTCATGTACCCTTCTTTCGGCGCTTTTAAATGTGTACGTAGTCAAACCTACTTCTTCTGAAGCATGACATCTTTTGCCCGCTGCCACGTATTGCCGTTAGTGTTCGTTGTCCTTTCTATCTGCCATCTTTTCAAACCTGGTGGTGATCATTTCTGCTGTCGGTTTATCGGCATTAGTGAGGAAGAGTTGCACAACGTATAAACGAAATATTTGAATATTTTATTTTTTTTGTGCTGTGCCCCGCGAGTTCGTGAACATCAAGTAATCCATATGACAGGGCAGCTGTCTATGACTACCCTCCGGAAAAATCGGGGCGGCGAACACAAAACGCCTTGCGACAAGGCGAACTTTCTCGCGAGTGCTCTGTTGCTCTGAATCTAATGTAGGTTTCTTGAAAAACATTATGTCGAAATACGGTGCTAACACGACTCTATTATTACGCCGAGTTTCATTATTATATCTTAATTAGTTCACAGTGAAGTTGTAAACATTACACAATACCCGCCTGCTGTGAACACATGGGTATATAACGAAGGAGTTTGTTTACAAAAAACGGCTATAACCCATGTTTTATTGAAAAAGTCCCGAAACAAATTATATGATAACCTGCCGCTGACGCCACTATAGCATTACGCCGAGTTTCAGTTATTTTTCGCAACTACGTAGTTCACACTGAAGTTGTAAATATTGTGAAATTCCCGTCTGCTGTCAATACATGGGCAACACAGCCCCATGCTTTTCCAATATAACAAAACTCTAGTCCTTCCAAGTTTCATTCACCTAATTACCATGCAAGTATGCTTAATCACAAATTACGGGCGAACTTGTTTTCATTATGCACTCCTCTGGACTGCGCGCCGCTCTGCATATCGTCGCTCGCGTCGAGGCTCGGGTTAAAAAATGAAATTATGGGGTTTTACGTGCCAAAACCACTTTCTGATTATGAGGCACGCCGTAGTGGAGGACTCCGGAAATTTCGACCACCTGGGGTTATTTAACGTGCACCTAAATCTAAGTACACGGGTGTTTTCGCCCCCATCGAAATGCGGCCGCCGTGGCCGGGATTCGATCCCGCGACCTCGTGCTCAGCAGCCCAACACCATAGCCACTGAGGAGGCTCGGATTAACGGCCACCTGCGCCTAAACGGCATTGTGTCCCACAGCTGCGTCGCGGTCAACACCTGCCTCTTTAAGGCGACGTCGTAAAAGAGCGATGATAGCTCTGTGCATCTATGACGTAGTGCGTCACGTAGTGTGCACCTGATAACGTGACCAAGGGGCATTTTGGTATCATAGATAGAAATCACAAAACTCCACACGAACATATTGTGAACCACCATAACAGCTTCACTGGTCTATCACCTTCACAGGGTGAAACCCTTAAAAAAAATTTTATAGAAAGTCTATAGACATTTGTCTATCAAGTCTATAGACTGTCCGTGGACATTTCTTTATACTACTCTATAGAGAGTCAATAGACTTATGGCCATACACTTTTTATAGACTAGTCTATAAAAACTGTGGGTCTATAGACTGTCTATAGAAAGTCTATAGACGGCCTATTGACTTATGGTCACATTTTTATGGACAACTCCATAAAAATTCTGGGTCTATGGACTTTCTATAGATTATTGAAAAGACGTTTGTAGACAAATATCGGCAGAACGTCTACAGACAAAAGTATAGAGGCTTATAATGTTCTACTTTCGTAGGCTGAAGTCTATAGAATGCCTATAGATAAATATCCATAGACTCCCTATGGAGAAATGTCTATAGACTGCTTATAGACATTTCTTGAGACTAGTCTATAGACAGTCTATAGACTTATGGCCATACGCTTTCTATAGACTTGTCACGTGCATACAGATTTTTTTATGATCACACGCCAAGCTTCATTTTGTTGTCATCCACAACATAACATTTCATAAGAAAAGAGGCGTAAAATAATGTAAGAATCATCGACCAATTACCTGAGGCTTTCAGTATTGTATAAAATATTTATCACTGTTATTTCCTGTATAATCAAGGCAGAAATTGGCTTCAATCAACGAAGAGAACAGGCTGGCTTTAGGAAGCGATATTTTGTAACGAACAACGTCCTTGTCATGGCCATATGTGAATACGTCCAGAAATTGAGAAAGTTGCGCAGTACAATCTCTAATGGCTCCCATAGATTATAAAAAAAATTTCACCGATGACTACGTTGCTCCCCAATGTGAATGTTGAGCGTAGCTGTCTAGGTGCTTTGAATGCGCGATATATCGCGGCAAATATTTGAATTCTGAACGACAGGGTCTTCTGGGCAGCGGCGCTGCGCCTCCGATGGCGCAGCTCGTTTAACAGCAGCGGCAGGTGAAATGTTTGCACCTGTTGTATCGCTCATTGTTCAGAAAGAAAGCGTGAACTCCGGAACGCACGACTCGCGCGGAGGGCGTTCTCCCGCGTAGGCGGAGCAGGCGAAGTAGCGCATGCGCAGTGGGTCTGAAGCCCACACCAGAACTTTGTTTCCGTATCTGGTATCGGTTGACCCACTCGCCGCATGCCTGGTCGCCGCCGTCATAGAGTTTCCTTCAATAATTACTGGCGGAAACTCTGGCGTTGCGATCGCTCCGCCCCCATGGAACTGGTGGAAAGTACGCGCACTTGCCTGGTCTACGTGCCTGCGGCTTCAGGCGTCCTTGCGACGGCGTTTATTACAATTTATCTGCTTTCATTGCCTTAATACTTCTAATATCAATACTTTTTTAAGTGCAGAAGATTGCGAATACGCCAAATCACTACTAATTGCGCCTGTTTAGCCTTTCGAGGTGGGCAAATCGAAACGTACCAAGTGTCCCAAAGCGCTGATTTCCCTGCAAGAAATTCATAAGGCCGTTCTACGTCTCGTGTTGATGCAAGCGTCCATAACGTAATCCTTTCTATATAGGGAAGTTCATAATTAAGTAAAAACATTAAACTTTGGCCACAGGTCAAGACTACATTCACCGTCATTTGTGCAAATGGGTTACAAGAGCTTTTTTTAAAACTTTATACGCAAGAATAAAAAATTGGGGGAGGAAATGGCCTAAAAAAGCTAGGTAAGGAAAGGATCCTGCATCATTTATAACAATGCCTACTCTAAAACAACTGTGCCTGGGACGTGGGCCGCAAAAGCCTTGCCCTACCCTTTCCGTTTTCTCCCTTTCCAATTGGTACAGTCACCATACTCCATTCTATTCATAGCAGTTAACGCTATGGAAGCTACGCAAGAAGTTCGCTCCAAGAAAAGTTGTCATGGCGCTCATTCCATCTATGCTTCGCTGCGCGTCAACAATTTTCACTCGCGCGAGCAGGCACGTCAGGCTCCTCGCGATGGGTTGCAAATAAAAAGCCCGAAACGAACAACAAAAATACAAAATGATCTGAAACAACGCATTAGCAGTCGTATACCACAGTGTGTTTGTTTCGAAGAATTAAAGCTTGTTTCATTGAATACAGAGTGTATATATAGATAACAGTTCGCGAGAGTTGTGGTAAAAAAAAACATCGAACTGTATCCAAGTGCTAAGGAAGCCATTGCAAGAAGTCTCTCTGGTTTCCATGGCGTTAACTGCTGTGTATGGAAATTCCGGAGTATAGAGCCTCTAGCGGCGAACGCTTGCAACACATCTGCGGCAGTCGCGGCGCGTCGTGACCCTGTGGTAATTCGAGCAGACGACGTACGCCCGCCCTTGCCCGTCGTGACCTTTGCTTCAGTGGACGACCTTCATGCTATATATTGTCTTGTTGAAGTGACGGTGTTTGTCAGCAGGGAAAGAGAGGAGGTGACTCGGGAAAACCGAAGCCTTTATTTGTGCCGATAAGGGAGCTTCTGACGAAACTATTCGGCGGCGGCGAAAAAACAGCACGCGTGGTCGAACGTACGCGGAAAGGAATGTCAGCGTTGAGCAATGGTATCTCCAACGCCCTAGGGATGCGATGCTGTAGACGAGTTAGAAACGATGCCTACTGCAGCGTCACTCCGGCTGCAGCCGGTTCGAGAGGTACAAACAGCGGTACGGCCGCGAGCACCACCAGATGGCGCCCTGTCGCAAAGCGCATCGCATACCTCCAATGGCAAAGCTAGCGACGTCCGAGCCACAGTTTTCTTTTTTTTAGAGGAGGCATTGTCTGCAATATGCCCCATCTTTCCATGTCGACTCTCAGTGCGTTTCCTCAGGACACTAGGAAAATAAGATATGTTCTTCCTTGGATGCCTGAAGAACTGGAAAAAATCAAACCTTTAAATTTTTGCGCTTATTACCCATAACACCTCTCACGTTCTCTATGTTTTACGTCTCTGCCCGATCGGGGTCTTCCATGACACTGGGCTAAGTTTGTACACGTATCATATAACACCTATGAACAGGAAGAAAATAAAGATTAGTCAGGTTTTTCTGCCCCTGAATTAACCCACGCACATACGTGACTGAGCGGGAAATAATCCTAACGGGCTCTCGTTGACTCCAATCCTAAACACATTGGAGCATTGACTAATCATTCAGGGATAAGCAGCTAGAGAAGGTATTTGTTTGCATGAAATTGCAATAAGAAGTTCGGTCATGATTGTATTTCGCTTAGTGTTACACTGATGAACATAAGGAACAAGATGTGGACCTACGTGGCGCAAACTTCCAACTTGTTTATTAGTCTTAAAGAACACGCTTATATACAAGGTGAGGTGGTGGGAGGGGATATAAAAAGATGTGACAAGGTGACCTCAGCTTCGATAAGCATGATGGACAGACTGCTTATGCACTTCTGTATTTCTTTTGCTATCGCAAGTACTTCCAATGTTTCTCGCTCCGTTTTTGTTTGTGATGTGCAAATCACTGTGGTGCTTTGTAGTAGTGGAGAGCATTTGCACTGTTTGCAGTGCGCAGCCAAGTTGCTAGGCACTCTGAGGTGCTGGCACGTGTCTTTGTGCTCCCGTAACCTCTCGTTTAGACAGCGTCCGGTTTGCCCAATGTACACTTTCCCGCAATCTAGTGGGATTGGTAAACCAGTGAACTAGTGTATTCCACACAATTTTTCGCGTGCTTAGCCTGACAGAATGTAGCACTTGTTTTCCCTTCTTCGGATCCTGCGCTCACCCTCTTGCACATGCCTTTTAGTTTTTGCGCAGCGGAGAACAGTACTTGAACGTCATGGCGATTGGGCTGTCCTTTTTATTCTAAGTGACAATCCATGCATGTAAGGCAACACCACGCGTTTTTCAATTTTTTTCTTTAGGTGCATTTTGCCTTTTGCTGCTGGCTCTAATTTCGGGCAACATGTTTTCACAGATTTGTACCCCCATACTTTTCGAGTAAAACTATTTCTTAAGCGGCTTACTTGCAAATGAATGCACTCCCGCACAGCATGGTGGCATGATTCTTGTTTTAATTCGAAAGTTCGCTCTAAGACATAATACAAAGGATGTTAAAAGTGAACGAACAGACTCGTGCAAAAAATCTAGATGTGAACGATGATGTGGACCATGAATCCAGCGTTCAAGGCTGGGTGGGTGGCCAGGCCGAAGGCCTGTTGCCCGGAGGTGGCGGAGACGGCTTAGATGAATTGCTAGGCGCGTCCATATTAGGTGTGGCACTGTCACATCTAGGATTTCTGTGTTACAAAATGGGCACGATGAGCCCTAAGGACCATGGTACTGTTCTGGCCAGAGAGCGGTCACAGACGAGGTGAGCGCGACCCGGACACGTAGCCTCCTTAACGTAACCTCTTCTCGGCGGGTTCACCCACCAGGGAAGTCGGACCCACACGGAGGTATAAGAGATCGTGTGGTACGTCGGAGGTTTTCCTTTACCTGGATCAGTCGTCCACAGGCGTCTTCAGGAAAATGTGGAAGTGGGTGTGTCGTAATCTGTGGGTGGGTTGCCGTATTTGCTTCAAGGAGACCCGGCAGGGCTGCTCGAGGAACCTACTAGACGCGTATGAGGATATTCGTAGCGGTAGCAAAACGGTGAATGCTATCTGAGAATAGAGTGGACAGAGATACCCTACGTATGTCGTGGATGGCTTGAGTAGAGTTTGCGCGAATGATGAGTGGAGAGTATCGAGCAGCTTGAACAGTAGGTAGCAACGCGGCCAAGCCGTCTCGTATGGCAGCAAGCTCGGCAAGATAGGCCGGTGGTGCAGGATCAGCAATATACGAGCACGTCTGGCCTGCGCCTGGTATCAATGGACACACGAGAGCTGTGTGAATCATGGTGCCACTAACACTGGCATCAATGTATGCTGCAAGAGTCGCATCGTCTTGTTTATCATCGGCGTGACGAAGGCGGGAAACTTGGGCATTCGCCTGGCGAGGAACGGGGCTATACAGACGACTGAGAGGCTTTGTCAGTTAATTGTACCCTCTTCCGCGCAGCTACATCGGGTCTCGTATATGCTGGATTGTCTATCTCGTGTCCCATGTGCCGGGCCAGTGAAGCAGCCGAGCAGAAATTTGATGGTTTCAGATTGCGCACGCCTCGACCTTGGTGCACGAGTTCGTCGATAGCGTTGAGTTGCGACTTGGCCTGTAGGGTTGGCAACGGAGTGAGACGTGGTAGTCCCGTTATGGTCAGCATGGCTTCGTTATTAATGCCCTCAAGGCGAGCCCATTGTGCCTTCGTGAGATAACGAAACTGGGCTCTGTGGACGAGTCGTAATTGCAATACAGAATGGACAAGAAGGCGAGCCATGTTGGTGCTCACTCCGCCAGATTTCTTCTCAATCCGACGTATCGACTGTATAGATTCTGCGGCTTGTTGCTTTGCATTCTTGAACCATGGTCCCCAGATCGGGAGGAATCCATTTCAAGGCCAAGTACACGGAGAGTTGAAGCCTCGTGTAGTGGTTGCTGATCCCGAGGTAACTGAAGAGGCCGGAGTGCCAGTAGACGGCGCCCATACTTGTTCGCTACTGACATGTACTTCGTCTTGTCCTTGGAAATTTCAAGCCCTATCTGGGTACGCCAGTTGTTCTTCACGTTTAGGGCCTCTTGGAGCGCTTGTTCTGGGTGGCAGATATCAGGATCAACTGAGCAGACAGTGATGTCATCTGCGTACAATATGTACTGCGCGTTATGCATCCTCGCTACCTTCCAAGCCAGTGGAAGGAGAGCAATACTGAAAAGGACTGGTGCGCGCGCAGATCCTTGTGGGACACTCCGAGGTGGGATGAACTGACCTGCTGCTTCGCCAGCGAGGCGAATGGAGAAGGTGCGAGCGCACAGGAAGGCTTCGACGAATGTTCAGACACGGTTAGGGAACTGAAGCCAATGGATTGGATTGGATTGGATTGGAGAAACTTTATTTATGCCTGCAGGTGGGCGCTCGCGCGCCCCGACGAGGGCCTACGACATCCTCGAAGGTGCCGTTACTCGGCGCGGGTCTCCGCTCGCCGTTGCCGGCTCGCTGGGTCCGTGCCTTTCGAGCGCCTCGAGGAGCTGCTGGACGGCCCAGAGCTGATCGTCTCGGTCGTAGCTCTTCGCGGCTGCCTCGAGCCGCGGTGGGAGTGTTCTTGAGTTAGCGTCTTCTGGATATTTAATGCAGTCCCACAAGATGTGCGTGTAGTCTGCGGAAGCCAATGGAGAATTCCGACAATTTCTTCGTGACTCACATGGTCATACGCTCTACGATTATCCATTGCCAGAATGGTGCGAATTCTTCGGGAGCACCTTCCGATGAGAACCATAGAAGATAGGTACGCAAAGCCATCCTCTGCGCTAGATGAGCATGGAATCCGATTTGGCGAGGATGATACCATGACTACCGCTCGGGCCACCATGTGTCGCAAACATACGCTCCATCAGCTTGCCTAACGTCGAGGTTCGTGCGATTGGCACATATTGGCGACATTATCTTGGGGCTTTCCGAGTTCAGGAATAGGGCCACTTCTGCATGCCGACAAAAATCGGGGTCTACTCCTGTAGCCCAAGCTTCGTTTATGGCCCCCAACAGCACTTCGACAACCTTGCGTTGCGTGTTTTTATAAAGTTCATACGGTATGACATCTGGTCCTGGTGCCTTGCATAGCTTCAACAGGTCTACTGCCGCTAAACATGCCACCATAGCGAAGACACCTTGTATACCCTCGATGTCGAAGAGCGTAGGCGGCGTGCCTGCGTCCGCACGAAGGCAGTTTTAAACAACGAAAGGAAGCGGTGCTGTGTGCAAGGCCGGAAGAAAGGTCTGGGCGACAGTTCCTGGAAATACTGCTGGTGTCTGGCCCGATGCTAACAGGGCACAGGCTTCGAGTTCTCGAGGGTGACGGCCACGTTCCATTACGCGGAAGGGGCGGAAAATAGAGGCATTGGACGACGAAGGTTCGAGAGAAGAGCACCAGCCCATCCAGCGGCTACGTTCTAAGGGGTGTACATGGCGCCGAGCTACTGCAGTAAGGCGTTGGGCCTCTAACGGAAGGGCATTGAATCTATTTTTTTATTCTAGAATGGCAAGAGTCATTTCTCCGGATTTCTTTCTTGCCTCTACTTTTATAGCAACAGCACATGTGGGCACATTGAATGATAAGTTTATGTAAAGTTATCGCAATTGACCTTCGGTACGAGCCTGGTATGTGAACTATAGACCTTCGGACGCTTTCTTGAACGCGCTGTGAACAGCGCCTACGCTAACTGATTCGTTTTGGTTATCTTCAATGCACAACAAATAATTGTCAACATATCTAAAACAGGTAGTTATGTTAAACAAGACGGCAAGTTTTCTGTCTCCCACATTCAAAGGTAGGTCGGAAAGCACGGGAACTATACGGGAACCAACATCGATCACATCCTTCGGCTCATACACGCTCTCACGGTATTCGATTGCCGGACCATGTACGTACAGTTTTGGCAGGTTTACAAAACTCGAAGTACTGAACGTGCACACGTCCTGAAATTTGGCGTAGCTGAACATGTCTATGACTTCTCCTACTGCTTATACCACCGCTGGCCTCGGGACACTAGAACAGGTCCTTCACCTACGCGGGTGTCCGCAACCACCTAGATACGCAGAGCGCAAGGTCAAAGGACTCGAAACGCGTGCTCATGACACGGCAATAGTGCGCCGGTTGCAAAAGCGGAAAAGGGGATTGCCGACTTGCACGCGCAGGAGCCGGTAGCGCGCTACTCAGCGCGGCCATATGCCGGCTTCTGAAACTGTCTTGCCGATATCAGCCGCCACGAAGTCAAACTGGAAGACGGAGTCATGTCTTTCGCAAAAGTTTTTCCAAAAATTTGCTCTCGGGGACCCACGAGAACAAGCGAGAACGTCTCTTCATGCCAGCAGAGCCCGCGGCGGACGCTACGCTGCTTTTGAAAATCTGCGGGCGCACGCAAGAAATTTAATTTCATCACTTTTAACATGGCTTTTGAACAGGCGAGTCCTGGGAAATTCAGTTATCTCTCTTTTTTTTACAACCAGCAGCAGAAGCTCAACACCATTCAGTTTGCGCTATCTTCTTAAACTACACACTGAATTATTCCCCAATTTTCCTATTCACTTATTCACTTCATCCGTTTCAATATGAACATCAATATTTTGGAATGGTGAAAGTATCTCTTTCCTACAAGGATACTTATCCCTGGCTTTTAACAGTCAGCTTTCCCCTCGCTACTGGTAATGCGCAGTCTCCTGCAGTGATTTCGAATGAGTTACCTTGACAGGAATCAGTTACCCTTCAATTCGAACGTTGCTGCCTCGCCATCGCAATGACTGTTGACATTCGTATCTTCTTTTTTTTTTGCGCAAACATTCCAACATCTCACCGAACAATTCCGATTGAAAAAGCTTAGGGTTGGGCCTAACGCTTCTGCTGGAATTTGTTTGCGTGATTCATCTGAAGCCTGCAGCTACCATAAAATTGGCAGCCGTAAAGGCGTTTCGTATTCATACTATAAACAGCAAGCCTCCAAATTGCCGAGAAACTGGTACGCTGTCATCACCTGTTGTTAATTTGGCAGCGTCAATGATCTCTGTTAATAATAAATTTGACCTGCACTGTAAAGGAAAATAAAGCACATCCAGCGCACTGTAGGAGCAAGAGGAATTGTTTATGAGCTAGAAAGTCAAAATGGCGCTATATGACAACAGACGCCTTACAAATTTTAACGAAGAACTCGTACCTCAACTAATATGGTCGACCTACTAAATAATGCGGAACATCTACTTGGCGCTGAAACGGTGTTTATCAAGCGCGGGGTACTTTGGTGACATCGTAGTATTTAGTTATGACATAGAATTTGTATTTTCTTTGAACTATAACTAGTATAGTTATACTGCTGCAGACAGAGGCCACAAGCTTCAAAGCAACTGCCGCAACATTTGGATTCCTATCGCTAGTACTCATTCACATGGTTCATTTGTTAATATCTGGTATGTTGTCTCAACGATGCAACAACCGTCAGACATAATCTCAATGGGGCAAGCGCTTTTGACAATATGGACGTGTAATTGTCATTATATCGCGGTATTTCTGTGAAAATTTCGCAAAGCTTTTTGAATGATATCGTGTATTGTTCTCTAGAAGATTATGGCTCTCCAGGTATAGTCAAATACACCTGTGGTACGTCTATGGTATTCCTGTATATTCGGTAAGCACTTCCCACCACCTAAACCCTAAGCATCTGCTGTCTGGAAGTGCGTCTTGCTTGCGTTTGCGCCCATTGTGTTACTTAAGTATGTTGCTTCTTTTTGATGTTGAACAACCCCTTCAGTAAGTTAATTACTGTTCTACTAGAGCAAGACTTTATTTAAATCAGCTTAGGGAATATAATGGTATTAGGACATTAAGATAATGACTGAAATATATATATTCGATAAGGTAGTTGAGCTTTCCCATTGGAGTGCATTTATTAAACAAGAACATCGGCGAAATGAAATTAACCTCTGCAAAAGTAATTGATAGGGGACTAAACGGAACTTGTGTCACTTAAGCTTCAAGCCACCAGGCAGCTGAAGAGGATATGAAGTACGCGCAATCGTTTTAGAAATTACAATATGTGTAATTTGACAACAGTATGTGTTTCATTGGCAATGTTATTTGAGCACGGTAGCAGGATAATATGTTTTTGTGGCATTTTCTAACATTATAAATGCAGGTGAGCTGAATCTGTGCAAAACAATTATCATATTGTCAGCAGGCGGACAAATACTGCGATCAAAGCTAAAAATCCAAGGTAATATATTTTTATCAGACATTCTTTGCTGTCGTTGTTCAGTTCCTTAATGATAACAGTATTATTCACGATAATCATTTTTCATGGACCCTTAGACAACTGGAGACCTGAGTAGTGATAAACAGGAAATGAATACAGTAAAACAACTATGATCATTTGCTATGGGATAAATCTAGGATGAAAATAAAAAAACATGATAAGCCAGTATACATGTATATTGGGCAGAAATTGAGCAAACTAACACACAATTGAGCAACAGAGTAAATTCATTTATACATGATAGGTAACACAGTGAATAACGAAGTTAAAGATCAGCCTGTGGCTAAATGTGCACATTAGACAAGGTAGAAAATGCGAAAGGGGAGACCAACAGTGAAAGAAAAGGAAACAAGGGCAGCTAGAAGGAAGATTCGAGAAGCAGCGCGAACCTACGAAGAGGAAACCAAAACAGGTTTTGAAAGCTATCTACACAAAGAAAACGAGTGTTGTGTACACTATTCGCTTGCGGACAGACGTGTATTTTCTCAAGGTGGAAATTAGAAGAATCTGTTTCTGGCTAGTTTTCTGCGGAACCCGCTTCAAATCTTATTTTTGTGATTCCGTTCGTGTAATAAATACGTGAGACAAAAAAGGCGGCCCTATCACTCCTTTTGCAGCTAAGTGACGGAAGAGGGGGATAAATATACGCATGCTTCATAATATCAGTACGATATTTATTGTGCATTCTTCCGATTCATTAGCAAGAAAAGAACATATTGAGAAAACATAAATATCTATGAAAATTATACAGCAGTGAAATTTTCGTTATTTTCTCCGAGGCTATTCTCGTACGGTTGTTGTGTCTTCGGAGGTTGACTTCTGTATGGTATGAATAACTTTATTTAGGTCCTCAGGAATCAGTCTGGGACTGATGCGGGCCGCTCCCACGTCGGGACCGAGGAGCCGAGCCCCTCTGCCTTCACACGGGCCCTCTGGACAGCCCTGAGTTGGTCCACCAGCACTTCACTGTGCAGCATGCGCTGCAACCACTGTTCACCTCGAGAACCATCACCGGACAACGCCAAGCAGCACCAAAGCATGTGTTCTAAATCAAACAAACCTCCACACTTACTACAGTAGACTGAAACCCCGCAGTTCGGATTAATTTTATTCACGATGAGCGGGTTAGGGTACGTTCGTGTCTGCAGAAGCCTTACTGTAACCACCTGTGGCCCATTTAATTTAGAATGTGGTAGGGCGAATGCAATGCGCCCTAACTAATAGTGCTTGGTGATCTCGTTCTAGGTTAACAGTTGGTCCCTGTACTTAGGAGCGGGAGATCCAGCCCCTTCAGAGAGTACACGGCACACTAATCCTCGTGCCTCCCTGTGCGCCACCTCGTTGAGGTTGCGGCAAAGCAATGTAGAAATAACGCTGTTATGTTCACAAAAAGATTCATTAGTTATATTCCTGCACTGTCTATTGCACGCCTCTAGAGGAATAAACTTCCCGGTATTGGAAGACATTTTCCACCGCAGAAGTGGCTAAGGTTTACTGTTTCGTAATAAACAATTAAAATTGCGTATATAATGCACCCACATCACAAAATGTCCAGAAACGTCCGTAGAGTGCGATGATCGTGCTTTATCTCAGTCCAGTTATGATTTCTGCAAAAGCCCCGTAAGCACGTCTGTGAAGAAAATAAAGAAAAAGGTAAGTGCTACTATACCAACTTATAATGACTTGTAAGCTTCTAACATCACGCACTGTTGGCGATGATGATATGTGGTGTTTAATGGCGCCAGGGCCAGGTGTGGCCAAAGAGCGCCATGACAAGTGGTGATGTTGACGATGTATTATGGAGATGTGACTTGGCTGTAAAGTGGCCTAAAAATAGTTGCTGTAAAGTGCATAAAATCTACATGATATAAAATTCTGGCGATGACTAATGACGAATACTGTGAACATTAAAATCCATCGTAAAAGAATGACATAGCTTTGAAAATATATGAGATGGTAAAAATGGCTGGAGCACTGTTGCCTCGCCGGAGCCCTTGAAACACAAGGGCCTAGAGGCACGTGCTATACGAAAGAGCTATCACAGCGGTATCCTCTGAAGAGAGGACCCGCTATGAACATGTGGGGCTAATAACATGCAGGACAACTTCTTTCAGGAAACTTAGGACTGCGTTGGTATCAAATAGCGGTTCTGGGCCGAGTAACATTGCGGGATGAAGGGGGATCTGCTACCGGTATGCTAGGGGAAAATGCTTCTTTCTCTCAGATTCGGCTGCCCGACACTCCAGGAGGACGTGGAGGACGGTCAGCCTCTCCCCGCATCTACCGCAGGTCGGAGGATCATTTTCATGGAGTAAAAAATTGTGTGTGCCAAATGTGTGTCCTATTCTGAGGCGACAGAATAGGACATCTGTTCGCCGTGATTTTGTTACGGAGGGCCAAGAACCTAATTGTGGCTTTATCACGTGCAGTTTGTTATGTACTTCTGCGTCCCACTTACGTTGCCAGTGGTTTCGCAGTTTCCTTCTTAAAGAAGGCTTCAGGTCTGTGACAGGGACCGAATTAGTAGGATTAGCTGCATGCAATGAAATTGATGTGGCCATCTGGTCTGCTAGAACGTTACCCTCAATGCCCCTATGCCCGGGCACCCAGCATATAATGACATGCTGGTTAGACATGTATGCTCTACAGAGAATGGAATAGAGCTCGATTATTACGGGGTTTCTGTGTTTACAGTGTGACTTCAAGGCTTTAACGACACTTAAGGAGTCTGTAAATAAAATTGTTTTTTGAATATTTGATTTTCTGATATGTTTCACAGCCGACAATAGTGCATGGGCCTCAGCCGTAAATATACTTGTTTCAGGGTGCAGTACACCGGATTCCGAGAAGGACGGACCAATGGCTGCGTAGGACACCCCGGCATGCGACTTAGAAGCGTCTGTGTAAAACTCTGTGCACGAGTACTTGTACTGGAGCTCCAAGAAATGCATTTTGATATGTGTCTCTGGCGCATATTTAGTGACCTCTACAAAGGATGTGTCACACTCTATCAGCTGCCACTCCCAGGGCGGTACTAGCTTAGCTGGGGGCATTAGGCGTTGTTCGAGAACTGGGACATCCATTTCCGTGCTAAGTTCTCTTGCACGCAGTTCGAAAGGAAGTCTCATAGAGGGGCTGTTATGAAAAAGTGTTTCACACGTCAAGTCGTTAGCGATTGTGAAACACGGATGTTCCTTATTAGAGCGAACCTTGAGAAAATACGTTAAGCTGATGTTTGTTCTCTGAAGATGGAGTGGCCACTCATCTGACTCTACATATAGGCTTTCAACAGGGCTTGTCCTAAATGCGCCAGTGGCCAGACGGATACCCAGATGGTGAACGGGGTCTAACATCTTAAGTGCGCTCGGTGCGGCAGAGTGATATACTACGGCACCATAATCTAACCGTGATCGAACTAGGTTCTTGTAAATATTCAATAAACACTGTCTGTCGCTACCCCACGTTGTGTGGGATAGGATTTTAAGTAGGTTCATTGTTCTAAGACATTTTTCTTTAAGATGTTTTATGTGAGGTATGAAAGTGAGCCTGGAGTCAAGAATAACACCAAGGAATTTGTGTTCTTTGTTTACAGGGATTTGTTGTTCGCCCAGTTCTACACAAGGATCTGGGACCAGGCCTCTCTTTCTTGTGAAGAGAACACAAGAACTTTTGTGGGGGTTGACCTTAAATCCGTTTTCGTCTGCCCACTTGGAAACCTTGTTCAAGCCCTGCTGTACCTTTCTTTCGCATACTGTGAGGTTGCAGGATTTGAAGCCTATTTGTATATCGTCTACGTATACGGAATAAAAAATGGCAGGTGGTAGTGAAGCACGTAGCGTGTTCATCTTAACGATAAAGAGAGTGCAGCTGAGCACGCCTCCCTGGGGTACACCAATTTCCTGCGTAAAGGGACGTGACAGTGCATTGCCGACTTTTACTCGGAAGGTACGATTTGACAAATAGCTTTCAATTGCGTTCAGCATATTTCCACGGATGCCAATTTCCGACAGGTCTCGCAAGATACCGTAACGCCATGCCATGTCATATGCCTTCTCCATATCGAGGAATATCGATAGCAAAGACTGTTTATGTATAAAGGCACCGCGGATATTTCCTTCCATGCGCACAAGATAATCGGTCGTCGACCGCCCTTCTCGGAATCCACACTGATAAGGATCGAGCATATTGTTGACCTCGAGGAAATGTATAAGTCTGCGATTTACCATTTTTTCAAAAAGCTTACACAGACAATTAGTTAGAGCTATCGGACGGTAACTTGCCGCCAAGGAGGGGTCTTTTCCGTGCGGGAGGTATCCGGAAGCCCAAATAGTGTTGAATAGTGTAAGTAGTGTAACTTGTGTGTGAGTATGTAGGTTTCTGATCATGTCATACATGACTCTGTCAGGTCCCGGTACAGTGCTTTTCCATGTGTTCATGGCAGCTTTCAACTCGGCAATACTGAAAGGCCGGTTATACGGTTCATTCTGCCTGGATTTTCGTATGATTTGCTTACGTTCTATTATTTCTTTATGTTTAAGAAAGGACTGGGAATAATTGATTGAGCTCGACACACGCTCAAAGTGCTCCCCAAGTGAATCTGCCTGGTCTTGCAGAGTTTCGCCTTGTGTGTTTACTAAAGGGAGGGAGTATGTTTGTCGCTCTCTTATCCTACTAACCCTGCTCCAGACTTTCGCCTCATCTGTGTACGAGTTGATGCCCGATAAAAAGTTCTGCCAGCTTTCTCTTCTAGCCTGTCGGCGGGTTCGCCTGCCTTCGGATTTTACTTTTTTAAAGTTGATAAGATTTTCTGCAGTGGGAGAAGCGCGTAGCAAACCCCACGCTTTGTTCTGTTTTTTACGTGCGATCCTACAATCGTCGGTCCACCACGGGACGCGCCGTTTGCACGAGAGGCCATTTACTTGTGATATGCATTTAGATGCGGCATCTATTATAAAGGCTGTAAAATACTCCACAGCAGCATCAATTTCTAACGAGGAGATGTTATGACATGCGATACCAGTAAGAGTTCGAAATTTGTCCCAATCAGCTGTCTCAATCTTCCACCAAGGTGCCTGTGGTGGATATTCGTTTTCTTGAGGTGTTCGTAGTAGTATGGGGAAGTGATGGCTTCCGTAAGGGTTCTTTGTAACTTCCCATTCAAGTTCAGGCAGAATAGAAGGAGAAACTATGCTGAGATCGATTGAAGAAAAGGTTCTGTTTGCTAGAGAGTAATATGTGGGTTCCTTCTTATTCAAAAGGCACGCACCACAAGAAAAAAGGAACTGTTCAACAAGACGACCTCGCGCATCTATACGAGAGTCGCCCCACAGGGAGCTGTGCGCATTGAAGTCGCAACATAGGGTTCTGGCAGTTCATCTATAAAGGACTGAAATTCATGTTTAGTTAATTTGTAATGCGGGGGTATATAAAGCGAGCAAATAGTGATGAGTTTGTTTAGCAGAACAACTCGCACCACCACTGCTTCAAGGGGCGTTCGTAGCTGTAAAGGCTACGAACGCCCCTTGAATGAGTGAGAATCGCAACACCACCCGATGATGCGATGGCATCTTCGCGATCTTTGCGAAACGTAACATACGTACGGAGAAAGCTTGCGTGTCTGGATTTTAAATGTGTTTCCTGTAAACACAGCACTTTTGGATTATGTTTGTGGATGAGTTCTTGCAAATCATCAAAGTTTGTAAGGAGACCTCTAATGTACCATTGAATGATTTGTGTATCAATATTTAAAATAAATTGGTGCTGTGTTTACGGAAACGGACGGGATGCCTTAGATTACAGAACCCTTTCGAGGCCCTGTAATAGGGGTTTTGTTCTTTCTGGAGCGTTCGAGGGAGCCTCGCCGCTCCTTCGGCGCTTGGTGCACCTTGAGGATGGGTGTAGTGTTCATTGCCTCTTGTGAGGCGCCGGACACGTGCTCTTGCGAGCGGTAAGTTTTCAGAGGGAGTCCCGCCATGGAGGGCAAGACCCCTGCGCCCACCAGCCCGGAGGTCGATGGGGCTCCCAGAGGGATTTGGCTACGCCGGCCGTTGCCAGCGCAGGAAGG
The DNA here is from genome assembly GCF_050947875.1 of Dermacentor variabilis. NCBI lineage: Eukaryota > Metazoa > Arthropoda > Arachnida > Ixodida > Ixodidae > Dermacentor > Dermacentor variabilis. The sequence goes on from NC_134578.1 coordinate 70,015,807, forward strand.
GACCTGGGAAGTTGAGGCAGCCTCGGCTGCGTCCACCTTCGGGGTCGATGGTTCCTTCTCCTCGGTTGACGGAGCAGCGCTAGCTGCAACCATCGCGGGGGCAGATGGCGTGACTGCCGACTCACTGCTTGTGGGTCGGACAGCTGCCGGAGGCCGTTGTGACGCTGCCCCCTGACGCGCCACTTCGGCAAAGCTTTTCTTTGGCAGGTATGCTACCCGCCTTCGTGCCTCTTTGAACGATATATTCTCTTACTTTTATGGTTACAATTTCTTTTTCCTTCTTCCAGGAGGGGCACGACCGTGAGTACGCGGCGTGATCCCCATCACAGTTTACACAGTGTAGAGAGTTCTTACATTTTTCAGTGGCGTGTTCAAGGGCACTGCATTTCGCACATGTTTGGCGGCCTCGGCAGCTCTGCGAGCTGTGGCCAAAACGTTGGCATTTGAAACATCTCAAGGGATTTGGCACATACGGTCTTACACGGAGCTTGATGTACCCGGCCTCGATTGATTCGGGCAGGACACTTGAATTGAAGGTGAGGATTAGGTGCTTGGTCGCAATTTCTTTACCCTAGCGTCTTATCTTGATTCTTTTGACATTTATGACATTTTGTTCACTGAAGCCCTCCAAGAGTTTAGCCTCAGTGAGCTCCAGCAAATCATCGTCCGAGACAACGCCGCGGGTGGTATTTATCGTGCGGTGCGGGGTTACTACTACTTGGGTCTCCCCAAATGATACTAGTTTTGGCAGTTTCTCAAATTGTTTCAGATCGCGGAGCTCCAAGAGGAGGTCACCGCTAGCCATCCTCGACACCTTATATCCTGGACCAAAAACGTCGGTAAGAGACTTAGATACAAGGAACGGGGAGATTGTTCGCACTTGTTTAGCTGGTTTTTCTGCGTGGATGACATGAAAACGAGGAAAATTGTGGACTTGTCGTCCGAAAAACTGAAAAACTTCTTCGGTGCGCCCTCGTTTCTGAGGGCGATCAGGTAATTTAGGAAAAGCATGTTCCATAAGTAATGTTGGGTTTTCGGCCGCGATGCCGACCACCCACCATGGAGCCCTACAGGGGGACGTGAGAGAAGTTCCTGCAAGGGAAACCCTGCCAACGCCAGCCGTACATCGCTGCTATAACGAAATACAGCATAACCAAGGCTGGCTAGCTACACAAGGTTAACCCTTGCCGCCGGGAAACTAGGAAGTGAGGAGAAGTGAAGAGGAGACAGGAAGGATGGAAAAGTGGGAGAGAAAGACGAAGATTGGAGAGGAGGACAGGAAAAGGCGACTGCCGATTTCCCCCGGGTGGGTCAGTCCGGGGGTGCCGTCTACGTGAAGCAGAGGCCAAAGAGGTGTGTTGCCTCCGCCGGGGGGCCTTAAAGGTCCGAACACCCGGCATCGGCTCAACCCCCAGGATCCCCCTTTCCCCGGACACGGCTTAGCCACGCACGGTTAGGCGCGGGAGGGTCCAACCCTCGTGTACTCGGATATGTGGTGTCGCAACACACCAAACGCCTGCTGACGCAGACGCCCCTGCGGGGGCACTGTTGGCGAATATACGAGGACGGCAATATTAAGTTCGTTTATTTATGCTATATATATATATATATATATATACTGCGAAATGCTTTGAAACTAACGATGCGGAAAGGACAAAATAAGGTATGTCGAAGACAAACGATCCAACAATCGCGTAGTTACCGTGAAACTCGAACAGTCAAAAATAGAACGTTTGAGAACGGTTATGTTGTTTTTCTTTGCCCTGGTTTGGTGCCATCTTGTGAGATTTTAGTGCTCTTTAGCGACATGGGGTCAATGACAGCTACAACAAAGTATACTTCTGCACATGCTTCGACAAAAATTACGTGCATCATTTTCTTCACGGCTACGGCCCCACTCGCTACTGAGATTAGTGCTACATAGATTGCTCACTGCGGTTCTGAAACCCTTAAAATCTTTGCCTTTTATATTTCAACCAAGCGAACAACCTCCGTATGCAGAAGTACGCTGCCGTAAGTAACTATTGATCGTAATCCTCAAAGTGAATTCCTAAATCTTTAAAGAGGCAAGTGTTTAAGTGTGGCATCGTTGCACATGAAAACGTAAGTGTAGGTCACTTATTGCTAGTTAGTGTGCGAGACATTGAGACTTAGCCAGGCCCAAATTTTGCTGCTATGCTAATTTTGCTGAATAATAAAATAAAACTGAGTAGATTTGAGTACTCAAAACGGGAAGCAGATAACTTACTTGAAAATTTTGACAAATATTCAGGATAAGCAGGAACTGATGTCCAAACAATAAAAACACTCTACTTACTTAATATCACTGCATTTTATAGTTTTCTGTAAGCTGACGTATCATGAACCAAAATTATCATACGTATGATGGACAAACGAATACACTAGCATGGATGAAAGAGATAGTTCATTGACTGCGATAACCAAAGTTAAAGGTCTACCGAATCAAAATAACTAATCGTTCATGATTGCCATGACAATATTTACAGCCCAATGTAAAAAGAAAAATATTATGTTTCCAATTCTTTAGTGCATGCTGATGTGCTAGGGCTCACTATTCATGCTTCTTACAGAGCGCTACCTCAGGACCTATCTATCTATCTCCGGTTAGCAACCGAAATTTTCGTCGCAAAGAACAAGGGGTCTGGTGCCTTCATTACTGCACGTTTTAAATGAAGATGCCTTTGCTGACTACAAGAATCTAGTTTCTGATTGGCACAACTAACCAGCCATGGTTGCGTACACGCTAAGCGTCCTCCTCCTGATTGCCATGACGCGGATTTAAATTCCAGGCGCCGCAGCTGGATCTTGATGGCAGCAGAATGCGCAAAAATTCGTGCACGATAATTTAGGTGAAGCTTTATGCGGGCGGTTGAAATATAGGGCGTTTTTAGCTTAACCGAATGTTCAAAATTGCTTTTTAATTTATTTGTTTTACGGCCCAAATCGTAGCAAGTGAGTTTCCAAGGCACATGGATTGGGAACAAATTCTGATAATGGGGCGCTGCTTTAGAAATATGCTCCGTCAAAATTGTGGTAAACATGCACTGCTGTTCCGCCTCTTCTTGTAAGAAAACGCCATTTTATGCATTGGAGCACAAAATAAACTGTAACGTCATTACATTTCGCCGGAAACACTGAAAATTAATATCTCGAAACTAGTGGAGTCCTGAGAATTTCCTTTAAGTGGATATGTCTTGCGAACTCACCGGCTACAATAATTGTTAGATTGAGGTATGTGCCATAAAGTAATCAAATAATGAATTAGCTTTATTAGGTTAACTGTTTAATTAAGGATTTGGATTTTTTGTACGAGTAGTGGCCGGCCCATCGAGTAAATAAATGAAAGCCTATTGTGCATTAACCGCCAAAGGAAATTTTTAGAATTTGGTGCCCCCAAAAAAGTTCACACAGAAACTCATCTGGAAGTTCTTTAACTAAGCGTAAGCATTGTGCCACTTGCACATCACACACGGAGCCCTGTGTCATTATCAATGCGATGAATCTTGATCCAAACAGTGTAAACCCTTACCGACCTTGATCGGTCGTTATCTTATCGGACGACATCCGACCCATAGTAACCCTTATCGGTAGGTATCAACCTTATCGCAATCGATCAGATCGTTATTAAACTTATATGTCCTTAGAAACCTTATAGGACATGATGGCACCCTCACCACCACCAACATTTTTTCTTTACGAATTTACTTCGTTTTATACGTTAATTCTCTTATAGCAATTCGTATTACACAACAGACAGACGGATGGACGGGTTTTCTCGTTGGGCAGGCATAGATATGCTTCCGCATTTAAAATACGCTGTAAATCCTCTAGCAACCACAGCTTACTTTGCGCTAAGCTGTTACTTCTAGAGAAACATGTAAGCGACATGGAAATAACAAAGTTATGAAATTAAAGAAAATTATAACACTAAAACTAACTTGTGGCAGTAACATGCTTATGAATACACGTACGTAATTGAAAATTTTATTACGCTTTTCGACTCACCTATACAGGTAAACTGGAATATGCCTTATCTTCGTTGTTCACAAAAATACCCTTCCTTATCGGTCAAAACATTTCTCACAGGAAAATTGTTCACAATTAAAATTTATGGGCATTATTCCTCATCGCCCACTGGAGTAGTAGAAGTTATTGCTTCAATTTTTATCTACAGGTAAATTGTGTTCAACGTTTCGATGGCTCATAATTTTCAAAAATTCACTTTCTTAAGTCACCGCTGCGCAACTTGAAATATGACGCTGTATTAGGTGCTAGGGTTCCGTCGTGGTGGTGTAGTGGCCTTGGCATTGCGATGCTAAGCCTGAAGGCATGGGATGAAATGTATGGCGCGGCGGTCGCAATTCGATGGGGGGCCAAATTCAAAAACGCCACTTGTCCCATCCAGTGTGGGCACATCAACGATCTCCTGACGGTCAAAATTAATCCGCAGCCTCACAATGAAAATTGTGGTTTGGCCACGCAAAACACAAAAAAATACATTCAATTCATGTGGCCGGCACAATTTAAATGGTGATTGATGCCTTTGGTGTTCATCTGCCGCCACAAATCTGAATAAATATTTCACAAAGGTGAGTTGATCCCCAAATCATCATTGTACCGCAAATAGCTGACCTCTGCAAAACCTAATAAATTTAAACAATTTTGTCCCGTATTTCTATTGAAATGCAAAATGCACCAGTCGTACCTGCGCAATTATTTAGGTATTTCCCTATGACGTTTAGTGACCTAGCTCCGTACGCCGTCGTTGAAAAAATTATTCCATAATTTACCGAAATCCAGATTCAAAAACCACCCTACACTTCCCTCGGAAGTACGAGAGGTCTAAGGAACAAAAACTAGAATAGGCCTTCTTCATCAGGAACACATCAGGAATAAAGTAACCCATAGAAGAACTTCAACAATGCTCTGATCTAAATGTGTGCTCCTTCTCGACACACTTTCAAAAGAAAAGGAGTATAACGCCTTTCTGATCGACGCTGTACTGCCAGCTTATTTCTGATGCTGAAGACTTTCTACAGCTCGGTAGATTACGTCCCTTAGATTGTGCACATGTTCTCCTCCCACCGGAGCCAAGCTGTATAACCACTCGCCTATGCTAAACCGTTTCGAGCATCGTTATTTTTCTCAGGCTGCACTTCCGCTGACTCAAATGATTTTCCCACAGTGCTACCGCGAAAAAAAATGCATCAATGCTTTTCAGAAAAGTGAGGTTTGTTTGTTGAACTACAATAAAAAGCACGGAAACAATTTTTTGTAAACGCATAATTATTTTTTTTCGAAATGAATTCAGGGCTTCTAAGTATCGAAACCTCAATCTAGTTACGATGCCGTAGAAGTGTCACTCGCAAGTAATTTTTGATACGTGTGTTTTTTTTCTCGTCCGTCTGGGTAATGTCAATTTTTACATTTCCTCCAATCAAGATGCCGCCGCCGTGGCTGAAATGGAATGCGTGACCTAAAACATAGAAGCGCCACGCTATGTCCACTAAGCTACCGCGGCTGGGGCGCATAATTTACCTAACGCCTGCAACGTTGCGATTTTGAAGAGCATGGACAGAAGTGAATTTTCTACGCTTTTGATTTGCTTCTACACAAACCGAAATAAAATTATTGCTTTGTGGAGATACGTTTTATATGTAGATGACAATTTCTTGAAGAACGCATTTTTGCTACCTTTGTTATCTTACAGATCGTATACGAACGGTGCGGTACATAGCTGACAAACGTTTTCAAGACCCTAGAGTTTCCACACAATACATTGAATGAGGCCAAAACCAAGAAGCGGCTGCGGCACGACCATTGAGCAGGCGATCAGACAAGAAGATTGCACCAAGCGTACGAAACTAAAAAAATTATTTTAATATTTTTCAAGGAGATGTAAGTAGCCACTGCGTAGATTAAGAGCTGTCTCTCTGATATCTACGTCGAATGAAATTATCTCGACATGTCTCGCAATCCAATCCTGGAAGGTTGTAATATATTACCAGATAAATTAAGACATGAGTATGATAGCACAACGCGATTTTATCTATGGTAATTTATTGTAGTAAACTATCGTCCTTGTGTGGCAAAATTTTCCTGCGAAATATTATTGAGATTCTGTCGTAGGAAGGAAGTTATATACGCTGCTATTTACCTTATTTGCGCCACACGACATTCCATCCAGCATGTTATGAAATGAACAAACAGTATTTTCTTCTTCGCTATATATGTAGTCTTCAGTTGTAGTCCCCGCAATGTTTGGAGCTTCGGTCTTTACACCGACTGAACTGCCTCGACCTTCAATGGGTAGTGTCACATTCCGGCAACATTCAATCTCACATTCCGGGACATACTCCGGCTGATGATATGCCAAAAAAACACGCACTTAATTGCAGAAATACACAATATATTATTTTATACTACATAAAATTATCCATCTCTCTGCGGCATCGGCTGCACCAGAATTTCTTACAATTGTTCGATAAATATGCTATGAAGAATACAAAAGAATGCAGAAATGTCTATGCTTATGCAGGCCGGGTGTCTCAGCTATCATGCGCCTAGATTTCAAAATACGTCAATTCCTCATAGCTGGATAGAATCAAGGTAATGTTTGTCGTCGCTGGGAGATAGGTTACTTGTTTTGCATTCTGTCTAATTACATAATTAGTCTTAAGTAATTACTCACCTTCCCAAATACTACACTTAGGTGAAGAGTGTCAACGACAAAATTGCAGCGCAACATGAAAAACTCCCAATACAGCTTTCTGTTGCTGAATACGCACTCCATCAAAAGTGTCTTTCTTATCCTCAAAGAAGCGCGCGAATGCACGCAATATTGTCGCGCGACTATCTGCTCTAGACCCCATGTATTGTGGCTTATTCGCATGCTAGTTTCATAAACTTTTTCTTTTAAAACGTTTCTGCATCGCAGACATTCTGAGCCCTAGGATATTGCCTAGGTTTCCCTTTAATTGCGTGCTACTCTCACTACAACTTTTTTACCTTGCATAGTCAAGATCACAGTTCACCTGGCATAATTAAAAACACTAACGTGCTTAGGATGGCAGCATCTGTACCTAAGTGCAGATCTGGTTATACATTGTTAATATTATTATTGTTGTTATTACTTCAGGGCCATTTCTTTCTCTTTCGACAAAAACCACCGCTTAAACGTATTTGCAACTTATATTCTAGAAATTTCAAGCATACAGCTAGTGTACTAATACTCCACGTGTGTTTGTTATACGTAAGGAAACTGACATCTTTATGTTTTCAATAGCAGAAAGCAAATACAAGAAAGTAAAAATAAATAAGAAACATGCTTAACCCGGCGTACAAAGGCAATACTGAATTAATAAAAACATAGAAACGCGACTCCTTTCAACCTTTGTTTAGCCCGTCCATTGTATATGAAAGAAGTGTGCTCTTAGCGTACGTGAGAAAATGGGTCTGATCTCTAGTACGACATGAAACTTACCATGGAAGCCTCTACATCTTCCGCATCAGGGTGCATCAGCTTACAAAAGGCTTCGTGAGTGATGTTCTCTCCTGGATAGAAGTTGTTCGTGAAATTTGCTGTTGCGTTGGTGTAAGTACACGACAGTGGTAGTTGGCTGCACAAGAGAAGAGTCAGGGCACTAAGCTGAAATAAACTTGGGTCTTTTGGCTCTATTTGAAATAGCTACAGGTAACCATTGTCACATATTATGCTTATAAGCTCAAACGGAGACGCTGTAGTTGAGCCGCATAATGTCCTGCACAATGATGGGTAAACAGAGAAATTATCCATTATGTACCTCTCTTCTATGCGTAATGTCTCGTTTCTTGCCATCGCGTGATCATCAATCTGTAGTAATAAAAGCTAGGGTGCTCAAAGAAATGACTGAGGAAAAATGTTTATTTACCTATCGAAATACCATATATTAATGATAAAACATAAGTGTGAACAACTATAACCATGGTTGGCTGTTTGCCAAAACTTACACGCATTTGCGGCATTTCCGCTAGTTGCAAAATTATTCGGTAAGCATTGAACACCTATCTGTAACAAACCACAATGTGTGTCACACAATTGCACTTGACGTATAAGGAGCTTGATATTTAAACCACAATGAACAGCCACAAATATCTACGCGCAGGTAGTTGTCTAAGGGGTAACTCCTCATAATTATCACCACATCAGCAATGTACTTTCAAATGTGTAGCGAGCGCTCATCCAATATAATGAAGCTATGTTCCTTCTTTGTGGTAATTGTGCGACGTATGAGATAATCAGTACACGCTGCACTTTATCTTGCTCTGAACTCATTTTTTCAACACCAACAAATCTTCACAGTGGACAGCACCAGCTTCTCGTTCACTATGGGGCTTAGAATGTTGCCTTCCCTCTCGTGGCCTCAAGAAAGGCATTTACAGACGCCGCCAATCTGAGTCGGTATGGCGCCGGGGTGTATGACAGCACAAAAAATTACCAAGCATCATGCCACGCGACGGCACATTGTACAGCGCATCACAGCACAATGCAGTACACCCAGCTCTTGGCTTGACATTGTTGCTGAACAGGACAATGTCATCGACAAACCGAAGGTCGCTGAGAAATTCGCCGTTGATCCTTACTACTAAGACTTCCCAGTTTCTTAAATGATATTGCGCGACACTAAAAAGCGACACGGATGGGAGAGAAGACCACACACCAAGCGCTTGGTGTGTCGTCTTCTCTCACGTCCGTGTCGTTTTTTAGTGTCGCGCAATATCATTTAAGTAATGGATTACCAACTTGCCCGGAATGCTGTGCCCAGTTTAATAGCTTGAATACTTCTTCCAAGCACGCAATGGATAGCATTGTAGAGATTGTCTCCTTGTCATACCTCTTTTTTTTTATAGGTATCTTCCTACTTTTCTTGGGGAGAATTAAGGTAGCTGTGGAATCTCTGTAGATACTTTCCAAGATATTTACGTAAGAGTCCTCTGCTCCTTCCTTACATGATGACTCTATGACTGCTGGTATCTGGACTGAACCAAATGCCTGTTCGTAATCTATGAAAGTCATATATAGAGTCTGCAGCCACTCTGTAGTTCCCACCGTAATGTGTCTTTTCTGCTTTGCAAAATCTAATCCAACCTTTAGTTATTTGATATCGTAAATGGTTCTTTTACTGCTGATAAGAATGCTCTCGAATTGTTTCCACTTTGATCTTAACCAACCTACGCTGCTTTATTTCAGCTCGTTGAACCTTTTCAGTGTCACTGACGCACCGATGCGTTTCCGCGTTTCTGTCCAGCCATGTCACTAATATAACCACGTGTTTTCCGCTCTCTACAATTGGATGCACGCGATCCGTGGTAGTCGTGCCATCTGTTGCATATATATTGAAGCATATTTTCTCATCTGTCCATGTTTGATCAGTTGGCGGTTTCATTAGCACGCTGTCGAACGTGCCCCTTTATGGGGCCTCTTGTTACAAGGGGTGACTTCCGGGCTTTGTATACCGCTACCCGAACGATTATGCGTTCAAATATTTGTGCCTTGGTGCAGGGAAACAACGTTTACCTGTTTCTTTCATTGGTCGTATGTCTCTAAAATATTTTGTTACCTCGACACGCCGGTTCAATCGCGGAAGCGGGTCCGTCATGCCAACATTAGGGTAGGAAATAAAAAGACGAATATAGGAATTCGGTAACGATACTAAGATTAGGTTTACTTTTACATGTGCGAGTTTTTTGTTCTTCTGCATAACTGAAAATATACCATTGTGTTGATTTGATAACATCCGAGGTAAAAAATGGCGCTGCGGCAGCGTCACTTAAAAAAGAGCCCGAAACTACAAGGGTTAGAAAACTTCCATTTTTGACATTGCCTCTACCACTTCCTGCTAATCGCCACGGTTTAGTGTGTGCAAGTTCGAAACATGCCACTACTGCTACCAGTAACTTGGTTAAGCCAAGACCAAAAATAGTGCGTGTATGCGCGTACTAAATTTCTTCTATTTGGCGTCCTTCTACCAATTGGCGTGAGGGCAGAATAGCTTCGACAAACGACGAACTTCACAAGCTATGATTAATATGGTGTCACATTCATGACAGGCCAGCCGGCGCCAACATCAGCTCGTACATCTGAACACTCAACAGGGCCGAGGAAATTAGATGCAAGGATCGCATTTGCTTATGAACACGTGATGCTTCGCAGTTACTGGAACCCGAGAGTCATGTTGGCAACCCTGATACACATTCTACGTATCTGATGTTTACTAGGACGCAAATGAAAATTGATAAATCTGTACTCAAATGTACTGTGACGCGTTCATAGCCTGCTGGTTATGTTTCGTACCCAAAATATAGAGGGAGTAAAAAAGAAATTCGGAGAACAAGAATGTGCTAGTCCAATACCGTAATGATGAGAAGCACATGCCAGAATCTGATACCTTTGGGCATCTCATTTACTTTGCTCATGTGCAAAAGTTGATGTATGGTCGAGGACATTACCTAGCGGTGTGAGCTCTTCGAGCACGCCATAACATGACACATCAAAGGACCATTCGCCGACTCCCTTACACAAATAGCCCCAGATATCTCTATCTCCCTCGTCGCTTCAGCCGAGCGGCCGACATCGAAAGCGTGCTGTGTTTGGCGTTTCACAACTGTGTTTTGCTCGGTTTCGTTTTATTTTCTTCTATGACGAACATCTGTGTGGGTTACATGCTGCACTGGAGGAAACCAACGCTGCGGCGCTGATCTTTAGGCGACAGAACTCCCATTTTGCATTCGTTGGATTGGTCTGTTTTGGCTACAATCTGACCAATGCTCATACTTGCGCCCACCCTCCGAATAGAATTGCTATTGTTCAATTTCCGCGGGCTACTGACAAAATAGATATCGACAGGTTCCTAGACCTCTGAGACAAATATATGGCAATTGGGAAGGGCTTACCACAAGTTTAAAAGGCCTTAAATTGCCTCACGATGGCGGCAGAACTGTCTGAACTTAGAACACTTCAAAAAGAACCCTTTAAAGAGCTTCAACAACATTTAAATTCTCCCGCAGTTCTGCATTTTGAAAGCGACGGCCAAACTGAGATCTACGGCGATGCAAGCTGCATTACGAAACGCCCTCTAAAATGCCATCACCTGTGGTAGCTGTTCTTTGTCAATAGCAGACTTGAGCTATTTTGTGACACAGAATAACTGGCTTGCTTGCATTTAGGCGACATCAAACTCATCATTGATCGGGACGAGCTGTGTTTGTTAGAGAAAGCATAAGACGCCTAAGGCCATATTTCAGGCTTGAGCCTTTCACTCAAGGAATTCTATGCGAACGTTGAGCAAAACTGCGTCGGAAACGGTGTGCGCAGACCACCTTTATTGTGCTCTCACAGGCCCGGCACGTCTGGAGTAGGTTGACAATGCCGGTGGTACTTTTCTCGAATACCTTGAAGGCACGGCATTTCTGGGCCGACTGTGTGCCGAAGCAATTTATGTTTGTTCTATATGCAAGACATTGTTCCGTTAAGTGGAAATTATGCATGAGTTTGTGGCAGCCACCTTTTCTTTCTATAATCGCTGCCTCGGAGTGAAATTTCAAAGGTACTGTAGGACGTACTGACAGCATGACAACTCTATGTATTTTGTACACTTACAAAATCCTGCAAAATATACAACTTGCCACGCCCAATATCTAACGTCACGCAATGCCTCAACTCGTGCCGATACAGATGGCGACAAAAAATTTAACTAACCATCCCTGCTGGACTTCTCGCAACCGTCAATGCGTGGTAACTACCAATAAAATATATAAGAATAACATACTAGGAGAATTTCAATGTATACAGCCTGCAAGAAATGGATCATAGTAGTGACTATTTTGATCATTTTGCGGAAACTAAAGCGCTGCTCAAGGCTAGGGTGAGCGTAAGTCCAAGAGTTCTTTGTGGACAATAGTGGTCAACAACAAAGAGTAGGCGTGTTCATCACTGACAGTGGTCTTTATGGCCGAACTGTGAGAGACTCCTCCTCAACATCCCTTCCCGTTAACATAGAATCACTGCCTTCCGCCGTTAGAGCAAGGTTCTGACAGCGGGCTTGAAGAAGACCCTCGCTGACTGTTAGCGAAATGCGTGCACGTAAAACCGAAAATGTGGGATGCTGTTGTTGAGTATACATGAAACGTTTGCCTATTCGGCATGACAGGTAGAGAAAAGAAAGGCTGATGAGGCTGATAAAATTGAAATACGTTGAAGGGTGGGAACACAGACATAGAATGGCAGAAGGAAGAGACAGACAAATACGCCACTCACAACTTATATGTTCTCGACATGGCTGAAATTATTAATTGCCTATTTATTGCGCAAGCGCGGAAAAGCGCAAACTGGTTTTGTCATAAGCAGCACTCGCGATGAGAATAATAAAACAAATATGGGCTTTTTCGCCATGTTGACACTTGTTCACGCTGACTATGAAAAATAACCTCATGAGGCTTGACACGACCACTCACACGTTACAAAACACAGCACGGTGGTCGTAAAGATATCGCGTAGGCACTTTCATCGGGTAGATTTTAGTATTGCAAGTGCGGATTCCACGTTACTCAAAAATTGTTCTCCGCAATTGAAAACCTTGCCTCCAACTTGTAACGAGGGTTAGCAACGCAAGTAAAACAATGACTTGTGGTGTATTTCGCATTCCAGTCGGGTCTTCAGAAAAACATTCTACGAACAACTGCCAAGATAGTTATCAACGAATCCTTTAACCGAAAGTAGGTGTAATGAACCGAATAAAATTTCATAATTTTATTGCCAGGACTGTCATTTGATAAATGTGTACGCAGGTGTCGACGCTATTGTATTATTGACATTTGAATTTAATAACATTCTTTCCGATAGTAAATGCACACATCCACAAGGTTTGGCGGACCATCAGTCCCGATTCTCCAATTGATAATGTTCTGTGATGACGCAGGGAGCAACAAGTGAAAAACTATAAAGAGATTCACTCGAAATGAGCAGATATTGTGTCTTGAATATCAGCAGTGGCGTAAGGGACATAGAGAGCTATCGGTTTAGAGGTCACGCGACTTTTTTTAACATGCTGAACACTCGAACAGAAGAATACATCTCAAACACCGGTTTGAAAAATTCAGGATTACATTTAATAAAATCAAGGACTTACTTCATATTTTAGACCAGGCTCTACCAAGCTTACCAACGTTATCAATAATTTTAGAAGCGAAGGCAAGAACATGCAACAAGATGTGCATCTCAACAGGATGGTGTGTAATATACCTGAAGGGCATTTTCCTGGCTAGACTTCCACGACATCTGCTATAGTCGCGATGCTCAACCAGCAATGATTCACTGCACTGCAATTTCACTCGATAGGACAGTTATTCAGTGGTACGCGCCGTGGTTGTTCAGTGGCTATGGTGTTAGGCTGCTGAGCACGAGGTCGCGGGATCGAATCCCGGCCTCGGTGGTCGCATTTCCCTGGCGGCGAAATGCGAAAACACACGTGTACTTAGATTTAGGTGCACGTTAAAGCACCCCAGGTAGCCTAAATTTCCGGAGTCCTCCACTACGGCGTGCCTCATAATCATACAGTGGTTTTGGCACGTAAAACCCCATAATCTAATCTATTCAGTGGTGCAGTCTAACACGCAGAGTAGACCCATTGTGTCCTAAGCCACCAATTTTAAATGTAACCCTGCCAAATGTAAGTGCATCAAAAAAGACTGAAAAATTATAAAAATCCCAATGGATAATTGGGAACGCAAGAATTTTCTGAAGTATACTTCTATTTCGCTATTCTTGTTGCACGATACGAGTTTCTGCGGTGGTTATTGAAGTTCATTGTACAAAAGCCAAATAATTATTCCCAAAAGAAAGCAAACCACACCAAATTCAGGGCTTTGGTGAAAATAAAATTTGAGCTTTTTAGAGTACCAGTACGGCAATCATGCTTCAATGCAAAGTGGCGATAAAGATTTAGTGACGCCTAAAATCATCTAAAACATGCGCTTCAGTTATCGGCATCGTTAAAGCAAATAATTACACAGATGGCCACTTGCAGTCGTGTTGAAAAATGCTGCTTGCATATGCCCGGGTAGCAAAACAATGAAAGCAATCGCAAGATTTAGTGTTGCACTGAATGTACGAATATTGATGATGAATTTGTTGTTTTATGGCGCAAGGGCCAATTATGACCAAAGAGAGCCAGGTCAGTGTTTATGGGATTGCAGTGGGTAGATGAATTCCGTGAGTGGTTGTGACGTAGCTGTAAAGGGCCTCAAAGCAATCTCTGTAAGGTGCATAAAAGCTATATGTAATAAAATTATGGCAATGACTAGTGAGTACTACTAAGACCACAAAAGATGCATTATGACAGAATGAGGCTATTAAAAAAAACACGAAGGTAAACGTTTGCAAGAAGCACTACTGCCTAAGAGAGCCCTTGGAACAAAAGGGCCTGAAGGCATGTGCTATACAAAAATATGTTATCGCAGCGGCATCCTCTGGAGAAAGGATGTGCTACAAATTCGTAGGGCTAACAACATGTAAGACATCATTGTTTAGGAAATTTAGGACTGCTCCGGTGTCAAACAACGGTTCTTTAACAAGAAACATTACAGGATGAAGGGGTATGTGCTGCCGGTATGCTAGCGGAAAGTGTTTCTTTCTCTCTCTTTCGGCTTCCCGACACTCCAGGAGAGCGTGGAGGACGGGGAACCTTTCACCGCATCTACCGAAGGATGGTGGTTCATTTCCAGTTAGCAGAAAACTATGTGTGGCATATGTGTGTTCTATTTTAAAACGACAGAATAGGACATCTGCCCGTCATGTTTTTGTTGCGGAGGGCCAATAACCTATTTTCGGTTTAATCAAGTGAAGCTTATTATTTGTTTCAGCATCCCATAAGCACTGCCTGTGGCTTCTGAGTTTCTTTCGGTTGAAAGACTTTAGATCTAAGGCAGGTAGTGCAGTGGTAGGATGGATATCTTGTGATGCAATTGATGTGGCTGTTTGGTCAGCCAGCATGTTACCCTCAATGCCCCTGTGTCCAGGTACCCAACATATTATGACTTGCTGCTGAGACATGTAAGATGTGCAAATGACGGAATAAAGTTCGGTAAGTACAGGGTTTCGATGATTGCGGAGGAACATTAGGGCTTTTACGACGCTTAGAGAGTACGTGTATATAATGGCGTTGTGCAAATTTGCTCTCTTGATTTGTTTAACAGCACATATAATTGCATAAACTTCCGCAGTGAATATGCTTGTTTCCGGATGCAGTCCATCGGACTGGGAGAAGGATGGTCCGATTGCAGCATAAAACACGCCGGCATGCGACTTAGAAGCGTCAGTGTAAAATTCTCTGCACGAGTACTTAGAATGAAGTTCCAAGAAATGCACTCGAATATGTGCCTCTGGGGCGTGTTTCGTCACCTCTACGAATGATATATCGCATTCTATGGGCTTCCACTGCCATGGCGACAATGGCTTAGCTGGGGCCATCAGGTTTTGCTGTAGAATTGGGACTTGCATATTCTCAGCGAGCTTTCTATTGCGCAGAGAGAATGGTTCTGTAGCTGCAGGTCGATTATTCAAGAGCATTGCAGATGCCACGTCGTTTATGCGCACATAACAGGGATGGTCGCGGTTTGCGTTCATGTTTAGAAAGTACATGAAACGAGTATGACCTCTGAAGATGAAGCGACCACTCATTAGCTTCAGCGTAGAGACTTTCTACGGGGCTTGTCCTGAAGGGACCGGTCGCCAAGCGGATACCTAAGTGGTGAACAGAGTCAAGCATCTTCAAAGAACTTGGGCTGGCAGATTGATATACTATGGCCCCATAATCTAACCGTGTGCGTATAAGACTTTTGAACAGGTTCATCAGACACTTCCTGTCGCTGTCCATTGTTGTATGTGATAAAAGTTTAGGAAGGTTCATTGTTTTTAGACATTTTTGTTTCAGGTGCTTTAAGTGTGGAATGAAGGTCAGTTTATAATCTAATATGATTCCTAAAAATTTGTGTTGTTTGATAACTGGTATGCGCTGTCGATGTAGTTCTACAGTGGGCTCTGCAAATAATCCTCTTTTTCGTGTGAAAACGACACATGAGCTTCTAACAGGATTCAGTTTAAAGCCGTTTTCTTCTTCCCATTTATACACTTTGTTCAAGCCAAGCTGGACATGTCGCTCACAAATAGAAAGGTTACATGACTTGAAGCCTTATTGTACGTCATCTACGTATATCGAATAAAACATGCTCTGCGGTATAGATAAGCGCAAGGAATTCATTTTGATTATAAAAAGGGTACGCGGTGACAACGTGCAGGTGAGACAAAGCACCTAAGGACACTTCCATTGCGCCGAAGAAACGGTGCCCTGGCAGCCATTAGGGTGACGGAGAATGGGGGCGCGATTAGCACTGCCGCAAACATCAAAGGCATTGCACTTCAGTCGTGTACCGTCAGCATTCGAAGCGTCAGACCTCAGCAGGCATAATGAAGTAGAAGGGACGCTTCTGTGCACCAGGAGCTCTTGTAAGTGTGCGCACAGCGTTCGTGCAAACAGCACAAGGTTGGACGATCAATTGCAATACCGATTGAGCGGAGAGGAAGGGCTGTGTCGAAGAAACGTGTCTCCCATGCGTTTTGCAGTTAGCTTTTTTTTTTTGCAAGCAAACCCTGAGTGCCCTCCCATCATTAGAGATTTTCAAACTTACATTGCCAAGCTGTGCTTGCACGGCCGGCATCAAAACAACACGGTGCAGGCAACGGCGGTGGCACCAACGGCGGTCCGACTGCGAGAACGCTCCTTGATTGCATATGTCAATATTACCGAAACAATTGCGTGGGAGCACAGAAAAGTTTACGCGGCCGCCCACAAAATAAGGCCCCGTGTTAAGAGAAAGTTCTTAATAAATGTTTACAAAGCAGAGACCAGTCGACCTTGATGCTGCACCTATGACTGATTTTCGACTCATATTATTATTAAGCACTGGTATTATAATGATGTTCGATATATTACGACAGCTGCACAATATGGATGACCATTTACGAATGAAAAGCTTTGTGCACTCGGCTCGTTTTGCCCGAACATGCATCACTGGCCACCATGAGCGATTGATATTTGGAAGTTATGGAAGTCTGAAAGGATACTCTGAGAAATTGTTTTCTTCAAAATATTGTTGTCAGAACAACACAGAACCTTTCTTCTGGTTATTATTCCATGATTCATTACACTTAAATTGCGTTGCCAGTTTTCAGTGCTATGAATTCTTGTTGCAAATGTAAACACGCATACATTATGGCATTACATTACGATGTGAACTTCGACTGCGAAAATTTGTTTTCTTACTTGACTAAACGACGTATCTGTTCTTTACTGCAATTCGAAAGCCTCGACTTGTTTTGCATGCCTTTGTTTATGCCGGTCATTA
This sequence comes from Dermacentor variabilis, assembly GCF_050947875.1. NCBI lineage: Eukaryota > Metazoa > Arthropoda > Arachnida > Ixodida > Ixodidae > Dermacentor > Dermacentor variabilis. The sequence continues at coordinate 70,033,267 of NC_134578.1, forward strand.
GGTGTCCGTATATCGCAGGACAATCCTCGGCACCCGGACATCCATCATGATCGCTGCCTAGTCTGTAAAATATTTTCCATTTGGTTGGACAGTATCAGGAACACAATCACAAGAGGTGCGTAGAACGACATGTGCATGCTGCAGAGTTCTTACGAGCACTAGGGTAGACATGATGTAATATAATGCACGTGCTACATTTACTCATGAATTAGAAAGCATAGATGCGTCACCCGTATGATAGCTAGTGTAGTTCCTACAGTATAATTTCGTGATCGTGCTTGCTACCTATTGGTACTATAGGGCCGTCTGCTTTGAAGAGGTTGTTTGGGCACTAGGCTAAAGAAATTACCCTCCTATCGGTGCTGCCTGAAACTTGCCTGGGCCGCTGAGGCCCTCCACAATCGCACATGTTTGGGGCTCCATGTTTGGCTCCATCTCATGCGCTTGCGTTCTCTAGGAAGACAGGCGCTTTGCTCGTGTTCAAAAAATAGTTGTCTTTTGCTGCCTCCGTCTCTTTGCGCCCTTTCTGGAACCCAAGTGTGCACTTGAGCGCCATAACCGAAGCAGTTTGAAATATCTGCAAGAAATTATGCACCTGTGCACTGATAACTACTGATGAGCTGCAGTTTGAATTTGATGGAATATATCCAACTGCGGTACCAAAATAAAAACAATTTATTACGGCATAGTGTAATACAATATAATTGACGGTCTCCTGTGTTTCCTTAGTCTACGTCCATGATAGTTCTGTATTGATAACATAATCTCACATTAAATTTCAAGTAAACGTTAAAAAATAGGTAATCTTATATGCACAGTTCAACGTGGTTTTTCAATAACAAACAATATTGAGGAGATTTCTAATGAAGCTGGGGCATTTATTTCCAGACATGTGCACCGACAAATGATAGGGAACCTTCACCCTAAACATTTTGAAGTTCGGGTAACTTGAACTTGTTATGTTCAGTCTGCCTAGTATATCTTGTAGGCATACGAAACATTGATCAGAAACCTTGATTGTGCATGGATAGCATTTCTTGGATTAGTAAAGCTACTGTATCCTCCAGAACTTGGATAATTTAATTATGTTTAAGCGTGCGAAAAGCTGTTCAGGGGTCGCGTCCTGATTGTACACATCCACATACATAAACCATAGGTTTGTGAATATTCATTAGAGAATCAAAGAATGAAGCATAAGCCAAATCCCATGATACTATGAAATATCGTAAACACAATATTTTTTTAAAGTTATTGCAACCTAGGTGAGCGCGTTTAAGGATGAAAATAATCGTGTGGCTGTAAAAGTTATAACATTGCAAACAATTTTATTGCTGTAGCAATTATATCGACACTTCAGGCGCATTTCTGCCGTCGACGTCGACCCCGTCGCCGTGGGGTCCCGTATTAAGTACAAGAATGATAGAATCGTTACCGCGCGCCGTATGCTGTAATCGCGAGTGAAAGCGTGCGAAGGTGAGGCGGCGAACTCGGCTCACAATCTGGCCTGTACGAGCCAAGAAGGCAGGCCAGAAACACGCCCTCTCCTTCACGTGCGAGACATTGGGGTGAGGCGAGGGGGGGGGGGGGTTGGAGGCGTTCTTCTCCGGTGGCTGCTGCTTACGGCGGGTCCGTGTGGGCGCCGTATCTTGAAAGCGGTCTGTGTCGTGGCCAAAATGCGCGCGCGCGCGGGCCTCACCTTCAAAGCGATCTGCGATGTTTGCAGATGCGGAGAGCCGGTACCTTTCGCATGCGCTGTGCTTTCGAAGTTTCGTTCGCGTTGAAGCGACAGATGCACGAAGGTCAATTCGATAGCTGCTGCTTCCGCGATTCCTCACTCCAGCATTTTGACAGCGAGTTTTCGCACTCATCGAGCGAGATGTGTGCACCTTAACCTGTGCCCGCTTGACACCGTGCATGTTAACTTTGTTATATACGTTGGCGGGCTAGTTGGCCTGAATCTATGACAGAATGTGTAAGCGCGACTGAACGAGGACGCAGAAAAAAAAAACAGACACACATAGACAACGCTATCTCCGTGTCTGTTTCTTTCTACGTCCTCATTTCGTCATGCTTACTCTTTATGTCCTTCGTAATTTTGTTAGTAAGCGAATGTTTACAAGATTATACGGCCAATAAAGCTACTATCCTTAATTCATATTGTTGTCTGACATTGTGCTATGGCAATCGGTACTTCCCTATTGGGGCGAAACTGGAACTTCCTTTTGGAACCTATTTAAGAATATCTGGCATGCTCATAACCCCGTAGGAACCGTAGCGCTTCTACAGCCCGTTCTCTCCCCACTTCAAACGCCCTACTTCGTTGTCTACGTTGGAAAAGTGGACCCAACCAGATCGACGACACAAGCGATTACACAAATGGGACCAAGAAATGAGATTTCGTATGCCTCACAAGTTCAAAAGAAACCACACGAGCATGGTGCACCGGATTCGCCTTGGTGTCGCATTCACCAACCGTTATAGAAATATGATAGGTGCCAGTGATACTAGCCCAAACTGTCAATGCTGTGAGGTGCCAGAAACACTTGAACATATATTTTGCGTGCGTCCCGCGTAGGCGCACGAACGACAGCAACTTGTCTCTTCGATAGCAAAGATCCATGAGAGACCGCTATCGGACGAGTTTCTTTTAGGTCCTTGGCGTAATGGAACCAGCGCAGCCCTGGTAACAAGAGCCGCTATAGCTTTTCTCCAAGCCACTGGGCTGGACGCACGCCTTTAGAGATCCCACAACTCTGTGAATTTGTATATACGCATCTCTTCCTTATACCATCATCATTCATCAGCCCTTTCCCTCCCCGTACCTTTTCCCCAGTGTAGAGTAGCAGGCCAGAGCAAGTTATAGCTCAGGCCGACCTCTCTGCCTTTCTGTAAAGAAATTTCTCTCTCTCTCTCTCTCTCCCCACTTTGCTTCTCATCCACTGGAAGTGCTCGAGGTTGCAGAACGCCCGCCCCAAGTCGCGAGTAGAAATCGGCCATTCGCCAACGAATTCCGCAGCGCTACAGCATGAGAAAAACATTTTACATTTTGTATAGAAATAAGTAAACACCAGACTATGTGTGAGATGTGAGAATAAGGTGAAGCCAACAAATGCGGCGAGTGCCAGGTAGCAGTGCAAAGAATACGCTCTCTGATGCGCGTCCATCCCGGCTTCTGTGGACAAACATACTGCCAAGGTACGCCTCCCTGTACGACACGACTCACTCAAAATTTACCTCCGATTACATCATGCGTGGACCGACACCGGCACCACCTCCGCGCGCGATCCATGTATCGTTAAATGTTGCTTATTTTGTCCTCACGACTATAATAAGTCAAAGCGCGCCACATTTATCCAGACATTAAAAACCTTACATTCTTTATCAATGACGCAGCTAGTGGGCATCCTATGCTTTAATTTTGCAATCGCGCTCGCTCCCTTATTCGTGTTAGGCCCATTGTTGCGAAACATGGCGGGCATGAATTCTCGTCCCTCTATCTGGCTGCGCGATCCTTTTTATGCCATTTCTGAGGTCTACTTGCCGAACGCGAGGGGGCACCATAGTTGAGCAAGCGTAATTTCTTTGCACACAATTGCAGGCTTGCGCGCTTTATAACTTCTGATGAAGACAGGTTTGTTTGGCAGATAATATTTACTATGGGCAAGTGGGCTGCTTCAAACGCCATCCCTTCTGCTCGGATCGACAAAAGTACAGCATTATATGGATGTCTGAATGCCAAACGAAAGGATGCATTCTGCTCCGATTGCAGCATGCATGGCGAATTTATGAAAAGCGGCATTTGAGGACGCAGCGCGTGCGTGATCGAGGAACGGGTTCAATTTCCCCCTCCAACCCCCATGACAATAAGGCAACGCGTGTGGGTAGCTAGTACGTTAGCCCATATATAATCGATTGCAGCATTACGTGTATTCTGCGAAATCCGTTTTAGCAGGCAACATCCTCTGGCCGATTTTGAAAGCGCTTCGAGTCAAAAAAGGAACTCCGCTACCAAATAAAAGTAAAAACCAAATCTCATTTTAAAACAATGCAAAATAATACATGCAAGTCACAAACTCCGTTTCCATGGATTGACGCTTTTTTTTCGTAGCGCAGATATTGCCCCGCGAGTTTCGTTCACATTCTCGGTCATCCTGATCTAGTCGGCAGCTTTGCAATCGTGTTCTTGCTGTCACGTGAGAAAGCACTGGCTATCGGATAATTGAAATAACAAGAAAGGCGGACTCACAGTACATGTCCCTAGGTGTTTGTGTCACGCCCACTAGTTTGCCTGGTCACGACGAGCACATATTGAAAAGGTAGTGACGTAGTCTAAAAGCGGCCAAATGCAAACAAAATACTTGGTTTCTAAATCAGGTAACCACACTGTTAACGGTCAATTAGACCAACTTGTGTTGTGTCTTTCAGCTGATATAGCTGTATCAGCTCAAAGAAACAGGTTTCCCTAATTGACTGTTTACACTTCATTTTCTTTCCAGCCTGCTTGTTTGCATGTGTTTGCGATTAAAGTAAAACAATAACAGGATTAGCGCTGGTAGCCTATCATAGACTGTCCTTGCTATGGTCAGCAAAGAGCTACGCTCGGTCACGTACACGCGACACCGCTACTCAGCATATCTACGCATAACATGAAGATGGGCAGCGGGCGTACGTTTACTGTAGTCATTGGTAGCAGTGTTACTGCATTAAAGGCCATCACATTCACTGCTAATCATGAACTATGGAATCGCGGTGCGCCCTCAAAGGCATCCTGTGGGCCCTCGTCCCCTTCCCTGGAATAGTCACGCTTATACTCCGAATCTGCAAATAAAGCCACGAAGCCCTGTTATTTTCGACCTGTCTCGACGAGGAAGACAAAGATGTGGTTGACGACCTATCGACGCCTTATATTCTTCCACTTGCGGGGAACCCGGCTCCCTTCATCGTAAATTTCGCTATGACTGGCTCTTCGCACCTTCGCTATCGAAATCCATGTCATCCGCTGGCCAGTGAATTCATTTTTTTTACTACTGCAACAAATAATGCATCAGCCACACACGCATTTGCTCTCTGACGTACACTTCGGTCTTCCTATACCTCAAGTTATGAGCAAAACGAGAACAACGTAACAGCGATAGCCAACGTTCTGACAAGTGTGGCTGTCTTTTTGAAGGACTTGAAAAAGACAAGTCGAGTTGTCGAAACGTTAGCCTCGGCTTTTACCTTGTTTTCGTATTGCTCATCGTCTTGAATTTGCATCTCCCGCCTTCCCCGTGTTTCCTCTGTATTCCTTAAAATGCAATCGCACATTTGGATTTCACCTACCCGTTCCTCTGCCATTAGATCCGTGTTGCTACCTTTGTAATCTGCGTTGCTCTCACGGGTTAGCCGTAGCAGAACGCACTGGTGATGTCATCACTGTCTTCATGCAGCTTGAATATATATTGACAAATGTATCTGACAAGTTGTCCGCAGCACCGTAACATAATCATAAATGTGCACTAACTACCCCACTCATCGCTCTACTAAACCACTGATAACTTTATCAATGAATGCGCAATTAGAATCTCTTATACTGGCAAAGTAGACAACCTTAATACTTATCTTCTGATAAAGTTGTGGGGAATCACATTGTTCAGGTATATGAATGTTTTCTTTTTTCAGGTACCTACAAATGCCCAATTTCATGTGCCATTGTTATGAGTCCAGTGTACTTGGTCGGTTCGTCTTCTCCAATGCAGACTTTCTCCATTGTGCAAACTCCACCTCTGGTAGTCATACCTGAAAGTATATCTGTATTAGATCTCTCTATGAAGTGGCAGAGACATTGCCGACATTGTTTGGGTCACCAGGAAGAAGAACAACTAGGCTGTCATTACTTTAAAACGATAATATCGTATGGCGAACTTCAGTGGAAGCGTTGTGCTGCGTTTTAAACTGAACGCAGCATGAATTTATGTGAATGCAATGAATCACGGCGACATTAGCAATTCTCCCATTTTCGCCACGTAATTCAGTAAGTTTATCGAACCAATGCACCTTTATGAAAGACAATTTTATTTCGTGAAAAGCAGAGCGTCTGATCACTGGACCTAACGACTCAAGAGGGGTCAAGTGGGAAGTAAATAGCACAAATTTCTGATAGAAAGCGTATTCGGTCTCCCATTTCTTTCTTCCAGACCAACTAACTCTAAATATAACCTGCTAAACTTTTTGTTATACATCTCATTTTGTTATCACTGCCTGCACATGGCATATCACTCTTGCGAATCAACAGAATAAGTTGTAGTATTGCCTGAAAGGGCAAGCAATGACATTTCCATCAAAGTAATGCACTAGCACACGAAGTAAGCCTCCTAGATATAGGATAATTTAGTTTTAAGTGAACGCGCATCAACCAAGCCTTCTAATGAAGGGGCAAACTCGGTTGCTTCCTGCTCGACCGACAGCCTGACGCAAACAGTAGCATCACTCATGGGCGCCTAAAAAGGGAGTGTCAGTTGCATTCTTCACCTGCTAAGCTTTACTTTCCTGTTTGAAATTCTTCGGAAAACATTACGCTGAGAAATTTCACATCCTTAACTTCTTGAATTTCTGGAAACAGTTCTGAGCTCCTCCATTGGCGCACTTCGATTGTTGCATAGGAATCAGTTCCATGCCTCTTTAAGTGACGAAGTCAATTTGTCTAATTTGCACCATTACTTCATTATTTAATTGATCGAGTCATTGTTGAATGTATGACTCTATCGCGAACGTGATGAACACTACGCGTTTTTAATTATCACACATTCCCTATTTTTAACGAATGTCGGTCATATTTCTTAAAACACTAGGGGCGCTATAACGTAAAACTATTCCAAACTTTTCTATTCCAATTCTGCAATCAGCCCTCCGCCTTTAGTCCGAAACTTTTTTGGACCACCCCCACTTCACCTGTCTGTCACGCGACGTTACGAAAACCGTGATAGCTCCCCATCTGATATAACGTGCACAGACGGATTATGCATAATTTGACCGACGAAATAAAGAATAGTTATTTCTCATTCGATGCCTCTTTGCCATTAGCCCTCGTCTATTGATCAAAAGTATTCGGGCTGCGCCCACTTCACCTGCATCTCACACGACGTCACAAAACCGCAAAAACTCACCGCGTCAAACCGACGTATACGCGTTAAAGATGCATTAATATGCCAAACAAAACTGAATTTTCTTCTGAATAGGCGCAGGCTCCTCGTTCCGAAAGGAATAAAAGATGGCTCTCGACGATCGCTCAGGCCCCGGTTACTCGTACCTGCCGGAGAGTATGGGTTTACTTGCGTATAGTAAAACATTCTACGTGGTCATGCAGCGTTCTCGAGCACTTTCGGCACGCTTACGACCTCGTTCTGCCAACCCTTCTTTGCTGAGGATCCGTTTTCCCGGCATTCTTAAGCTTGCGTTGCATGTCGCCGTGATTGTCGACGAGCCACCGCAAGCTAAGAGACAGCGGACCGATCACTGACGACGTCACCACCCTCTTTATGCCGTTATTGCTTTTTAGTGTAACGGCACGGACCCATCGAATCCCTCTCCACTTGAGCGAGCCCCTCGCATCTTGTTAGCCAATTAGATGAATCAACCGGCTCAGTATGGGCAATGTTATTCGTTTTTCAAGGAAATAAAAGTGACCTATGAACAAGGAAAGCGTTTGATTGGTCTGTTCAGACAGCCATGCGGGTGACCGCCCGATGCTTGTGTCGGCGGTTACGCAAATGTGACGTCAGGAGATTGGAATAAAAACATATTGGAATAGTTTTATGCTATAGGGTCCCAGGTATACAACGAGAACACAGCAACACGGTAGTCAATGCCGTAGACTTTGTTGATGCACAAGTGGCGTCCTTGTAAAATTTGCATCTGAGATGAAGATTGCTGCAGTGTTATATGTTGTTCTAACTGCCTCATAAATTACCAGGCAGTATTAGAAGGGAACTGCGAAAGCTTTCATGCTTACCATCGACTGCAGTATTAAGAGTACCATTGTCCATAAAAGTCAATTCTTCACTGCAAAACATAATATCAGTAACTTAGATACTACGATATTTCATATTATATTATATCAATATCATACACAAGCATATAACAGAGTACCTTGAGTCGAATAAAATTCTAACATAAAACATGGATTTCGTCGTGGTTTCAGCACAACACAAGTGGTGGAATTTTCACATGAAATTACTAGAAATCTTGATATTGGCAATCAAATTGATGCGTTATATTGAGAATTTTCCAAATCATTTGACACGGTTATACGCAACAAGCTATTAAATAAACTAAACGTAATTTTAAATAATCCTCGACTGGTCGACTTGATAGCTAGCTTCCTTAACTCTTGCTCCCAATTCGTGTTATTTAATTTCCTTTCGTATTTTACTGTAAATGTAACATCAGGTGTTGCGCAAGGTTCTGTTCTGGGGCTTTTGTTATTTTTAATAGTTATAAACGAGCTTCCTAACAATATTAAGTAAAAACTCCGTCATCATGCCGACGACTGCGCCCTATACCAGGCAACTTCTCCTAGTGATCATGCCTTACTTCCGAATTCCTTCAAGAGATTTTGCACCTAGTGTACGGACTGGCACATGCGCATTCACTTTCAAAAAACCGTGGTAGTGTCATTTCCAAACAGCCATTTTCCTTCACAACAGGTGTACGCTTTCAATAGCACAATAGTTCCCCGGGTACAGGTGCACAAACACCTTGGAGTTATCTTCACGCACAACAAGTAGTCATCTCAGCACATTGATCACAATATATTCATAGCATTGAAAGAATTAGGTTACTTCAGACGGACATTATCGAAATCACCAAAGGACATTGAATTCCAATGTATAAAACACTCATTCGTCCATTATTAAAGTACGCTTCATGCGTCTGGGACTCGTATAAAGAGTGCGACATTAACAAAGTTAAATTGGCACAAAGAAAGGCTGTTCGTTTCATTTGTCGTTGCTACGATCGTGATTTTTCGCCTTCATCCGCAATGAATTCTTTGTATAGGTCTCTTCTATGCACTAGGCGACGTACAGATTCAATGAAGCTATTGCATTCAATTATTTACTCATGTTGTCAACTATCCGCTGATGATTACATCTTGTATGCCAGTGCTTTTCCAACTAGACGTTGTCACCCTCAACCTAAAGCAATTCTTTACGAGCGCTAACATGTTCAAACACAGCTATTTCCCGAGAGTTGTCGACTGTTGGAACGAGTTACCCGGCTGTGTTCGTGAATTGGCACTCTCTGATTTTGCACAAGCACTATTGTGATAAGATAGCTGTCCTTTTTTATCTATAATGTGCTACTGCCTCTTTATCTGTTTATTGCGTTTGTTGTACTCCACTCCTACAATAGCTCTAAATAGGGCTGCAGTATTTGAAGATAAAAAATAAACAACATTACTTTTGTTTTCTTGCGCAAAAGATATTAAAAAGTTAATACTGGCTTGAACTTGTTCGCTGAAAGTCTGAAGGCTTGTACTTCACTTTTATTTATTTCAGAGCGCCCCGAAGTTTATTGGCACTTTCTAGTCGTCAGCAACTTTTCTAGCTTACAGTTAACTTTTTTTCAGTATCAGCGAAACTTGTATCAGAATGACGTGGAAATTTTAAAGTAGGTAATGGATGCTCCATTTTTAACGAATGTCTTCAGCACATTCCATTTCTTGGAGAGAAAGTATTTTTGGCTGTATTTTCTTTGTATTTGCAATGTTATCAAAATAAACCACTAAAGAGGCGCCTAAAGCTCACTGTGCTGAAAAAATATTGATGGAGAAGTACTTTTGTACTGTACAATCTAAACATTGAATGGCTCCATTCGGACATATCTTCAACCAAACAATATTCGTCGTCCTCTTGGTACTTCCGGTTTAAAAATATCCGAGGGCCCCTAAGCACTTCTTATGAGCTGTGCATGCGAAAGCATTGTTGTCCATTTGAACGCCACTGAGCGGCCCTTCCATTTATGAGCTCTAACCGGGCAAGCAAGCGCGTTGAGACGCTTGGCCAATGCCTATTAGATAGCCCGAAGCCAGCGCACTTGTATCCGTGACGTCATGCTACCTTGCCCGACTGCCAAAGAACCTAACTGGGACGCTTCCGAGTGAGCCGCGGTGACTGTCACATTAGTGCTTGCGTCACGCTGGGCTTGCCAAAGGAAATTTTGGTCCAAGTAGCATGACGTCATAAAGCACAGTGCACAGGCCTTATATCATAGGAGCGCTTGCTTAGTCCAGTGGGTAAGACACTCGGCTTCAGAGCGTTGAGTTGTTGGCTCGGAAATCACTACGGACGTTTTCTTTTTCCAATTTATTCTGTAATGTAGACATCAGTTTATTTCTAGCGACTGCCGTGGCAAAGTTATAACGCAGACCATATGTTGGGAGGTCGAGGAATGCGCGCATAGCACAGGCTTTTGAGAGCGAGGATGACGTGGCGATTCCCTCTCTCCTTACGCAACAGCTGTCGTCCCATTGGCGTGGCCGGTGATCGCTTTCGCCTGCTTTGCTCTGTCGATGCGCGCAAGGGACGTCGCGTCGCAGCCAACGATAATTCAGGTGCCGTTTCTTTGCTACAGACGCCGGCTTTATGGCTCAGTCTTGATGCTTTCGCAACAAAGGAAACGTGTGTATGGCCACAGAAACATGGGGATCGCAAAGTTCTTCAGAAAACGCAAGCAAGGCAGATGAGGAGTATCGCTTCGGTACAATGTACTTCAGGAAAGTCCTATGTTGGAATGTGTCTTGACTGATCCTAACCGCCATCTGTCTTGCTCGCACCATTCGGGGCATGTCTTGTCCCCAAATAACTATCGTCGTGCATCTTTCTTTTTGGGACGTGTCTTCTTGCGATTCAACAATAACTATATGCCGTTATTACATTACTTTAGATACGTATTGACGGCAAACGGTGTCAGTCTCGCATATTCATTTTAGACATGTCTTGTCATTGAACAACATATGTCTTTGTTAATCCAGTTCAGATGTGTTTTTTTTCCTAAGTGAGAAACGTCATCAGTTTCGCTTACGCCCTTTGAGTGCGTTTTATGGGCAAGCTATAACGCCATCCGTCCTCCTGACACACCATTTGGGATGTCTTTTTCCCAAACTGCCATCATTCTTCTTCTTTCTGACGCCCTTTACAGCGTGTTTTGACAACAAAACATAGTCGTTATTTCACCTTCTTACACCCTTTGGGGCGGGTGTTGTTCCCAAACGATAATCACTTACCTTGCTTACACTTTTTGGAAGGTGTCTTGTCTGAATACCATAACCGTACAATGCATTGCTTATGCTACTTGGAACATACGTTTGTTGTTCCCAAAGAAAGTATGTCTTTCCTATATCTATCGGGACGTGACTTATCTTCAAACGAGAATCTCAATCTGCCGTGGCTACACCCTTTGTGCCATGTCTTGCCCGCGAATAATGATCAATATCTGCCTTGCTCACGTCCTTTCAAGCTAGTGTTTTGATAACCATCATCAGCACTTCTTCCGCATTTTTTTCTCTTGTCCAGAAACATTATTCCTCATCGAATTGGCCTACAACCATTCGTACTTGTTATGTTCCCAAACAAATAACATCATCAGTTTTCCTTACACTCTTTGAAACATGTTTTGTTCCCAGACAATAATAGCAATAAGTCTTGCTTACACTATTTAGGACCCATTTCTTCAGAAACTATAATAGAGATCTATCTTGCTTACACCCTTTGGGGAGTCCCTTTTTCTAAGCAGTGTACATTATTTCTCACGCGCCCATCCCTTGGGACGCATTTTGTCTACAAACGACGATGCCATATCTTTGGCTTACATCATTTGGGATGTGTACTGCCCCCAAACGATATTACACTCTTAGAGATGTGTTTATCCCCAAATAGCGTGGCTTGCTTACACCCATAATATATATATATATATATATATATATATATATATATATATATATATATATATATATATATATATATATATATATATATATATATATATATATATATATATATATATATATCCCCAAATTGTACTGCCCGGCTGTATTGCTAACACTTTTGAGGACATACCGTGTTCCCAAACAATAGCTATAGTCTATATTGCTTAAAACCTTCGCGATGTGTCTTGTCCCTCAACGAATATCGCCATTCTGCTTGATTACACCCTTCGGGACGTATGCGAGCGAACCCCACGCAATACTCATAGTACGTGTTGTTTGTATTTCCTTGAGAACTGCACTCGCTACTTGTCTGTGTCAAAATGCTGACTGCGTTGTAGTGGCGCCGGATGATGAACATTGCTTGGAGAAAAGATAAGCCTCAAAGGGTGAAAAATATTTTTAGCACGCTGTTTATAATGAACATACCGCCGAATAACATTTTCGAATAATGTCGCAATGAGAAAATTGCACGCATAAAATGAACCACTACACGACCCTGCAAGCTTTTTGCCGGCCTTTGACACTCTTCCCACGGGCGCTCTCACTTCTTCACCGTGTAACAGAGCATAGTAGGCTCCGACACTACATCAGTACTGAACGTCGCGTTAGCACTTCGTTCTTGTTTCACTTCAGAATTTCCACCCGGTAACACGCAATTTCGCGTTTAGACTACGCATTGCTGCAGCCGAGGTACACACAAGAAAGCGCAAATACAAACGTGCGCGAGGCTAGCACACAGAACATTAAACATGGTGCACTAAATAAAATAGCTTGCGCGCCACGGGTAGGCGAGAGGACCAGGAAGACCAGCGTGCGATAGCTTGAAAAATTCCAACTGATGTGCCGTATCGGCCAATCCACACCTTTTACTATGGTGATGATATGGGCATAGCGCAGGGGTCACGAAAGCCAGTTAGGAAGCATAGATGCTTGTGCCGATAACAACCTAACGGACGCTCGAGGCGCACTTAGGCATTCGGGCCTTCCTATTGCTGTTTCAATACTCACGGCTCATACGTCAGCCGCGTCGGGACGTCTACACTGCCTTCAGAGAGACGGACACCTGTTCTTGCATAAAACGACGCAGCCCAGTTGACGCGTCGACCCTGCTTACGCTCTGTGACACTTGGGAAAGTAGCCGGTACAAGGTGCGAGGTACAAGGTTGCAGTGCGTGCATAACCCTTGTACACACACACACACACACACACACGCACGCACACACACACATATACATATATATATATATATATATATATATATATATATATATATATATATATATATATATATATACACACACTGCATGCGTCATTGAACACGTCACGTCGCAGCCATCTGGCTGACTAAAGATGTGGCGTAGTGCGTGCGTCCCGTCATACGTCTATAACATGCACTCATAAGCAGAGGCTCAGCAGTGCTGAGCCTCTGCTCGTGCAACTTGATTAGCAGCAACGGTAGACGAAGCACTTCCACTTGTTGCTTCGCTGAAAGAAATAACGCGTGTGCACGTGGCTCCCGCGGGGCGCATGCCCCAGCGGTAGTGGCGTAGGCGAAGTAGCGCATGCGCAGTGGTTCGCTGCCGCGGTTCTCTGCAGTGGGCACTCCCCTTTCTTCCTCCCCCTTTCGCCGTACTCTCCTCTTGCGCTTCCCGGCTGATGGTTTTTCTGCACCGTTCTCTTTCGCTTGCCTCGCACTCTCTTGGCTTTCGTTATCTTTCATCCCTCGCTGCACTCCGCGATCGCTCTTTCATTCTTCGTTGTACTCGCTGCCTCTGTGACGTCGACGGACGGCAAGGCTCGCCGACGCTCAATGCGGGAACAAGGGCCTGAGTGCTGCGCTCTGAAATAAACTTCCTTCGACGAGGAGCGTTGCGGGAGGTGTGCCCCGCATTCACCCATCATTCTGCGTGTTCGCTTCAACCTCTAGCTAAATGCAGTCACATGAACCGGCCAATATTGAAGCACCAGCAGCGCGTCGCCGGAGTCCCGGGTGAATCCGTCGCTGTTCGGCGAATCAACGAGTGGCGCTCCGTCATGAAGCGCGTTAATCGAAATCGACCAGTGCAAAGCGAAAAATACCTCTTGATATGCCAGGGGAATTTGATTTAACGGCTACGGAGCAAAAAAAAAAAAAGGCGATGCAAATCGAACAGCGGAATTCACCTCTAGCGTTTCCTTCACGTTACACGAAACGGACACCATATTCAGTTTCGGTGCGTAGGGTTATTTTATTGCCCTAAACTTTAAACTGCGCAATATAACAACACATTAGGCAAACAACTACTGTAGCAGTCAATTATTCAACCGTCGAACGTGGTACAGCGCGGACTGTCCTTTAAATTTATAATGCTTCCCACACAAAAGTGGGTGTAGTACCTAAGCAGACAATGGTCAGCTCATGATCTACCCACCCCGTTAACGTTTTTGCAATGGCGAAACATGGTGACAGTCGCTTTAAGACTTCCGTAAGTTATGAGGTAGGGAATCTAAAGAAAGTCATAAAAAGTGTACATATTTAAGTTGAAATTGCAACAAAGTAAGACTAATGAATAAAGAAAACGTCAAACTGACCCTAAAAGCCCCGCATACCTGGTCAGGTGGTAAACAATGTCACAATGTGCAGTAACACATGCGTTTACATATAAGGTGGTCTTGTTTAATGATTCCTCAGCATCAAAACCGCAGACACTGGTGGCTTCGCCGTCTTTTCGTGAACTTGTAGATGTGTCACAAATATTCTTTCCAAACAGAAGTGAGTCCTAGAATTACAGAAACGTCATGCCTGTGATTGTATTTATCAATTTTGAAGCAATAATTATGTTTACTATAAAAGCTGCACTAATTCCATTCCCTGAAATGGTAAAAAAATTCTGTTCACTATGGTTTAATTTATTTTGTCGCTACTACCTAAGTGAGCTGACTCTAAAAAGGGGCAGTAACATATAGTACAAATCAGAGAAAGAAACCCTATCTTAAAAATGCCGCAGGTTCCCAGGCAATAGAAAAAGCGCTGGATAAGGCTTTTGAAAGCCGATTACCACCTGGGCGAATAATCGTGCGGGTCGACAAATGTAAATACCAAAAGCAGGCATCAAAATTGTACGAGTGGTGACTAACGCATTCTTAATAATTAGATTATTTTATCATCACTGCCTTACCTAACTTCACTCAGGCGACATTTTCAGGGAAACAACAATGCGCCACTTATATGAAAATGAACCACGGTCCCCCAACAAGGCCACATATTAAGCCTTTATAGGAGCAGATGATATTATTCCAAATGTCAAATAATAATTTCTGTGGCAATCGCGTATGCAAGTAATCCATAATAAAAGCGTAGGTGAGGGATGGTGAAGATTGCGTAGGGATAACAGCAAAGAGCGAATCGTGTGGGGCCATGAAGTAAGATAAGATGTCTCTATATAGCTATTTGAAGAATGAACTAACAGCAAGAAATACGTGAGATATTTTTAATGAGAAACCATAACGCCAAAAATGGCTTAATAACCGAAGCAATTTGCTCTTGTCATTTCCCACTGCCCTGCAGAGTAAAGCTTAGTATATCAAACAAGAAATTTACAGCAATACAAAACACAATGAAGGAATATCTTCAGATTTCCAAAGCACTTTCTCTTAAGGAAACGTTTAGTAATTCAACACGCTAAATAGCAATTTTCATTAGAATATTCATCAGCAAATAGTACGCTAATATAAGAATTAGGGATTCGTTGTGAGCATTGACATGGGTAGGACAATAAATTTCTAGGGTGTACAAATGTTACATATTGACTATACCATCTATACCAGCCAAGTAATCGGCAAATTTTTGAGGTACTTTGACGTCCTTAACCATAAGCGATATCATACGCCTCCGCCGACGTTCGCACAGACTACGGTCGTATGGCGAGATCAAGAAATTTTCATTCATGTATTAGAGTAACCTGATGCTATAGAGAGCGGCAGTTAGCAATTGACAGAAAAATGCCGTTTTGGGGCAGCGAACTTGAACTAGACTGACAATTGTGTCATTGATACAGTGTGCTGCCAATTCCTTTGAAAGTAAAATTATAAAGGAACCCCCCCCCCCCAATGTATATCCTGCCACTACTTTAACGCATCCTTGTTCACAATATTGACAGATTTATATGCCTAGGACTTGCTTAGAGCAGAGGCCAGCGTTACTTGATATGTAGCTTTATTCAATACCTTTTTTAAGGGCTCAACTATCCATTAAACAATATAATGTAGAAGCGTAACAGATTATATTTAGAATTGCAAGTACTTATACCTATAGCTCAAGTACAAGTTTTACAGCTATGCCCCAAAGTTATGTATGCATTTTTGACGCTGCACCTTTCTTACGCCACGACATTATAGAAAACTTTATAACTTATGAACAAATCGTTGTTTTGTGAACAAAAACACAAGAGGATGCAAACACAAAAAGCGGCCCAATGGCATACACTCGAGTTTAAGTTGTTGTGGCTGCGTTGTCAAACAAAAACCAGAATATTCCTGCCACACCGAATTGGGTCTATGTTTAAATGCATAGAAAAATCTGGTCGAGAAACAGACGAACAAGTCAGCATATACGCTAGTTCAAAAGTGTAATGAGAATATTTTGCTTTGGATGAACAAAGAACAGTTCCCTGGCTTCGTCTACCCAACTTCTCCGCAGAGAAGTTGGGTAGCGATATCCGATGTTTACTGCCGACTCATCATGACGTAGATACTGTTTGCCGGAAAGCTTTTAGACGTATGGTCGGAAAGGTATTTAGGCTTCAAAGAAGTTCCGTGAGGCTTCTTGACGCCAGCACAGATTCTGATAATTAATTTATTACTTGTTATTTATGGGGTTTTACGTGCCAAAACCACTTTCTCATTATGAGGCACGCCGTAGTGGAGGACTCCGGAAATTTAGACCACCTGGGGATCTTTACCTTGCACCTAAATCTAAGTAGACGGGTGTTTTCGTGTTTCGCCCCATCGAAATGCGGCCGCCGTGGCCGGGATTCGATCCCGCGACCTCGTGCTCAGCAGCCCAACACCATAGCCACTGGGCAACCACGGCGGGCTAATAAATTTAATTGACTGCTAGTAGTCATTTTATTGGGAAAAAGAAATGAGATGCCAAGAAACATTCATATTTATTTATTAATTTACATGGTACAAGAGTGATATGGTACAGTACGGTACAATATGGTACAAGGTATAAGAGCTGCAATATCAAACCAATGTGTGCTAGGGTTCTAACACTCGTTACTCGAGGCCACCGAGTCTGTCGTAATTCTGCACTCTGCAATAACAACTCACCCTTGGTTTCTATTTTACTTCTAACATATAGCCTTGCCCCTGTGCACTCAACAGCCGGGCTGTTTCAGACTGGCGCGTTTGCAAAACATATGCAAACAAAGATAGAGTTCTGCCCTGAGACAAAGTCTCAAATAGAGCATTTTGAATTCTAAGTGCAAAATTTAAATTATTTAGGTCATTTGCCTTCACCTGCAGCCATAACAACGATCGCATTATGAGGCACGGCGTTGTGAGGGACTCTGGAATTATTTGAACCACCAGCGATTCTTTAAAGTGCAACAAAATCTAGGTTCACGTGTTTTGCTACACTTCGTCCACATCGCAATGCGACCACCGAAGACGCGATTTGATCCCTCGACCTCGTTCAGCAGCCCAACACCATAGCCACTAAGCAACAATTCTGATTAAATGTGGCTTACCTCAACCGATCTAACTTCGTTGAGTTGAAACGATATCTTAGGAGATTCCATGTCAGTGAATCGCAGTTTCACCTTGAACAGGAGAAGACACCATAAGAGAGCGGCTTTGGCTTTTTCGCGTACAATTTTAATATTAAAAGCACGAGATAAGATATGTCAACAGTAGGTCGCTTTAAAATTTCTTATGACCGTCCTTACTTTAATCACTTATTCTTCCCTTGTTTCGTTTCCTTCACGTATTCATCTAAATACATCTGAAGGGTTTCACTCATTTTTCTTGATCTGGTATTATGTTTCAAGGTTTTTTATTCATTTTCTGACATCAGCGTTGCATGTTCAACCTAAATTCACAATTAATAACTCAGAATCATTTGACAGCCTTACAAGTCCTAATTAGATAGATGTGATGGCATTTATCAATTTAGTTTTCGCCGAAAGCATGTCTGCGCGTTGTCGTTGTGCAGGAAATTACTCCTCCTACGTATAATACCAATGAGTGCTTAAATTTAAGTCAAGCACTTCAAATCACGTATAATACCAATGGCGTCAGAAAATACACATGTTTACAATGGGCCACATAGTATGTTCACGCGATAACATAGGAATGGAAACATCGGATTGGCAAGACAATCTTTTTTTACCATATGCCGCATGCACCGTACAGGTTTTCAGAATTATAAACGAGCACTTAGCTGAAATGTGCTACACGCCGAAGCTTTGTGCAAAGTTACACTTAACAACACTATATAACAACAGCTAAATAAATATACAGAGACTGACGTAGAGATGAGCTTTTTTCTTATTTTCTTTATTTCAGAAATCCTAAACTTTACGCTCATTCACTAAGGTATCCGTGGCAAAATATTGCAAAAGTTATTGCCGGGGCTGCGACGAACCACTTCAAATTTATTCAATCACTTATTTGATTATTTACTTATTCTTCAAGTCTGTTTTCTTTTTAAGAAAAAGTAAACCCAACATTTTAAAAATCACGGCCAATGACAAATAATGCAATTAATCTGCGCTGCGGTGTCCTGAGCCTGACGTAGCCTGGTTGTAGCCGCACGCGTTGTACGATTCTACGATTCGCTTCTTCGGTAACGGTTCATAGCTTGCAAGGATATCACATCTCGTGACTCGTGGCAGGCCACATTATTTTGATGATGATGTCAACGATCAAGATGATTTATTGGCATCCCCTTTGATTCGAGGCGGTGACAAACAGAATTCCATCCTGCTTGAGTTAAGCAGGTCCAGCTACATGCAACATGCAAATGCTACAAGCAACTGCTACATGCAATTGCTACATGCAAGTACCACATGTAAGGACACCTGGTGTAATACAAGACAACTGCAATGAAAAGTATGCATGTGTGACTACGCGGCCAACATGTCACAATGCTGATGCTGCTCATGATGATTTATTGGCATCCCCTTTGAAACCATTTTTTTTGCAAATTCACCATTGTGGGTAGCAGTCTGGCGATAGCTGCAACGTACACCTGACACTGGCGGTGGCGGCGGTAGACGAGAGCATCGCCAACCGAAGCGTTTTTTTCAGTGAGCATAACAGCTTACGCTGTAAAATAAAATCAAAAGGACCGAAAGCAAGGGCTGAATGCGTAGCAATATTGAACTTCCTCAGAGAATGGGGAGGAAGAGATTTCTGACAGAACCATCTCACGATGACTCTCGATGGTAACGCGATTAGCATTCAAGCATTGTAGCGACGCACTGTATTGGTGAAGGTACGCTTATTTAGAATCTGTACTGATCATTGCTAGATTTCTGTGGATTCGAGTATATCTACATACACCGTTCTCTGGTATCGTCCGGCGCTGCTATGACACTCGCTTGTCAATGTCCATAATGAGTATGATGGCATGGCGACTAAAGAATTACGAACCGGCATTAACGTCCTAGGACAATCGATGGCGGTATGACAAAGATGGCATGAGGACAATGGGATGACGATGAGCGTATAAACATGACGGCGTGATGAGCGAACTACGAAGACCTTAATAAAGGGAAAATCAGACATCTACCCATTCGTAGCAATTGCTACAAAGGAAATCTATATGGGTTCCTCGAAAGAAAAGTCTCTAAGTTGAAGAAACAATTGTCCTGGTCCGGACCAGGACGAATTTTTTTTCTACTTAGAGGCTTTTCTTTCGAGGAACCCGTATGGGTTTCCTTTGTAGCAATTGCTACGAATGGGTAGATGTCTGATTTTCTCTTTATTAATTAGTTCTCGCAACCTTGCGGGTTTCCTCAGAACTATTACGTCAACTACGGAGACCACGTCATCGCGATGGAGGGAACACGATGGCGTTACAATGATGGCATCACAAAAATTATGACGAAGATGAAGTGACAACGACGCCAATGATATGACCGTGACAATGTGCTGGTGATGTCATGACGACGGTGGTATGACGAGAGTTGGATGATGGAGTCAGAATGACGGTTATGGAACGACCAAGAAGTCAAAAATGGTATTACAGCGAATGCAGGATGGGGACTGCGTGACGACGATACAATGACGATGATGGCTTGAGCATGGCATGAGGGCAACAAAATTTGAGAGGACACTTAAGCTTCGCCTTTAAGAATCGAACGCGGTAGCGTTCAGAACTCTGTGACTGCTTCTCACGCTTCCCGCCAACTGCAGCTTATGTAAACTTAATGCTTTCTTGGAAACAATGGCGGCCAACGATAAGCACGAAGAGGAGCTCTCGTTCTGTTACCGATGGTGTTTGAAGGAACCAAGCGGGCCACGCCGCTCGTACTTTTAGACAGACCTGAAACAGCAAGAATATCGCCCTAAAAGAGGTTGTGTTTCAGTTTCAGCATACCAGAATTACGTTTTCTCATATATTCAAATTATAATCTAACGCTATCAAGTCTGTAGGTTCGCTGTACGTCGGACTTCACGAATTTGTTGACGCATTTTTCACTGAGAAAGTCAGTAAGTAGAGCAACGCCTATACGCTACGCGGATAGGCATTGCTCATCTCATCTTCATCACCTGCGAACCATCTTCACCCATAGATGGTTGGAGATGGTTCAGGATTATGTTCTCTGCCACGGACGCCGACGTCTGCGCCGACACCAAATTTTCTGCGACACGGGGCCCCAAACACTATCACGTTAAAATGATGACGATGGTATGAGAGCGGTGGCTAGACGTCGGCTGCACGCTGAAGATGGCCCAGCAGCCACAGAATGACGAGAATTCGATGCTGAGGAAGGAGTGACGTCGAATGTATTACCTACGGTATCATCACCATGACGGTGTTGTCAATGTCAATAATGCACGACGGCTCTATGACGACGATGGCGTGACGACATTCAGATGACGAAGCTGCAATGAATGAATGTGTGTGGTTTAGTGGCGCAAGGGCCAGATATGGCCAAAGAGCGCCAAGACAGTGTTAGTGATTTCGCGGTGGAATGATGAGTTCTGTGAAGAAGATGTGACTTGGCTGTAAAGTGGCCTAAAAGAGTCGCGGTAAAGTGCGTAAAACCTACGTGCTACAAAATTATGGCGATGACTAATGACGAGTACTATTAACATTAACATTAACAAGGGCCTAGAGGCATGTGCTATACGAAAGAGCCATCACAGCGGCATCCTCTGAAGAGAGGACCCGCTGCGAACATGTCGGGCTAACAACATGCAAGACAACATCTTTCAGAAAACTTAGGACTGCGTTCGTGTCAAATAAAGGTTCTGGGCCGAGTAGCATCACGGGATGTAGGGGGTTGAGCTGCCGGTATGCTAGATAAAAATGTTTCCTTCTCTCAGATTCGCCTGCCCGACACTCCAGGACGACGTGGAGGACGTTCAGCCTCTCCCCGCACCTACCGCAGGTTGGAGGCCGTACGCCTTCTTTATATCGAGGAATATCGATAACAAAAACTGTTTGTGTACAAATGCGTCCCGGATATAGCTACAAGGATACTACTAGGATACAGCTACAAGATGGTCAGTTGTGGAGCGCCCTTCTTGGAAGCCGCACTGATAAGCATCAAGCATTTTGCTCTGTTCAAGGAAATGAATGAGTCGCCGATTTATCATTTTTTCAAACACCTTAGAAATGCAACTTGTGAGTGCTATCGGGCGGTAGCTTGCCACTGAGGAAGGGTCTTTGCCTTGTTTCAAAACAGGGAAAACAATGGCTTCCTTCTATGCGGTTGGAATGAACCCTGCATCCCAGATGGGGTTGAAAAGTGTGAGTAGTGTAACTTGCGTGTCATTGTGTAAGTTTTTGAGCATTTCATACATGATTCTATCAGATCTCGGTGCAGAGCTCTTGCATGCGCTCAAGGCAGCTCTCAACTCGGCAGCACTAAACGGACAGTTGTACCGTTCATTCTGCCGACATTTTCTGATGAGTGGCTTGCGGTCTTCTATTTGTTTATATGTCAGGAAGGATTGCGAATAATGGTTTGAACTTGATACACTCTCAAAGTGCTCCCCAAGTGAGTCTGCCTGATCTTGCATTGTATCACCCTGTGTATTTACTAGAGGGAGTGAATATGTTTGGCGTCCTCTAATCCAATTAACCCTGTTCCAGGCTTTGGCCTCATCTCTAAACGAGGTAATACTCGACAAAAACTTGTGCCAACTTTCTCTTCTGGCCTGTCGGCGGGTTCTCCTACCTTGGAACTTTACTTCTTTAAAGTTGACACGATTCTCTGCAGTGGGCGAAGCGCGTAGCAGCCCCCACGCTTTGTTCTGATTCCTATGTGCGATTCTGCATTCATCGTTCCACCATGGGACATGCCGTTTGCATGCCAAGCAACTTCCTTCACGTATGCATTTAGATGCGGCATCTATTATGAAGGCTGTAAAATACTGCACAGCAGCATCAATTTCTAACGAGGACATGTCATCCCATGATATACTAGTTAAGTTTCGGAATTTCTCCCAGTCTGCTGTGTCAATCTTTCACATAGGAGCCTGTGGTGGATAGTCGTTTTCTTTAAGTGTACTTAATAGTGTGGGGAAGTGGTCGCTTCCGTAAGTATTGTTCGTAACTTCCCATTCGAGTTCAAGCAGTATGGACGGGGAAACTATGCTCAGATCAATTGAAGAAAAGGTATTGTTTGCAAGACAGTAATAAGTGGGTTTCTTCTTATTCAGAAGGCACGCACCAGAAGAAAAAAGGAAATGTTCAACAAGACGACCTCGCGCATCTATACGAGAGTCGCCCCAAAGGGAGCTGTGCGCATTGAAATCACCAAGAATAACATAAGGTTCTGGCAATTGATCTATAAAGGATTGGGATACATCTTTCGTTAATTTGTAAAAAGTGGGTACCTAAAGAGAACTAATGGTTATGAGTTTGTTTAGGAGAACAGCTCGAACCGCCACTGATTCTAGAGGCGTTTGTAGCTGTAACAGTTGGCACGCAATGCTCTTATGGATAGCATAGGCGACACCGCCCGATGATGCGACAGCATCATCGCGATCTTTGCGAAAAGTTATATACTGTCGGAGAAAGTTTGTGTGTTTGGATTTTAAGTGTGTTTCTTGTAAACACAGCACTTTCGGGTTGTGTTTTTGGATGAGTTCCTGCACATCATCAAGGTTTCTAAGAAGACC
This sequence comes from Dermacentor variabilis, assembly GCF_050947875.1. Taxonomy (NCBI): domain Eukaryota; kingdom Metazoa; phylum Arthropoda; class Arachnida; order Ixodida; family Ixodidae; genus Dermacentor; species Dermacentor variabilis. The sequence continues at coordinate 70,056,575 of NC_134578.1, forward strand.
TCTGACGTTCCATTGAATTATTTGTGTATCCATATTGAAAGTCAATGGGTGCTGTGTGTACAGAGACAGAAGTGTGAATAAGAGGTTTCATAGATTAGATTCCAGAGCTCTTTTGAGGTCTTGTAACGGGAGTTCTGCCATTTTTGGAGCGTTCGAGGGAGCCTCGCTGCTCCTTAGGCGCTTGGCGCACCGTGGGGATAGGTGTAGTGTCCATTGCCTCTTGTGAGGCGCCGGACACGTGCTCTTGTGAGCGAGAAGTTACCATGGAAGGTCCCGCCTTGGAGGGCAAGACCCCTGCGCCCACCAGCCCGGTGGTCGATGGGGCTCCCTGAGGGATTTGGTTGCGCCGGCCATTGCAAGCACTGGAAGGGACCTGGGAGGTTGAGGCAGCCTCGGCTGCGCCCACCTTCGCGGTCGATGGTCCCTTCTCCTCGGTTGACGGAGCAGCGCTAGCTGCAACCGCCACGGGGGCACATGGCGTAACTGCCGACTCACTGCCTGTGGGTCGGACAGCCGCCGGAGGCCGTTGTGACGCTGCCCCCTGACGCTCCACATCGGCAAAGGTTTTCTTTGGCAGGTAGGATACCCGCCTGCGTGCCTCCTTGAAACTGACATTTTGCTTTACTTTAACTGTTACGATTTCCTTTTCTCTTTTCCAAGACGGGCACGGCAGCGAGTATGCGGCATGCTCAGCATCACAATTAACACAACGTGGAGTGTTCTGGCACGTTTTGGAGGAATGTTCATTGTCACTACACTTGGCACAAGTCAGCCGGCCTCGACAGTTCTGTGAACTGTGGCGGAAACGTTGGCACTTAATACCCCTGTCACACGAGCACTTTAAAGGCATTTGAAGAAAAAGACATCTCACACAAAGGAGTTGCATCCGCAGACACACGCCAAAGTTTAATCTCTTTTTCAGAAGCGGTCTTTTCCGAAACCGGAGATCACCGATCTCTTTTACGGCTGGAAAGGCGTAGCCTCCAACGCAGTGGGCACCAGTAATTATCATGCAATAAAGAAACGAAGCAAAAGTGCATTTTTATTTCAAGTGTACACATCACAAAAAAGGGTTTTGTCTTTCGTTGAACCTTAAGTAGGCGCAGTTTTGCACTTTTTGCACGGCACTCTCGTAAGCAGTTCGAAAATATCACGTGACGCTAACAGACGATGCAAATTCGCGCCATTTTCTGCGACCATGGCTACGGCGAGCGGTACCGACGAACAGCCTCCGGCACGCCAAAGAAAACCGCGGGTACAGTGGTCGGAGAGAGACACCTGGGCGTTAATCAAGTTATGGGAAGACAACCTGCCCTCGCTGCGTGCGCAGAAGCACAACGGAGGCGTTTACGATGGCATTGCACAAGCATTGACGAGCATGGGTGTACCTCGCACAAAGGCGCAAGTGCACAGCAAGATAGAGAACCTGGGACAGACCTACAGGTAAGACAAAGCACAGCAGTAAGCTGTGAGCGCTAAATTTACCTTGAAGCGGCTTCAGGCTGTGGTCGCAAGCTGCAAGCTCTCGTTTGTGGTGTCGCGACCTCAGCATCGAACGTTGTTTCCGTAGTAGGCAGCGACGGAACCCTAATCTAGCGGACGGAGCCGTAGTAACGAAGGTTTTAAGGCAGAGACCCTTCATTTCAGCTAGCGTCGAATTTTGCAGGGCTGAACTGCGCCCTGCACACACGAAAGTCGACGACGCGCTAAAGGCTGTTTCTGCAATTCCTTTACAGTGCGAGTCGGTCTGAGTAAACGCAAATTCGCCTTCACATGCGGCGAAGAATGACAACCCGCGCAGGTCGTCAATAGCATGATTTCGTTCGTCACAAGATAACGGGAACCTTAACTTATGGACAGGCGCATTTCACATTATATTGTACGCCTTCTCACGGCAACATATAATACGAAGCAGGAAGTCGTCTGCATGTTTTCATTTCTGCAGATGTGACTACGGTTTGCATTTTTCTCGGACCATGCGCAAGCGTTGTTCTCAGACAAGAAAACATGAGAAACTTTAAATTTTTTCGAGTAAAAAGGGTTACCTTCGCTTCTCAGGCTTTCTGTACCATCAAGTCGCGTTTGTATCTATCGGCAAACGTTTTGCTCTGTGTATATCTTTACATTTTGAGTATATAAAATTTTAGTTCTTTCGTTTTCTTATCCAGGAGCTGCCTGAAACACATGACAACAGGGTCATCACCGCCGAGCTGGCCATTCTTCTCCGAAGTCCATAGGTTTCTAGGATCCCTGCCTGTTCACGATACATCTTTAATGGAAGAGGCTGGGTGCAGCGAGAGCACAACAAGCAGCACTGCCTCCGTCGAAGAAGTAAGAAATGCATAGTGGAGACTATATATGCTTTATTACAGTCAACTAAATTTCAAGACATAATGTAGCATCAGCTGTGCTGCCAAGCCCATAATCTGCACAACCCTGCAGTGTAGCGGACTGCTCTTGTTAATACTGTGGTTCATTTCTGCTTGTGCTCACGCGCTGTTCATTTTGCAAGCTTGGCAGTGCGCTGTTTGGAGAATAAAAAAAATGCAGACTCTAAAATAAAAAAACGTGAATACATACACGCAAGGAGAGGCAGCTCTCTTGCAAGTAAAAACCCTGAACTAATTGTTTACCGCTTCACACATCAACTAATGTGGTCAATGTATTTCGGATCCCTTCTTCAAACGCAGCTGATCTTCGACATGCTTGATTCCGGCTCTGCTTCTTGTGAAGACGTCGCCGAAGATTGTTCACCTTCCGAGTCGCCAGTACAACAGGTTGAATCCAGGAACCTCGCAAGTGGCAGTTCCGAATGTGCCCGCAGGAAGAGAAGGCAACCGGCTGGCGACTTTCAAGAAAGGATGCTTGAGGAGCAGCGACGGCAGAGAGAGCAGTTTGCTGATGCGCACAAAATGGAAATGGATCTCCGTAAAGAGGGGCTCAAGTTGCAAGAGAAACTTGTAGATGCAATGTTGAAGTTTTTTAGTAAAAACTGACATGGTGTTCCACAATTGTTGCTGATTCTTGGGACTCTTGCGTTCAGTTCCTTCGCTTGTAATATTCCACAAGTGCTGTCCTGATGGCGGATGCATTTCCAATTTCAGCTTCTGTTCTGCGTGATGGCTGTGGAAATGTAGCATTGGACTGCTGCACCTCACTTAACCACTGTGGGTGGACACTGTCGTTGAAGTGCTCGCAAATGTTATTGAGCACGCAGCATGCTCGTATAGCCAAACGGGCATTGCCAACAGAACACTCCATTCTTTTCGCAATGAAACGGAACCGGGCCTTTAGCCTTCCGAATGCGTTTTCAACTATCCTCCTTGCTCCAGATAAATGACAGTTGAAATTCCTTTCAGCTTCACTGATGACAGTTCGGTGTCCAAATGGCTTCATGAGGTTTGGGGTTAGTGGAAATGCTTGATCGCATAATATTATCGGTGGGACTGCTGTGGTACCCACTGCGGCAACAGGTGCTTTGAAAAGGGGACTGTTGACAATCTTCGACAGCCGTGAAACACCAAACACATGTGCGTCGTGGCAGCGTCCTGGGGCACCGACATTGCAGTATCTGAATCGATACTTGTGGTCGACCAATGCTAGTAGGATAATACTGTGCCTGCAAGAAAAAACAAAGTGCAAAGTGAATAAAGGTTAGTGCAGCATGGCACTGCTGAGTTCACTGCCTTTAGTTACTGTGATGCGATTTTACAGTTTGCTTTTATTAATAGCTGTGAGTGCAGCTCGGATTACATTATTTCACATAATGCCACAACCGGTCGCTGTTAGCGTACTCTACATCGTATAGGAGTTGCAGTCCTGCGGAGAACTCTTTTCGTCGTCGCATTAAAATTGTCGCTGCTAAACACTGCAAGACTGCGAACCAAATTACGCGTTTTCTTAAGAGCTGCTGGTAAAATTGAATAACATTTTACTTAGCAATAAAATATGGGTCAGTCAGTTACTTTTTTTTACTACTATAAAAATGGGCCCAAACAGAACACTTACATGAAATAAGTTAAATCGTGGCCACTTACCAACCCTTGTAGTTGTAGTAGTCGGTGGCGTACTTCTTTGGAGGCGAAATAGGGAAATGGCAGCCATCAAGGGCACCGACAGCTTGAGGGAAATCGCACACGGCTTCGAACTCTTGGATGTGCCTAGGCATTTCCTCTTCAGTAATCATTCTGATCCAGTCACTTTCGAGCACAGAGACAACAGCTGCGCAAAACTCTCTGTAAATGACGTTGACGGATGAGCGCCCAACGCCGAAGAGGTTTGCCACAGTTCTATCTTCGGCAGAAGAGCACAATTTGTAGAGGCCAATGGCGACACGCTTTTCCGCAGTGATCGGGTCACGCATGTTGGTAACTTGTTTTTCGAGCACATGGCGCAGACTTTCCACGAGAAACCGGAACGTTGAGGGGTTCACTCGAAACGACTGCTTGAAGTTGTGGCCACCGAGGTGAGGCACAGTCTCCTCGAACCACTTTTCGTGGCGGATGAAAGCCCACGTCGATCGGTTGCAGACTCTCGTGGGAAGCGCCAAGGCATAAAATGTACACCCGTTGAGTAGCAACTGCCGCTTAATACGGTCTTTGACTGCCTTTGCGGCGTCTGCTTCGCTCTCTGCAGCAAGAATCCTTGCCAAAATGCATGCTATTTCGACTTTTTCCTTCGTGTCCGTGCAGTCCCCCATATTCTCGACCTCCATGTTGACTCCGATGTAAACAGTGGCCCAAGGTTGCTAGACGAACATGTAAAATTTGCTACTTCTGCGAAGACTCTTGAAGCTACCTTATTAAATCTTCTTTAATTTAACCTTTTCGAATAAACTGTATCTAAATTCACTAAAACAAGCATATTATAGTACGTTTCTAATTTCTATATTGAAATACGTTGGTTTATTCTAACTGGTTTTGTTTCAGAATCTAGCGCCATGCTTTCCATAGCGTGTTCGGAAGGAAACGATAAAAGGAGATCGCCCGCGCCGTGTGTCTGCAGCGCAACTCCTTTTAATTAGAGGTCTTTCAACTCGGTAAAGGACCGCTTAGGTAAAAGAGTTTTTGCGTGCTTGTGTGACAGAGGTATAAAGCATCTGAGCGGATTGGGAATGTATGGCCGAACACGAAGTTTGATATAACCGGCCTCGATGGACTCGGGAACGGCACTTGAGCCGAAGGTGAGTATCAGGTGTTTCGTCTTGATCTCTTTTCCATCTCGCCTCATCTTAATTCGTTTAACATTGATAGCATTCTGGTCACTGAAGCCCTCCAAGAGTTCAGCCTCAGTGAGCTCCATCAATACATCGTCAGAGACAACAACACGGGTGGTGTTCATTGTGCGGTGCGGGGTTATAATTATTTGGGTTTCCCAAATGACGCTAGTTTTGACAATTTTTCATATTGTTTTTGATCGCGGAGCACCAAGAGGAGACCACCGCTTGCCATCCTCGACGCCTTATAACCACGACCAAAGACTTTAATCAATGACTTGGAAACAAGGAAGGGTCAGATTGTTCGTACTGGTTTATCTGGTTTTGCAGAATGAATCACATGGAAACGCGGGAAGGATTCTTTTTGGCTGCCAAAAAACTGGGAGACTTCATCGGTGCGCCCTCTTTCCTGAGGGCGATCAGGTAGTGGAGGGAAGGAAGCAGCCATGTGTGGACGTGTTGTTTTCGGCAGCAACGCTAGCCACCCACCATGCAGTCCAACAAGGGGACGCTGCAGGGCCTGAAAATCAGGACCTGCAAACGCCAGCTGTACTTTGCCACTATAACCCAATATGACATAACCAAGGTTGGTTACTCACACAAGGTTAACCCTTGTTGCCAGGAAGGTCGGAAGTAATAAAGAAATGAGAAGGAGACAGGAATAGTGGAAAGTAAGGAAAAGACGAAGGCTGTAGGGAGAGAGAGACAGGAAAACGCAACTACCGATTTTTCCCGGGTGGGTCAGTCCAGGGGTGCCGTCTATGTGAATCAGGGGCCAAAGAAGTGTGTTGCCTCTGCAGCGGGGCCTTAAAGGTCCAAACACCCAGCATCAGCTCAACCCCCAGGATCCCCCTTTCCCCAGACACGGCTAAGCCACGCACGGCTACACGCGGGAGGGTCGAACCCTCGTGTGCTCGGGTACGTGGTGTCGCAACACACCAAACGCCTGCTGACGCAGACGCCCCTGCGGGGAGCTGCAATGAAGACGATGCAATAGCTACCACGACATCACAACTACGAGAACATACGTGGTTTGGCAGGGTATCAGAAAACTTGGCCCACTGGGTTGGATGTATATATATATATATATATATATATATATATATATATATATATATATATATATACATATATATATATATATAAAGAGAGAGAGAGAGAGAGAGAGATGGCAGAAAGTGCGCGAAATACCCTAAAATTGCTAATAGATGAAAGGAGTCCATGAGATTCCTAATTTACATCGTAATAGATGTAAACATTAATTAACCACTTTACTAAACCTACATTTCACCGCGACTCCAACATGTGCGTGGGATATGCATAATTTTATTTATTGTGGTCGAGAATAATAATAAAATTTTAATTATGAGGTGGTGCTTGAATTGTACGTTTCATACAGCCCTTAAATTAAAGAGGATGGGAAGAAGAGGAAGCTCGAGCAAGAGAACGTAATCATGGTTTAGTTTGTATGTCTATGACTGCCTGTCAGTGAACGCTTGCCGCGGATTTCATCCAATGCTATTATCTGCCGAATGCAAATAGCCGGCGCGCCCTAATCTATTCTATGCCTTTTGGCGTCCGAAACCCGCTATGCGCGACGAAAGTGCGCGGCTGGTTTCTAATGCATGGGAGATATTGTGCCTGAGTGCATGCAATCTCCTATGTGTCATATCACTTCAAATATCATCTTGGTGTACCTACCATCTATCATGTCAATGCTGTTTCAGCTTCGCAGATAGCCAAAAGCACAAATCGCGTGCCGCAATATTTAAGAAAATGGCTAAGTAGGGGTATGTTTTCACAAAGAGTTGTAGCTAGCACATACATCTTATCAAGAAAATTGCTCCATTTCTTCGACATACCACTGAAGCCCTCGCGTGCGTACGTGTTATATACATAATGTTTCATGTGGCACTTTACCCTTTCATGTATAAAAGTTGGCGGGCTAATTTAAAAAATACATAAAGAAATTTGAAGGCATGCAGCATATGGTTAGCAAGCCATTCGTGTAACGCTTTCAAGCAAAAACTATCTTTTTTTTTTTTTCAAGTAAAGACGGCGCATTATGTAGATGATTGTGGTATTGGATTACTTCTCTGGTATAGTGTGTAATTTCTATCCTGCATACTTTAGCTATGTCGTTTTTAAGCGAAATGTGAAAGAACCAATTGAATACTTTCACGCGCCAGAAGCACAATACGACTATTAAGCGTGCCGTAGTGGGAGAATCTTTGTCTCGGGGCTTGGTCTAGTGGCTAGGTTACCTGGCTCTGTCATAAATTTGACCATCTGGGCTTCAGCAACATCTACCGAAACACAACACCTCAACCTTGGGATGTTCCACGAATCGTCGTTGCAGAACTTAGTGTAGATTTTGCACAGCTATATAAAACCTTGGTCGTGAAATACACGCCCGTCTTTGTCCTGTTGAAGTCCTGAACTTCCTTTTGTGCTGTTTATTCTCAAAAAAGCATTGCTGCGGCGTTACTTCAAGTATGCTTGTGCCTACGAACTCTCGTGTAGATTCATTAAAACTCTGAAAATAATATGGTTACCGAGACCCAGACAACGTAACTTACCCAATTCACCATTGCACCGATGTACTCGACGAGATCTTGTGTTGTGTTAAATGCGTTCGCATACGTTTTGGTTACCAGAATGCACATTTCCACGATAAATTCGTTAGCTGTATTCAGTATCCCTTCTGGCTCTCCTGCAAACGCGACATTAAGTGAAGTTTTTACTGAATTAAAAAGATCATGGTCAATATTCCCCAAAACTATCTTACGGTCTAAGACAAAATTTCAGCCAATCGTGACGCTAGGCATAACATTAACAAAGGTGACCGGCTAATGGCAAAGAACACTTGTGAACGTATGGCTTTGTGAATTCTGCCCCAGACCACTAAAATAAATAGTTAACGCGCCCACCTAACACTAAGACCATTATTGTTTATTGCTCTTGTCATTAACTTAATTGTTGCTAGTATTGCTATTCTCCACTAATGATTTGGGGAATATATAGAGAAAGAATAATAATAATATTTGGGGTTTTACGTGCCAAAACCACTTTCTGATTATGAGGCACGCCGTAGTGGAGGACTCCGGAAATTTTGACCACCTGGGGTTCTTTAACGTGCACCTAAATCTAAGCACACGGGTGTTTTCTCATTTCGCCCCCATCGAAATGCGGCCGCCGTGGCCGGGATTCGATCCCGCGACCTCGTGCTCAGCAGCCCAACGCCATAGCCACTGAGCAACCACGGCGAGTATAGAGAAAGAAGGTGCATTTGCTTTCTAACAATCGTAATGCCGAGAAGGCGCCGGGGTGTTCATTTAGACTTTTTTATTGTATCTTCTTTGTAAATTACATAGGATTCACGTTATTCCGGTTCTGTGGGAGTGCGAAACTCGCCTTTCGCTAACGTAACTTTGATATGCTCAAACCTGACATTTTGGTATATTCTCCCAAAGGGAAGGCCCGGGAGGGAATACACATGTGAGCGACGACTGTTGAACGAAATTCGGAAGAGGACGCCTCTCTGTAGTTTACATTGTATTGTACATACTCCACAATCAAGAATATAATAACATGTAACGAACAGCTTTGCCTAAGTAGTGACTTCACTGAAGACATGAACCTCATCGCACACATCTCATAGCACCTGTATTTCCCAATTAAACTGGCTTTCGGCATTAACAATGTTGCAGAGCAAACTTTAGAAAAAAATGTTGAACTATTAATGCCAACGCGATAGAATTGCTAAAGGAAAAGATGGTCTTACCGCTATATAACACATTCAACTGAAGTGACGCTGGCTGTGGTGCGGAATCTTTAAAAGGTGCTGAGTTGAATTATGATTTAAAGATTTTAATCTGCTTGTCTTATTGCTGCTACAGCTCCAATAGTAGGAGTGAGTACCCGCAGTTTCTACAAAAATAATTTTTGCTGCTTAGATGGCGGTACCTTTTCTTCAAACGGTGGAACTTGGCCGGTTTTTCAAGTTCGCGAGGTTTCTTTGCGGCGGTGATGCTTTTGTATGCTATCACAAAGGCTGATAGGACGTCGACGAGACGGTGGTACCGGGCCATCCATAACACACCTTAGCAAAGCAGGTGCGATTCATTCGTGCAGAGAGGCTAGTGTTTTCTTCCAACGACGGAAAAACGTATTACCAGTCTGTTGGTGCGTGAAGGCATGCCCATATTCTGACTAAACCCGGTGCAAATGAGTAGACTTGCAATTGGTGTTTTGAGAGCAGGTCGCTAACACGATGTACATTCTCTGAAAAAATATTTTGAAATTTTTTTATGTCACAGGGCTAAGTCAACAGGCCTGATAGCATTCAAAGTTTTAAAAAAATTATGGGGTTTTACGTGCCAAAACATTCAAAGTTCGCCTCATCTTCTTTGTTTCCCTTTATGCCATCATTCTTGTATCAGAAAGTTCTTCAATCTTGTCGACAATTAGCTTAGCAGGCCTGTCAAACGAGGTTCACTTCTAAAAATCATACTTTATTGACATACCAAATATATGGACGCCTGTCCAAGCCGCACAGCGTGCTTAGAATCAGTAAACAAGCTATTCAACTGGGAAGGCTTAGGAGTAAAGATCGACGGCGAATACCTCAACAACCTTCGGTTTGCCGATGACATTGTTTTATTCAGCAACAATGCATACGAGTTACAACAAATGATTGAGGGCCTTAACAGGGAGACCGTAAGAGTGGGGCTGAAGTCTAATATGCAGAAGACAAAGATAATGATAAATAACCTGGCAAGGGAACAAGAATTCAAGATCGCAAATCAGCCTCTAGAGTCTGTGCAGGAGTACGTTTACCTAGGTCAACTAGTCACAGGGAACCCGGACCATCAGAAGGAAATTCACAGAAGAATAAAAATGAGTTTGATCGCATACGGGAGACATCGCGAGCTCCTGACTGGGAGCTTACCGTTATCATTGAAAAGGAAAGTATACAATCAGTGCATTTTACCGGTGCTGACATACGGAGCAGAGACTTGGAGGCTGACAAAAAAGCTTGAGAAGAAGTTAAGGACTGCGAAAAGAGTGATGGACGAAGAATGCTAGGCATAACTTTAAGAGACAGAAAGAGAGCGGTTTGGATCAGAGAGCAAACGGGTATAGACGATATTCTAATAGACAGTAGGAGAAAAATCGCGCGGGGCAGGTCATGTAATGCGGAGACTAGATAATTGTTGGACCACTAGGGTTACAGAATGGGTACCAAGAGCGGGGAAGCGCAGTAAAGAACGGCAGAAGAGTAAATGGTGCGACGAAATTAGGAAATTTGCGGGTGCTAGTTGGAATCGGTTAGCGCAGGACAGGGGCAACTGGAGATCGCAGGGAGAGGCCTTCGTCCTGGAATGGACATGAATAGGATGATGATCTCTAGCCGTCATGTTCAGAATAAACACAGGATGTTTCACGTGACCTGAACCATGGATTTTAAAGGGACTGACAACCAATTTTCATGGAACCAGCATTGTTTTGTGCAATGGAAAGCTTGCCGGCCAGAGCGCCTAATCATGATGTTGTAACGCAGAAAACGCCGTGTAACATTTTTTATCAAAATTTTATCTGCAGTGAGTATAAAATTTTTCGCTGGAAGCATGCTGAAAACTGTGATAGGCGAGCGCGGTAGCGATTATAGGCCGGCCTTAGTGGCAGGCAGACGACAAGTGCGGCCGTAGGTGTGAGAAAGTATTATTTAGTTTATCGAGTCAATGTTCCTACGATTCACGTTTTCCAAAGTGTTAAAGTCTTTCTGCAATACCAGCCACGTGTTTTTGCGGTTTCCTGTCCGACTGCTTTGGTATTTGACTAGTCAAAACGTTACCAAGCTCATCGAAAACGAAACGACGCTTTTACACGTGATATGTGGTTCGTGTTGTTGTAGCCAAGCGTGCGCTACTGATTTCCGATGTCGTCTCTCGTAGAACTGAGTTAGCTGGAACAAATAATTTTTGCTCACACGCGTGCTCAGAATTTAGATCACCCGCCGTGGTTGCTCAGTAGCTATAGTGTTGGCCTGCTGAGCACGAAGTCGCGGGATCCTATCCCGGCCACGGCGGCCGCATTTCGATGGGGCGATGGGACGTCTCACAACACTTTCTGGCGAGTTGTCACTCTCGTTAAATAAGTGGTTAAGCAAAGCTGAATGAAACCAACGCTTGTAGTTTGCCGTCATGTGGCGCTCCTGAGGGCATTTTTATTCCGCCTAATTGGTTAGCTAACCTAGAGGAATTGAGCAAAATTTTTAATATTCACTTTAGGGCCAATTGCGTTTCATTGCGTTGTTGAGCGGCCGATCCAATGGCTTGTGGCAACGTACATAGTGCGTTGTGATTTGTTATTGTCGTTTGGGGTTTTAAGTAAAACCTACGAAATATGAAACAGAATTGGAATTTCAATTTGGATTGGCTTTATTTTCTATAAAGGTATAATATGTGGTGGATTTAAGGAAAAAGCTGCACAAAACAACTTGACGGGCTTCAAAACCCTGTCTGAGGGCATCAGCGGTAGACACAGGCACCGATTCAAGACCGACAGCACAAACAGTACATTCCAATACAATACAATGTTGGCATCAGCTTGTGCCAGGAAAAAGAAAATTGTAGTATAAGAAGAAACACTACAAAGGATCCAGCAATCCGTAGTTTTCACATAAGAAATAAAAGCAGCAAATTGGAAAAAGCAGCATGAAACAGAAAATTTGGTCATGATCGAATTTCGCTGAAAAAATCATACAAACGCAAAACAGGGCAGAAAGTGACATCGATATTATGGCGCATGACTGTGTTTCACAGGCAGGGTAAGCAGTGATGTAGCATTTGAAAACCGTAGTTGATTCGAGGACGTGTCACATCTCATTGTTCGGGCGATCGCGTGCTGATCTCTGTTCAGTTTCGAACTGCCTTCCAAGTATCAAGATTTCATAGCCGTATCTCGCCACTTACTGGTCTTTGTGACTTTCTTTGCCAATTTAAAATTATATTTCCTACTTAAGTGCCAAACAGCGTGCTGGACTCTATCGCTATAAATCATGGTCTTTTTAGTGCCATCGTCTCACCACACATTCTGGTGACTTGACTGCGCTCATGCGCTATCATATCGTAGGGCTCTCAACCGGGCTCGTGGACCGTGTCTAATTGAGCGTCTGCGGCTCTAGGCATCGATTTCACAGTGCGTCAGCATCTTTGACGATAGCCCAGGAAAAGCAAGCGCCGTCGTGCCTGATAAGAGATAGGGTTGAAACACCATTGCGAGCGTTGCAATACGATAGCGCATGAGCGCAGTCAAGTGGATTAGTTTCATATTTCGCGGACTTTGTTTAAACCGTGACCAAAAATCACCACAGGAAATGTAAGTTGCCACAAAAAAATTGGATCGGTCGATTATGAAGCCCCTTTACAACGTAAAGAAACGCACTTCGCCCTTAAGTGAATATTGAAAATGTTGCATCATTGATCTGAGTAAAAAATCATTAAGCGGACTATAAAAAAATTGTGTCCGACGATTACTATAATCTCTAATGCGAATTTTGCATGCAGCTCGATAGGTCTTTTTATTTTACGATATATTGACGCAAAGAGAGAGAGAGAAAGAATAAATATTTTTAATATGCAAATGCAGCTATGAAGAGGCGTCCTCCTTTCAGTATGCAAGCCTTGAGCTTGTACCGGGTCGCGGGCCCTCGTACTCAACCATTGCTGGTCATCAAGGTCCTAGCCGGCCAAGGCTTTCTCCCAAAACTCGTTCGTGTGATAAGTATTCAGAGGATTTAGTGGTGCCTTCCTGGATCCCTTTACTGTGTGCCTGAAAGACCGGGGTTCTCCGCAAAATCTCCATTGCGGAGAGAATGGTGTAAGAAATACGAGGTGTTTTCTGGTGGGGTTTTTCTAGAGCACTGTTCCTTCCGTCCAGCAGCAGTTGACATGCGTGCTGCATCAGGCCAACATGTCGCACCCGTGTATACTTCGAACACCACTCGAGGAGCTGTTGTTGCCAAAGCAATTTGAGGATCGTAACCCCCATAGGGGATTGCCCAAGAAATAGTCAATAAGTAGGGTCGTTGTTGTTGGCCATCATAGTCGTTACTAATATCCATTATGGTGGTTGGCCAAGTAATGGGCAAATCATTTTTCATTACAACCACAAATTAATCCTCAGGACTGCTCTACCTTAGAGTCTGTTGTAGGTTGGAATTACGTGGTAAATTTAAGGCGAAAACCACACTAAAGATCAACACACGTTATTGAATTGTACATGAAAAAAGAAGAAATACAAATTGAACACGGCATTCGCTAGAACTCGATAAGGAAATAATGGACTTCAGAGTAAACAGCCCTCTTTTGAATCCCAGAGTAGCGGCACCACATAATAAGGTCCAAGTGCAACGCTAACGCTTGATATCGCTGTCGGGACTTCGCCCATCAAACGAAAGAGCTCCCTTTTGATTTATCCGAGCGCTATCGAGTGATTTGGAAGAAGCAATGGCCAAAACCTAAATATCTGACGGTCTAGAGCCCTCCACCTTGATTAGGCGGATGCATCTCGTGCTCAACATATAGTTGTGATTATCTTTATGTGTCATTCGTTTTATCGGCACAACTAGACGCAATGCACAGTTGAAATTTTCCGATCGCTTCCTGTTAACATTGCTCTCCCGACATCATGACTAGCCCGCGAAATTATTTTGCTAATGTTTTTGATAAATTGAAGTAACTAGGCATATATTTGTTTCCTCTTGAGCTTACTTGCAATTTCCATCCTACTCTGGATTATCTGCTTTGTGATACTGAAATTATCAAGGACGCTGGGTATTTAAATTAGAACAGACTATGGTTACATTGTTACCACGTGGCTGATAATTGTAGACCTTCTTAGTAAACTTTTTCATAAAAGCACAAACGATTAGTAAAGCCCATATAGAGGTTTCCAACCGGGTCTGTTTTCTTCGTTCGAAAAGCCATGCACGAAGCTCGATCGATAAATTATTACCTTTTTAAGTCAAATTTTAAACATGAGAAATGTTCTTTTATAAACAAACTGATGTAGTGTAAGAATAACAGGCAGCACATGCGCACCATATTTGGCATTAGAAGCACTCGCTAGTAATCCTAAGGTCACATGTTGTACAGATACACAAATGTGCAAAAGAGTAGAGCAAGAGATGACCGCCGCCATAGCTGAGTTGGTAGAGCCAACGCCTACCAGATAACAGGCATGTGCACTCTTCTTAGTCTCCTTAGGCCCGTATTCAGAAACAGAACTTAAGCAGGGCGTCAATAAGTTCGGGAAAAGTACAAGTGTTTGGAAAGTTTTAGGCGAGTACTTCAAAAACGACACTTAAGTATCACTTTCGAAAGTAACACTTTTCGTGTCAAGTATATCATCTGGTGTCAAGGATACGTAAATATTGTGCGTGTACGATAGGTTCAATCGCAAAAAAAAATAATTTTTGCAGCAGAGTAAATAGGATATAACTGTTGCAGTGCTTGCTCGCGCATTCTTTTGAGTGAAATACAAAGAACGGTTTGGTTTTAGCGCTTTAATCAAACTCGTCTGGCCACAAGTTCACGTTGGTTCTCGCAGCCACTGCGGTTCTGAGTGTGACCGTCCCGACATTCTTTTTGTTTTGCTGCTGAAAACTTGCGGTGTTCTTGCGCAGAGAGTGTGTGTGCGTTGCGTGTTTTCAACCCGCGCGGACGATGGAAAAAAGGAAAACAAACTTTTCCGAAGAAGAACACGTTGTGCTCCTTGAGTTTGTTTCGCGCCATCGCAGCCTTTCGACAGCGAAAAACGTCCGCGTCATCTCCTCCGGTACTTCTGATGAGTGCAGTCAATGCACGCGCACACAGCAGGAAAGCGTGCGATAGTGTAGAACTCCTCCATTACGGATGCCAAATCATTAGCATTTGGCAACTTCACGAGCTACGGGAACAAAGTCTCGGCAATAATTCTTGACATTCGTGAAATGATTCGAGACACAGTTGCTTGCGAGACAGTAACGAGGTTCCCCGTGACAACCTGAAATGTTCCGGCGCCGTAGAATCGCAGCGCGATTAGAAGCTGGACCAGCGGCGGCACGGGGTGACCGCGTTCGTTGTCTTTGGGGACCAGTGGCAGCATTTCCAACAGCCGTAGCACCGCTTGCTTGGAAAACTGGTACCGTCACGATAATTCCACGTCGTTGTAATAATAATAATAATAATAATATTTGGGGTTTTACGTGCCAAAACCACTTTCTGATTATGAGGCACGCCGTAGTGGAGGACTCCGGAAATTTTGACCACCTGGGGTTCTTTAACGTGCACCTAAATCTAAGCACACGGGTGTTTTCGCATTTCGCCCCCATCGAAATGCGGCCGCCGTGGCCGGGATTCGATCCCGCGACCTCGTGCTCAGCAGCCCAACACCATAGCCACTGAGCAACCACGGCGGTTTCCACGTCGTTGTGTACTTTCATGGGATTCTGTCGATCCTTAAGCCGTGGCCGTAATGGCGACATGTATCGGTATGCCTCATCCTCCGTAATAGTGCGCACACGTCCGGCGAAATCGGCAAAGTCGTCGAGGCTGCTGTAGCAGGCGGCCATCTTGCTTGCTAGGCGAGAGTAGCGAAAGTCGTACTTAAGGTTGCCAATGAGCGTACTTTAATTTCCGGCACTCAAGTTTCGATTAAAGTTTACTTTAAGTACAATATTTGTCTATGAAACCCGTTAAGCATCGACCGGCTACTTAAGTCATAAGTTAAGGGTAAGTTCCGTTTGTGAATACGGGCCTTAGACTTGCAACAAAGGCTTAAATTTCCACCATCAAGTCCGGCGTGACGAAAGCGGTGACGCCTAAATCACAGTGGTTTACTCGGAAGCACTCCCATTATATTCTATGCCAGTCGAGCAAGTTTGCATGATGTCATGAATTGAAGTGCCCTGGCCTTGTGCTATCTTGGAGGCGCCGATAGAGCGGCATATATGAGTTCGGCTCCCACGGCTGGCAAGTTGCCCTTTTGAAAGCACATCCATTTTGTTATTAGTTCTATATTTCAAATAAAAGCCGCAGTTAATTTTGACGCTGTACCTATCTTTAATCCTTTTTTCCAGCCCGGTAAGATGCTACTATTCTTGGGCTTTACCAACCTGTTAAAAAATAATTTTGAGAAATGCTCTTTTTTTACATATTGTGCCTGTCTTGGGGACCGGGAAACAGACGTTGAAAAAAAACATGGCATTGCTTTAGCTTACATAAAACGTATCCATCTGTATCTGGGAATGTTTCTCGGTAACGAACCATTCTTCAAAACAAAATCAGTTTTTAGATTTTTTTAATTAAATCCGCTTACTACATGCCCTCCGCCCAAAGACGTCATAGCGTGGCCTCTCTTGAGAAGCCGCTGATTCTATGGTACAGCGCACACCTCCAGGCCCTTACTTTAGAAAGACTCTGATGGGTCAGTAGGGCTATTGACAGTGACACAATTTAATATACCAATTCTTCGTAGCATATATTTTACTTTCGTCAAACATATCATTGTACGCCCTATATATCATTGACATAATTATGCTTAAGTGTCAATTCTACGCACTTTATAGCCAATGTTCGCAGGCCAGTTTACAGCCCCGTCACATATACCCTTTCACAATGACCACACCATAGACTACATCATGCAATTATCTGCCGTTCTTCGGCCTTCCCTGGCCCTTGCACCATAAAACTCCATTAATCTCCATTCTTTCTTGGAGTGTATGCAATGTCTGCTATAACGCATTCTCAAGACTAAACACAATGTTTTTCTGCAATGGCCTCTAATTCTTTACGTTTCTCTTTAGATGCAAAGCTGACTGCAGCATGAAATGATTTTTACGGGCCAAAACCCCGATATGATTACCGAGCACGCCGTAGTGGGGAGAGTCCGGATTATGTTGGCCACCTGGGGTTCTCTAACTCGGAACTAATGCAAAATACGTGGGCATTGTTGCATTTCGCACCGCAATAAAAAAGGGTCACTCAAAGATTGATGTCGCCAACCAGTTGTAGATTTAACAATGAACGTTACCTAGGTTCTTTTTTTCTCTAGAGATACAATTGAAAAAGACGAATTTTGCTTACCAAGATCTATAGGCTCGCAGTACAAGGGCTCGGTCTCTTCCGTATCATCACTGCTACCTAGAAGTAAAAAGTATAAAACTACTTAAGAGCCTTAGCTCTTTTCTTTTCAAGTAGCGTCGTCTACGCACCCGCTCTATTAAGAACGGGGCTACTGATTTCGATAGGCATGTGGTAAGATCATTTACAATAGTAGTATTTGTTAAGCGCTCACTCGCCTGGTGACCTTAATGTCCGCCTAAGTCATGGGTGGCTTTCGCAGGGATTTGAACTTGCTTTCAAAAGGCTTATAAATAAACAATTGTATACATAAAGCAATTGTTATTTATTTCGTCGTGTCTGTATTCTTGCTTACAGAGGGTGACATACAGGTTAGGAACAAGTTAGAAACGACATAATAGTAATGTCTCATGCTCAGTGTTTGTTATTTTCTCGACCTGTCAAGACCTCTCGCTGCGCTGTGTTGTCAGGAGGTTTAGAGTTTTTGCAAGCCATCTCCTTACGGCTTTTTTTTTCTCACCCTCCTCCATGTTCAATGTGAAATAAACCGTCGTTCATTCAACTCTGCCCCGATTGCACCACGCGACATCACCATGTCTGAGAGACCACTCTTTTTCGTTGGTCATTATCCTCATAATATGACTGTTAACATCATTGATGTAGCATGGTAGCAGCCTTGCTTTTTCTAAACTCTGTCAACGGGTCCTATGAACACGTTCTGTTTCTTCTTTAGAGTTCGTTTAATCAACTCCATGGCCGAACGCTGTTAACGAGAACGGTGCCATATCAAACGAGCGAACTGCAATGCATTGAGAGAAATAGTACGACAGTTTATATACCAGCATTTCTGTGGAAATAACTACATGGTACTGCGGGATAGACTTTTCATATTCTGCTTTATTGCTGGCTTCGGAAACAGCAAAAAGCTGGGTGTTTTATTCTTTAGCTTCTTGACGGCAACTAAATGGTTTTAACAATATGGATCAATATCCACCGCATTCAGACGGCCTATAACAAGAATTGAGGGCTTACTTTTGTCGTCGGTTGGTTCTGAATCTCCCAGGATTTCGACGAACACGTGTTCATTGCCTTCAGTACTGGATCGGCTCGACACTACAACTGGAGCGATTCTAAACTTGTGAGCGAGAATTCCGCGCTGAAATGTCGAACAGTGTAAAAAAGGATAAATTTTTGCATTAAACTTGGCCACAAAGGCAAATCATGGGAACATGACCAAAGTATCAAACTTGTGTTATAATTTGCGACTATCTTCTTCCCCTCTGCCTAGTGTAGGGTATACAAAGCATCACCTAATAAGTAAGTATCCGGCCGGCGGGCAACATACAGCCTATTGGGCTAAGCCCGCGCCAAAGCACATGTTCAGCGAATATTTCTACAAGTTGCGTACACAAATTAAGCAAACCGAAACAAGGCACTAGTATTATATAACACCCCAAGCGTTACAAATTATTCAACCTAGGTACGTGTGTTCGGATGGTCGCCTTCGGCCATATCACTTTCACTGCGCACTTACTGGCTGGTTGAACAAAACTGGATGACCTGACTGACTGGCTTAGCCCTACGTCACGCTAAGGCGGTATAGTACTGCCGAAAATGATCGTCCGAGAATACGTCCCCTGTATGCTATATGAAAGAGTGGCGAGTGTCGACACAATTTCATTTGTCGATCGCTCGTCGACCAAGCGTTATCGGTGCGTCTGGTTTTTCTTCTCTGTTTTTTTTTGTGTTCAAATGCATTCTGTGCCTCTCGCTCTAATCTTTGGCGCACGAGCCGTACTTGCGCCGTCAGCGGGATAATACGACGCCGGCGATGGCGCCGGCTACGTGAATACGCACTGTACGTCGGTGTATTTCTCATCGCAATAAAAATCGAGCAACGCAGCCTCTGCACCCCAGGAGTACGGGAGGAGGCATTTTTTTTCATTAGATTGGCGCACCGTAATGCAGGCCTATCTATAGTGCAGGTATATAGCGCATAACGAGGTCACCGCCGTAGTCCGTTTTGCATGGCATTGAAAGCAGCAATTTGGAGAAATCAAACAAGGACTACGAATTCGTAAATCCCCACAATATTGTAACCGTAAAACATTCGCTATATTACTCACTCCAAATACCAACCCCAATTTTGTATCTGCAACTGTTTTATTTGACTGGGATGTACAGATGAAATCTCGCGGACCCAGCGTTCATTCTCGGTGTTCTTGCTGTAGAAACAAAGAGCTCCATGAACGGAAAATTTTCGCCGAAGAGTTAGATTTAACAAAATGGGTATAGCGGTGAAACATTAATCAGAAGCTACGCCTAAACATTAAAGGGGAAAAATGTCGCCAGCAAAACGAAAGTAATATTTCCGAACATTACCTGCTTCCAAAACATCAAATTGGTGGCGCCTATTTGAACGTATACGCATGTATCCGCAAGGCATGGTCATATTTGTAAAATAGAGTCAAAGCTACTAAACTGAGTCCACAGTTTTGTAAAAATTCTGTGATAACCTATCCTTAAGCCAATATTGATAAACTGATAACCAATGAACGAATGACAAAGCGCACACAAGCGGAAAAGATAACGCCTGAATGGGTCATTTACACAACTTAATTTTGAAGTGTGCTTGATGCTCAATATCTAACGTGAATCTACATGTAATAGTGTCAATTTCATCACGAGATACAAAGAGAAATTCTGGAGATGCTTGCATAATAAAAATATCCGCATGAGGCTACAGAATGCAAAGCCGGAATTCACTTTGCGGATCTTACCACTTGTAGACGGCCTCCTGCACTGTCAACGATCAGAGACGACGTATGCGTGATATCATGATACAAGTTTCTTTGCAGTTCTTCCCCGTTTAGCTGGTAAGAAAACGCATTTAGGTAGAGCTCTACTTCATAGCAGAAATATATTTCTGGCAGATGCTGCTAGACGAAATTCAACAGTATTATTGGTGTGTACAAGTTTATATCATGTGTTCAAAGACCGTACTGAAACATTAAAGCAATCATGAAGCATCATGATTAAAAAAGCAACAAAAAATAGTTAGTCATTCCTTTCTCCTTCCAGAAACGTTAGAGGGGCAGCCTAATTATAAAACATCAAGTCAAAAGAAAGGTCGCTGAGGACATGATTCTGCACTTGGTAGCCTCCATGATCGCATGACAGCATTAGATTGCGTTGTGTTCAAAAAAGCGAATAATTTTTATACATGATACACTGGGAGCCTATGAGTCAGTGTGGAGGAAATTGGCTTCTTTGAAATTTCGATCAGTATGTGTTGCCCGTGGTTAATATATTGCGCTTGAGTTATTTCAGGGCATTCTTCCACTCTAGGTAAACAACTGTGAAACAAATATGCCTAAAAGGAAGCCCCATGAACACCTAAATTTTATATGGATGAAATGGCAATGCACTATGCTGGCTTGATTGTCTTGAGCACAAATATGTCTCCTGGCTTAAGGAAATGCGACAGAGGTAAGGAGTTTAGTGAGATTGTTGATCGACAAGCATGAATATTGTTTGTACGTACCAAGTTGGCGACATCGAAATACATTAGCCTTAATGATGGATCCATCTAGCATAGCCTCACCAGCAGTACTTAGGCAATTCAGAGATGAGCTGGCCGCTCAACAAAGACGCGGCCCAAAATTTACTTTGTTACTGAAAATTCCCTACCCGCTGTGGTTGCTTAGTGGCTATGGTGTTGGGCTGCTAAGCACGACGTCGCGGGATCCAATGCCGGCCACGGCGGTGGCATACCGATAGGGGCGAAATGCGATAAACACCCATGTACTTAAATTTAGGCGCACGTTAAAGAACCACAGGTGACCCAAATTTCCGGTGTCCCCCACCACGTCGTGCCTCATAATCAGATCGTGCTTTTGGCACGTAAAACCCCATAATTTAATTTAAATCCCCGCTTAGTCAAGAAAGATTTACAGTACCTTATGCGCGTGGAAAGAGAACATAGTTCTTCATATTGCGGAAAAAGAAATACACAAGTAGCTTTGTTAGAGCCGCGTTAAAACACAAGTAGCGTTTTCTGAAGTTGAACCAGCATCCTAATATTTTTCTGAACAAGAGATTGACAGTAATTTCATCAATTTCACCACTTATGCCCCGTAACTATTGGGTAGTACCGAGATGTGATGTCAATTCGCCCAACATAACATGGCAGAAGTTTTGAATAGTGTTATTAGCCTAGAACATTGAAGTCAATATATCAGTGGTCTCACAAATCATCTTCTTTTTCTCTTCCGAAAATTTGAAAAAAGCTTTTCCATCTATATGTTAAAATTAGTATATAAGACTCAAGCAACATTAAAAAAAAGCGGTTGTGACGTCCAAAATCATTTGGTGTTCCGCGTCATGCCACTCGCGATAGGCCAGGCTAAGCACTTTTGGAAAAACGAGACTTATTTAACATTGTGCAGGTCACAAGCACAATAAGACTCCATATCACTTTGCAGTCGCCTATTCAACATCGATTGAATTAGGGCAACGGCGGAGGCATAGCGCCTCATGCATGGTATTGTAGTGAAGCCACATTACAGACGGTTCCGTTGCAATCTTATCCGGACCCTAAGGCGGACCTATCCTGTGCTCGATGCGTAATCTCTCTCTATATTATGCGAGTTGCTCTTATACGAATGCCTTGTTGCGCTGGGCAACCATTTTAATTGCGACTATTTGACAAATAATTTATTGTGGAGTCCCGAAAAGAAGGGTATTAAAAAAAAGCGGTTGTGACGTCCAAAATCATTTGGTTTTCCGCGTCATGCCACTCGCGATAGGCCAGGCTAAGCACTTTTGGAAAAACGAGACTTATTTAACATTGTGCAGGTCACAAGCACAATAAGACTCCATATCACTTTGCAGTCGCCTATTCAACATCGATTGAATTAGGGCAACGGCGGAGGCATAGCGCCTCATGCATGGTATTGTAGTGAAGCCACATTACAGACGGTTCCGTTGCAATCTTATCCGGACCCTAAGGCGGACCTATCCTGTGCTCGATGCGTAATCTCTCTCTATATTATGCGAGTTGCTCTTATACGAATGCCTTGTTGCGCTGGGCAACCATTTTAATTGCGACTATTTGACAAATAATTTATTGTGGAGTCCCGAAAAGAAGGGTAAAAAAAAACTACTTACCTACTACAAGGTATGTTGCCTACGCCAAAGAATACTTTGACTATAGATATACCGGAGGTGGATAGCGAAACAAGGCGCTATTTTCTTTCCTTCACTCTTCATCCTACTAAATCTGCGCGTAGCGCCTCCTATATAGGTCGATGTTTCTAGAATGCTAATGCTGCTCGTTACCTAATGCGATGGCACAGCCAGCTACCGCAGCTACGGCGGAGTTTTTTTTTTTCGCGCGCAGTATTTGTTGCACTCTCGACCAATTATGCACCTATGTGAACCTCGGGGATCAGCGTTCACAGTTGCATTGTAGAGGATACTGAGGACAGGAATGTAACAACAGAGGCGTTAGGATCTCATAACTTCGTCGCTCTTTCTTTCTTTCAGAATGCGAAACGTGAGAATTCAGCCCGACCTGGTGGAAACCTACGGTATACAGGGCATATTTGTCGATGTGTTCGTTGTAGAGGCACTCGACCCAATTGGGAACACATTTTCTGTCCCGAGGTGCAGACTGAATGTGTGAATAAGCGAGGACTAATTTCTCCAGACATAAAGTAATAGTCACCTCTATGATTATTCCTTTCTTTCTTTCTTCAAGAGAAATGCTACCTCACAATAAAAACTCCACGTTTTGAGTTTGTGGCATTAGGGGCGCTGGTTTATATTCCGCATATCTTGACTCTCTTGCCATTAAAATATTTCTAATCTATGGGCTTGACAGAACAAGTGTGACCGTTCTATACGCAAATACTTCGTAAGGCAATACAGAGCCGTTGAAATCTCCAATGTAATTGCTTAGTTTCCACGTGTACTTAATTTGTCAGGCTTATTGTTCGTGCTTCTGTATCTGCAGTTTGTTCGATATGAGCGGTACTTCGTCTATTTTGTGCACGGCCTTTAACTACAGAAATTTACGAAGCCGTGCTGATTTCTTTTGCATTAAGACAATGATTTCTCTAAAATACATACCTTTTAATAGCTATAGGAATACAGGTCTCTTAAGCAAATGCACACATGCAAAATCTTGTAATGCTCAGATTTAGGAACAATTAATCATACATAATACATGTACATGTTATAAAAACACGATAAGCAAATTTTCGAAATATGTACTGTTCCATTACAACAGACGCTTGACGCAAGGGGCCAACGATGGTGACGGGCACCAGAGATTGGCAGGAGCTGGTTTTTATCTCGGTCTCTGCCTATATATACATATTTGTTGACACCTGTACTTTTTATCGGGTTACCGCGTTTACACGTCCAACAAGAGTTACCGCTCAGCACAGGACACGCCTGCATGTATTGGAAGTTTCTAAAATGTTATCAACACTTTTATGCGCTGTCTGTTTCCACCGAACTTATTGTTCGGTGGAACTTATTGGTGTAGAACTTATTGGCAGACAGGCGGGCACCAGCGATTACTCTGGTACGTTCGATAGCTCATGTATACAAAAGCCGACGCGCTTGACCCACTGATAAAATTTTTCGACAATCGCCGACTGTGTTCGCCGCTTTCGTTGTGCTTTGAGTGTAGGCTGTTTTTGAGGCCACATATTCGCCCAATAAAACACTGCTTTCGCTATTCAGTTTTGCTGCTTTCTTTACTGTCACTACCCCGTGACAATACGCCCACACACACACACACACACACACACACACACACACACACACACACACACACACACACACACACACACACACACACACACACACACACACACACACACACACACACACATATATATATATATATATATATATATATATATATATATATATATATATATATATATATATATATATATTTACATTTGTAGGTTAAGGACGCCCGTAGGAAAAATACGGTCCTTCATTTCTCACGTTTATACCGGGGCCCCTGACGAAGGCCAGACGCCGGCCCAAACGTAGGAAGTAAAGCATTGTTTGTTTCGTGCATATGTCCTCAACCTACAAGTGCCTGTTTAGCTACTGGATCCTATCTCCCTTTATATATACTAGTACATGTACGAGTATGTAGTATGTACACACCCGAGTGCGTGTGCGTGTGTGTGTGTATGTGTGTGTATATGTGCGTGTGCGTGTGCATGTGTGCGCGTGCGTGCATGTGTGTGTGGGGGGGACGCACCATTACGATGAGGCGGGACACTGGCACGATGAAATTAGTAGTTCTATCGTATCCCAGTGCACGCTTAATTTATGAGGCCTCCGGACTCGTCACGTGTTCTCAACGAAGCGGTACATTACGACGAAGGACCCTCCTAACTTCCACGGAAGCTTGCGGTAAATGACATTGAGCACATCGGTCTAACTTTGCCCCATTGTTGCGCACCTGCGAAGGTTGAACATGGCGGGGATGTCTATTGTATGCGACCTGTTTTTCTTCCGCGTTTCGGTGTTCCGGAAATCACGAGACTGTGAGTGAGTGAATGATTGATTGAATAAACTCTTATTGGGTCCAGCAAAACGGGCTAAAACGCGCACTCGACTAATCCCACGATGGGACCGTCAAGTCAATCCTGCCGGCCAAAACGCGGGCGTGCTGGACAGCCAGAATTTGTTATTCAAAAATGAGACTTCGCAGGAGCGCGTCCGACTCTTTGGTGAACTTCACGAGACTGTACCTTAGATCTTGGAACATGGGAGCGGTAGTCTTAGAGGCCCATTCGCGTCGGTGGGTTTAAGGCCAGACCGATAGACAATGTACATGTCGAAGTACGGTAATCGGAGGGACCAGTGGGCAAAATACCCCTAATGGGTATTTCACTGTCAACAATCAACATAAGGTGTGGTGGGTGGTAACAACATCGAAGTAACGGCCGTACAAGTATGGTCGAAATTTTCCAAGGATCGAAATGAGAACTAAGAGCTCCTGTTCTGTGACAAAGTAATCAGATTCAGTAATCAGCCCGAACGGCCCAGCGTTAAGTTAATACAAACCATGTGGCATTGCAAAAGCCGTTTTTGAGTGATCGGCCGAAGCCCCGGGCACTCGCCAGTAGCCGGAATGTTAGTCAAATGAGAAAAGGTACTACGTGCCCTGCAAATAAGTGAGAGCGTCGACGATGCGCAGTAAAGGATACACGTCTCTACGCCTCATCCTATTAAGACGGCGGTAGCCCACGCAAAACCGGATGCATCCATCTTTTTCTTCACTGGTACTGTAGGGAACGCCGAGGCGCTGCTAGAAGGTTCAACTCATCGCTGAAGCATATCACTGACTTGGTCTTCAATAACCCGGCACTCTGTGGGTGATACTCGATAAGGCCGCTGGCGCAGCGGATGTGCTGGAGGTGAAAAATTTGTATTGCTCTCAGAAGAGAAGCACATGGAGGTATGCATGAGCCAGTTCTCAAGGGCCTGGCCCTTAATAAACTATGTGGGATCACTATAGTACGGGACCCCAGTGGTGTCGGCCGCTGCCCGGTCGCACTCGACCAAGGCCCTTTGCGCCTGCAGGTCATAGCAGCCGAGCAGGGTCGTCTCCCTGTCCTCCCGAGTGGGGTTGGGGGGAGGAGCAACAGCTGGGTTAGATGGGCAGGACCACACCATGTGGTGCATGTCCGAGGACTTCTCCCCACCGAGCGGAAAACTGCCCGTGAAAGAGGGATCAAAATGTTTGAGTGCAGCTGGGCACAGCAGTGTTCGTATAGAGACGGAGTAGAAGCCACTCCTCCGTATTAGACAGTACTTTACTTGGGTGAGGGTAAAGGCTATGGCCAGATTGATAATGAAAGACAATTTCTTTAAAAGAATACCCGGGATTGAATTCTAGATCCTGATCTAGGGGGTTTAGGAAAGAAGCCCGGAGAGAGAGAAAGCGCGGGCGATGGCATCGGCTGCCTCATTCCCCTCGGGACCCATATGAGCAGGAGCCCATACTATGTTCCGGTGAACGGGGTCCCCGGTGTAGGTGCAACTTTGAAGTAGACGGTAGGTTACGTATGGAGCCCAGCCTTGCTCGACGTTCCGACAGGCCCCTCGCGAGTCGGAGTTAATTGTTTTGGAATCAGAGTGGGTACCATGATTACTACGAAGGCGTCAAATAAAACAACGGACGAAGGAAGGAGACACGAGACAACCACGTAGCCTACGAGGCCTACGTGGTTGTCTCGTGTCTCCTTCCTTCGTCCATTGTTTTATTTGGCGCCTTTATTTTAATCATGCATAACCAACTCGCCCACCAGCACGTGCTCAGTGGGTAGCAGCCAATGAAATCGCGACCTCCTCCGCATGAGTTTTGTCGCGGGCACGAAGTGTAAACCCGATAACTGTTTTGGACTGGTGGACTACTACGGCCGTGAACCATCCCCCATGGTGGGGGCCGGAGGCGCCCACGTAATGAGTGCCCGGTTTCGATCCATAATATCGGCCCAGGGCTTCCGCACGCACCAGGCGCCGACCATTATGATCTTCACGTAGCGGAGCGCAGGCGCCAGTGTCGATGTCGATATACACCGTCGATGTGCGGCCCAAAGTTGTTTCTTCCCAATCGAATGTAGAAGAATACTTTCGAAACATGTTAAAGAGCGGGGAAGGTTGTGCTGTCCATAGAACTGTTGATTACGTCCGGCATATACAGGGAGCAAGTAGGGCAACAAGCCAATGTGCGGGTACCATCAAGAGGTGTGTCGAAGATGGTCACCGAGCCGATTGGCTCAATGCCTAAAGGCACTCACCGCAACCCAAAGTGAGGACCGAAGCATTAACATCGGCGACGAGCATATGACTGAAGCCAAAGATGACAGGGATGACAAAGAAAGAAAGAGAAACATCGTCGATGAACAAAAGTACGCAATGGTGTAAAAAAGACAGTGGTATTTGTAAAAAATCCTGGCAGGCAGCCGCAATCACAGATGACTGCCGAGGTATCATAGTGTCCTCAGTAATGAACAATTTGTGGCTGGAATCATTGGCATGTAATTGGGCATCGGAAGCAACGAAAATTCAAATTCGGTGCGCGAACAGTCAATAACTGCCTTGTAATCGCAGAGGAAGTTCCACCTCAAGAAGATGTTGTATTAGCAGGAAGACAGAACAGAGACAAGTGCTGTGCAGAGTACTTGATCAATTGGACAATCTTCCACTATCAGACCTCAAAGCTTTAGGTCAGTACTCCCACCGAACATCCACACTGAAGGCCCTACTCGCGTTATTAAGGTTCCTGCGGTCTGCGGGGCTACACTATATAGACTGTAAAAACTCCACCCCCTACTGCTCTGTAGCGTACGCGGTTTGTTCGTGCTTTTCTCTATTTCTCTTTATCGCCCCCTTCCCCTCTCTTTCTCTGTTTATCCCCCTTCACCCTTCCCCCCGTGCAGGGTAGCCAACCGGAACTGCCTCTGGTTACCTTCCCTGCCTTTCTATGCATCCTTTTCTCTCTCTCGACGGTGTGTGTGAGTCCTTCAACGGCGATGCGGGTAATGTATGCTGCAACAGGGGTTATGTGGTGTGTGCTTGCTACAGAGCGACTGTGCACACCTAGATGTCATTAATTTTCTGAATGAGCGACAAAGATCTGCGGCTTCTTTCACAAATGAAAAAAAAATTGATCTCCAGATACAACTCCAGATAAAACTCCACGTCGCCTTCGCTCTCGCTCTCTGAATCCTGCGCTATCCGCGCGTGCCTTGACCACGCAAGCTCTTTGCGCGCATTATAACAATGCACCCATTGGTTATAACTGCGCCTCGGTAAGGTCAAATCAAAACGCGTCATGCGTGTCAGCGCTTCGCTGGCCCGCAAGGGGTTCACAACTCGAAGGACCACTCAGCGGCATTAAGCTGGACATTAATGCTCTCGGACTCAAAACCAATAAGTGCTTTGATGTCCTCGGATTGTTTAAATGGTTTATTACACTTTTCTGGCTACGTTAAGTTTCTCTTTACAGTACTCTCAAAACCAATATATGTGTACTGAATACAATAATTCGAGTTTTTCTTGCCTCCTATGTGCCACTACGTTGATAAAAGTTATACTTCACACCGAGGATATATGGCTGTCAGCAAGCTTACTCTCACTTTGCAGTATTCACAAAACATTCTTTGAAAAACATCTAGGTTTACTTTTTCTAAAAATCACTTTGCCCTAAAGTAAGTATTGTAAAGGGCTTGTAGCACGATGTTTAAATGGCTTTGGTGTCCTTACTATAGATGTATGGGAATCTTGAAGAGACGAAGTCATGAAGTGTAAATGCTTTCCCAGTACAGAGCTCTTTTCCAGAGTGAGGACCATATTATCGTGGACATGTAAGATGAGGCGGCCATCATCTGTCCTGCTTTCCAAAAGCTTTGGGTACACGACAATGCCTGCAACAACAAATGCAATATGCTATATTGTCATCCCACACTGTTTTTTTTAACATGCGCTGTAATCATGGTACGCAGAATCTATTGCAGTGCGCTTATGCCGAACTAATTAGTACATTGTTTATTAGCGTTGTAGAGGCATGTTTTGGGCCGTAGTTTTTGAGGAAGAGTCGCATGAGTACAGTAAAATTAACAGAGTGTCAATGCTTTACTTTGAGAATATTGGGTAGGGATGTCTCGAATTATACGCACATATTTGGATTTAGTATTGAGTTATGTTAATTGACAGTTATATTTCGCGCTCGCAAGGTGTCCAGTAAATGTACATTAATAGAAAAGAATAATCTACTGGGTGAGGATTGTCATCTCGACCACGTGTCATCATCCCTTTTTTCTGTCGCTGTAAAGTTCGCGCTCCCTTTTTTTTGCACACCAGTGCAATAATGCAATTTACGGACTTTACATTTAAAATAATCAAGGGATGAGCGTCGCATGATTATGATTTCTGGGCTCAGCTATAAGAGTATCACAAAAAATATTCTTTCCGAGTGCAGAAATTATTTATGGTTTTTTTTTCGCGAAACTGTGTTGAACATATCACTCAAAGTTCCGTATTGTAATAGGACATGTCTTGTATACTAATCTTATCAGGAGAAGTCAACAAACAAAGACATCGAAGACAACATACGGTAAATTACTTGTACTTAATAATTCAATTAAAGAAATGAAAAATAATAGCAATAAAAGTGGAGGGAGAAACAACTTGCCCCATGTGGGAAACGATGCCACGTCTTCGCATTACGCGTGTGATGCTCTTACCAATTGAGCTACGGCGGCGGTGTTTTGCATTCCACTTTCTTGGGGATTTATGTTTTACTACTAGATCTATATCTCGGAGTGTTAGCCAGCACCACCACTCACAAACCTTAACGACGGATGTGGAACATCCTTTGTGCCGCAGGCGTCACGAGTACGTGATCTTTCTGGTTGAAGGCAACCGGCCAATGCGCCCACATAGGCTACCTGAAGGCAATAATGTTGCCGAAATCGGGACCTTCGTTGTGTAATGAATGTTTATTCATAAGCCTTCAGGTAGCATGTGCGGGTTTATTGACCAATTTCCTTCACCAAAAAAGGATCACACACTCGTGACGCCTGCGGCAGAAAGGATGTTCCACACCTGTTGCCAGTGTTTGGGAGTGGTGGCGCTCGCTAACAGTCCCAACGTTAGCTTTAGTAGTAAAACCTAGACTACCCAAGAAAGTGGATGGGAAAACGACGCCGCGGTAGCTCAACCGGTTAGAGCATCGCACGCGTAATGCGAAGACGTGGGATCAATCGTTCCCACCTGCGGCGATTTGTTTCTCATCCACTTTCATTGCCAATAACTTGTCATGGCTTTATTTCAAATATTAGACACAAGTAATTTCCCTTGTGTTGCCCGTGGTGTCTTTGTTTGTTGGCCTTCTCATGATATGATTAATACAAATCGGCGCCCTTCGGTTAAACCATTTATGCTCGTTCATACCTTGTATATTGGTAGTCAAGGCGCCGCAAAAACAAAATATTATGCTTTGTGGTGCTCACCATTGCCGTAAACAAGAAAAGTAAAAGAAAGACAAGGGGGTTTGTTACATTCTTTTGAATATAGGCGGTATCACTATTCTGCGAGTAAGCGGTTAATTGTTGTGAGCATCTCCTTACCCCTCTGAATAACTGCGCCATAAACATGATGCGATAAAAGTAGTTATACTATTGAAAGCAGTTGCGTCACCAACGTTAAAGATGGCTTAGAAAACACAATAACAGACTTGGCCACAACAAGTCGTAGTGTAGCTTTGAGGATTACTTATACGTAGGCAATCGAGATAAATGGGCACACATCATGATGAGTGAATATCCGGTGACACTCAATTGGGTACAGCGCCTGTGCCCAGCACTAAGCTTACGGCCAATTACTACGCAGTTAGAGGCAGCTTGTTAATATTTTTGAAATAGAAAGCACACTCTGCACGTACAATTTCCTTTGTATCAACATATTGGCTGGTTTTTGTCGGATAACTAATAAACTTGAGAAATGCCACCATCTTGCAGCTCCCAGGAAATGGAATAGGTTAGGCACACTTTGAAAAGGTCGGGTGACGACATCTCATTTTCTAGCAGTTAATAAAATGGCTAAACTTGATGACGTCCGGATAGAGTAAGTACGTGATTGTCTGTTACAATAACACGAAGGAATACTAAGGATTTCAAAACGTCGGTTTAGACGGCGGAGGAAAACGTTTTGCTGTGGTAGAAGGTAAGGCAACATAGGATTGAGGCGGCTAATTCGACAAAGAGTCATTCACGATGACTGAGAGACCATCTTTTCACTGAAGCTGTAGCAGGCTGATTATTATGTGTAGCGAGAAATTTAACCGAAAGTAAATATATCTTGCTGACACTGAATATGGCTAGGTGAAAGACATGTCTCGTATCCTCGCGATGAGACAACTGGGCCCCTCTGGCAACGAACAAGGCGCATAACTGTAATACGCGGCAACAAGGTATTTCAAAAATTAATTTGGTTATTGGGGGTGTGAAAATGTTATGGCACCTCCTACACGAGTGCCTGGCGTTTAAAGCTGGATCACGTGTCAGTACGTCCGCTGGAGCACCATTGCGTAATTCATTTTTTTTTTGTTTTCGTAGTTAATAGTATTACGCAACATGCATCGCTTGTTTTGAGCTTTCACATAAACATCCTCTATGCTGTTTGAGAATTTCCAGTGTTTCTGAGTGCCGGTTTGGTCCAGATTTTCGGCGGTCAACGCCCGCCGAAAGGGAGCACAAGATAGCGTGCACTGGGATAAGGACAAATAAAACGCTTTCCAAGGTTTGAAAACGCCATTGCTTTCTCGTCCTGTGCTTCGCGTGCCAGGCTACACAAAGGAATTCACAGTTTAGTGCGACGCAAGTGACAGGAATATGGGCGTGATATTTAATTAGGTAGGTGACGGCGATGATAATGACGAACATCCTAGCCTCTATTCCAGCCGTTAACTAAGTGTAAGAGAGGAAGCCTACAGCGCTTCAGAGAAGGAATCTGCTAGTTTAGTTTGGGGTGCCCAGAAGTTATCTTGTTACTTGTAGGGAGCGAGGTTCATCTTCGAGACTGACCCCTGTCCTCTGACGTGGCTCAATCAAATTCCACACAAAAATGGCTCCTTGCTCCGGTGGAGCCTCACTCTCCAAGAGTACTTCTCCCTTAGAGATAAGCGAAAGTTGAAAAGCAATGCGGATCGTTTGAGCACGCTAATTTGAATTGCGCGTTTAGGGATCCCACCTAAATTTTGGTGTTATTGTTAATTTGGTTAAGCCAAGAAGATCTCCACTCATTTAGCAGGGCTCCATTCATGATTGCTCATTTTGTCACCACGAAATTCCTTCAAAAAATTGGCATAGTGAAATGCAGCATTTGTTGTTTCTGCACTTATGTTTTCTTTGAAGCCTGGCTGGTCTAAAGTGAGATTCAAGATACGTCATCTCAGCGCAAAGCCGAGTTGCGGGGTTCCGTTTGCAGTTGCCTGACATTGTTGTATGTTTTGGGGCGGTGTCATCATTTCACAGCTGGTCGCTGCAAGCCAAGTCATCCCGCCCTTGCCACCAGCCATTCTCTTCCGGCCAGCGGTTATCAGCACTGGCCAGTCGAGATTTTCCGGGCCATGAAGGAGCTGTTACGATCAGCCTGCAGGGATGCTGACCTGCAAACGTTTCCCAGCCCACTGCAGTTGTTTATCTTGAGCTGCGTGGGTGGCGCCCTTCGGAGAAGTGACCTTCGAACCCTTCCCGGCCCACTTGCACAAGTCGCTTTGGGAAGCCAACAATGCGCCTCCTTGGACAGCCAAGCGGTGCCAGCGAGGCTAGCCACGTTCGGCGGACCGCATATTGTTAGTTGACTCGCCGTCGCCTTCACGGTCTACTTGGGGCAAGAGAACTCCTGGAAAAGGGTTTTGCGGTGCTTTGTCCCAGGCCCCAGAAATCATCACAGTCAATTGACAGACGCGGCGGCTAACTGCTGGGTCAGCTCTGGAATCAAGAGGCACCTGTTTGGGTCAGGCGTATCAACCCCTGTCTACGAGGACCCCATCATCTCGTTGTGTTCAGTGAAACCAAAGTGCGGAAGTCAGTGTGTGAACCCTCCCCCTCAAAGGCGTGACTTCGAACGCTCTCATTGGACGAAGGTTGAACCGCAGTTTTTCCCTCACCTAGGAATCTAGGGAGGACAGAGAGTTTTTAGGCAGCCGCTTTCGGCTGCTCGATGTGCTTCACTTTTCAGTATTGCTAGCCTGATGAAATATATTCCCTGTGTTCTTGTAAATATTGTACATAATACCCATATTTCTCGTTCTCGATGAGAACAAGTCCCTCCCTTCAACAGCGTCCTCAGCATGGATGAGTTGGACGACGGCATGGGCCAGCTACCACTTATTTCATGCCCGACCTCAACTCTTACAAGCCACGCCATTACAGCTGCTGGCGCAGGCTTCAGAAGCGGAAGGTCAGTTTAAATATAAAACATAATGAAGCATACTCGTAGGAGGCCACAAGCGTCCT
The DNA here is from genome assembly GCF_050947875.1 of Dermacentor variabilis. NCBI lineage: Eukaryota > Metazoa > Arthropoda > Arachnida > Ixodida > Ixodidae > Dermacentor > Dermacentor variabilis. The sequence continues at coordinate 70,089,985 of NC_134578.1, forward strand.
AGCTAGCACTACAGCAGATGTGCTTAAAAGCACTTAAAGACGTTCAGCAATCGTGACAGCTGACGTATTCTTTCAAAAAAGCGAGAGAGTTCGCAAGTGCCGGTCATCTGCGAGAAACGTCTCGCGTTCACAGCGAGCAGGAGTCGTAGCAGACGACATTTGTAGCATTCCTCTCAAAGGCGCAAAACTTTCTCCCACTACAATTTTTTTTATTTCCATAAATACTTGATTATATATATATATATATATATATATATATATATGTACAAGGTTCCTAAATTTCGCTGCGCGTGTTTAGCAAACATTTAGCGCTGACCGCTTCACTGTTTTGCTTAAATTTTGCAGAAAAATCGAAGTTTGGCGTGGACATCGTTTAGTATAACCCTTGGCACAGTTAACACCCTGGTTTCGAAAAAAAAAGCTAGAAATTTGCTTGCGCTTATGGGGATGCAAGCTGCTGCCACGACGGTGCAAGCGTAAAATTGTGTCATCAGCTGTCGTTGTATGGAGAAAGCAGCGCTTTAAGAAGAGCAGTCGCCTGTTCCAGGAGCGGGAAACGAGGGGCAGCCCTTCCTGAAACGCTGCTTTCTGCAGATGACGGCAGGTGGAGACAAGTCTGTGCCAGGGCCAGCTTTTCAGACGCCGTTTTTCCCAAGACCGAAAACCGTTTCTCATTTTTGTCTAAGAAAACAGCGACTAATCGTGCTAAGTGCTAATCGCTAGAAATGCTAGACTAATCGTGCTAAACGAAGTCGAAGCCAAAATGCGATAGTTCTGCAAAATTTGAGGAAGAACAGTAAAGCGGTGAGTGCAAAATCGTTTTTTGAACACGCGCAGCCAAATATTCGGGACCCTGTACATGCACGGTTGTTATTGCTGTTCTAAAAATAAATATTGTATTATTCTCTGGCGCTAAATCGGGAACATAATCGCAGAAGAATTCATACCCTGATGTGCCCTGGTGATAAATCGTGCTTCAATCTCAAAGTCATACAAACTTTATGTTATGTGTTGTGCATTATACATGATACTGCAGAATTAAGATTATATTTGACGGGATAATATTTGCATATAGCTTCGAAAACTCCGCCACAAGCAAACGCCACTACTCTAAAGATAGAAGTCAATCCGAAGTCTATACTTCCCATGATTGCCATGTAGGTGGAGGCAACGCTGAGGAGAACCCCCGTAGACACTAGCGCCACATTTCCCTCTAGGGTACTTATTCGGAAACTCTATGGTCGTACCATCTTGGTAGCGTCGCGTCGCGGCAAGTCATTAAACTAAGGCGCACCAACGGCTCTCATAGGCATAAAGTTTTATACAATAATTACTAGAGGAAACTCTGGCGCTGCAGTCGTTGTGCCACCATGGGAATTCAAATTCAAATTCAAAGAGTTTATTCAGACAACGTGGTACAGTTGCCTAGGGCGCAGACCAAAAGGCAAGTGGTTGCCTGACAAGGAGTCTGTGCCCTTGCTCCCATTCGAGAGCACAAGACATGATGGGAAGTACATGGATTTGTCTGATCTTCGTGCTTATGGATTCCGACGTTCTTGTACCTTTGTATATTACGTTATATAAATCTTATTGTCGTAAATGTCAGCACAATCTACACTCTTCGAAGTGCAGATGACGCCGCGAACATGTACAATTGCTATTAGCTGCAACGAATGAGCTTGTCCAGGTGGCCAAATCGAAACGCGCCAAGCGTCTCAAGGCACTGGCATGCCCACGATAAATTCATAAGGGCGTTTCATTCGTTTATCGATACATGCGTGCGTGGCCTAATGGTTTCAATATGAGGCTTCTCTGCTACAGTTCCTGTGCTCGAATCCTACCGTCGGACAATATTATTAACGTTTATTTAGTTATTTATTACGCAGTACATTGTCGAAGAGGACGAGCTTTCAAAATCACAAAGCCGTATGAAGCCTAAAGGACGATGTTTAGGCAAATAGATTTTAATACCCATACTAGTAAAACCGCTCTCATTGCAGCTCCCGTAGACACTGGCGCCAGAGTTCCCTCTAGTAATTATTCTAGATTGCACTCGCCTTAAAAAAATAGAGGAGGCGCTGGTGTACCTTTCCTTGCATCTTGACGGAATAGCTTGGGGAACACCATCCAAACGCGCCGCAACCGACGTGCTCATGGGGGGTGCTGACGCCTCGCAGACACATATGCCGTCTTTCCCATGACGGCACGGTGCCCTCTTAAGAAACTCCCATAGACCCTGGCGCCAGATTTCCCTTTATGTGTTATAGTGAGAAACTATATGGCGTCAACGGTGTCGCGGGCGTTCGCCGCGCGTCGCGTTCTCGTGAGCGGAAAACGCGCCATGCGGTTCCAGCTTTAGGAGCTGCGCTCCAACAGCGCCAAACTACGAAGTGGAGAATGAACATTTTTTTTGGTACTCTATAACGTGCGTAGCTTTATGTCTTGTTTTTATTATGTACTAGTGAAATCTGTCTTTAATTGCGCAGCTGGTGAATAAGCATATCAAATGCACCTGTTGCACTGCCGCAAACGTTATCACCCACTGTATTGGCAACGCTTCGAGCGCTAACAATCATTGACACCAAGTTAACTTACTGATTGCAAAATGACTAGGAGGTTTCTTTAACTGCTTCAGGCTGTCCAAACATATCTGAGCAGTTTAGTATTGCATTGACCACCCTTTGTTGCGCCCTTTATACTGCTGTAGACGACATTTGGCTTAATGTTTGTTGATGAATAAGCAGGCTTTACCCACGTAACATTTACGAAGAACACATAATAGTTGGACGAGTTACAACGAGAATAACCTTGAACAATAACTTCTACTAGGTATGGCAATATGTTTTATACCTGACGAAATTACCTTTTCTATACATTACCATGTACAGTGCTTTCCCTTTCACCTGATGAATTCAATTTCGGATAAATTTATTCATTTTGTGTTCCAAAACATTGCGTTTGCTAGTAACACTGCTTTATGAGCGTTGCCATCATACCTAACTCTTTTTGCATTCCGGGTTCTACCGTATCAAGATATATGCATATAAGATATACCTTATATGCTTCTATACCTAATTCATGTTCTCAAGCTATGGCAGCGGGAAACTAAGAAATATTTATACAAAATGACTTATTTTCTAGAAAATCCCATATGCACGCTTTTTCAGGAGTTGTGCTTCCTGTTTACGTAGCATATCTGGGTGCAATAGTCAGTGCTGATCCCAAAATCTGGGAAATAACACTCATATTTTTGACATTATTGAAGCAGAAATTCCAAATGGCTCGCAGCAACGCGCCAGTATTACACCATCGCATTAGGCAAATGGGCAATAGACAATTAGTTTTTATTGTTGCAGGGAGCATCGGCTAAGCGGTACCGACCTGTCTAACGCGTACCGCTTTATCCGCAGTTATTACAGAGTGACAACTGGTTTGTACGCACCATGATCTATGAATGCTCTAGTGCGGCAAAAGCCAGTGTCTTTGCATAAAGAGGGAGTATACCTGGCGGCTTACTTTCTCATGAAATTGACATTTCCTTTTTACTAGTGATAATTTCTATGTTTTATGAAATTTTTAAAAATTGCCCGCTGCGGATGAAATAATGGTAGTCCTTGAGCTGGATTATTGAGGAAGGCGGCCATATCTAGCATTAGAAATTAAAATATACATTCAATTAGGTAAAAACTTGTGATTACCTTCTTAATGAATTACTTTGCAGCACATATTGCAAGTTACGAATTGGACCCGTTGAGCTTGCAACGCATATCTATTTCGAAATAAAATATATAATTACACCCTCCTGAAAATATGCGCCATCGGCTGACGATAAAAATGCACTGTTGTCCAACTTACTTTTTGAACAAAACGCATTTTTATACTTTGAAGCTCAAAGGTAACTGGAATAGCTATTTATATCTTCCCACCTTACGGGAAGTATTATCTTGCAGCTGCTGCCATTGGAGATATATTTCAAGTGTATGCGTCTTGTAATCTCACCAGCACCAATTCGTAGATTGCAATGTGCGACCTCAAAGAAATATTTGGGAAGTTAAACAGCATTTTCGTTAAATAGATGAGCATGTGTTTCAACCTCTCGTGCTAGTAGTTTTCACATTTTCGAATATCTCAGCTCAAGGTCTATGACATCTGCCACAAGCAATTTTGAAAAATTCCAGAATGCTTAAAACTTGTCATCCCGTAGCTAACCGAAAACAAATTCAATGCAATTGCTGTTTTGCTTACGGTCCCAGAGCCTATGTACAATAAACAGATTCAGAAAACTGTCTCGTACTTCATGAACTTGCTAGCTATTCACTATAGTTCACTCTTGGCTTCAAATCAAATAATTGGGTTCAATGTGTCAAAGCAATGCACCTGCTATGAGGGACGCGGTCCTGGAAGATAATGGCTCAATAAAAACCATACGGATGCATTACTGTCAAGCGCATTTCAGAGGTATTATGCAGCAGAATGACGCGGTGACGCAGTCACTACGGCGATTACATTGTAGTATAAAAAGTGCCATACTTACCCGCGCAAACCTTAATAATGAAGAGCCAGAAAAAGACACAGTGATACGTCAGACGTGCTTTAAAGAGTCTAAGAAATAGAGGCCCATCTACGTCGCGGTAGTGATCTCGATGACACATGGAGAAACTTTCTGAAGAATGCCAATAGGTGCGTCGTTTAATTTCAAGCAGCGATTTAGTTCTCCGAATACATGACATCTTGAGCATCTGCTAGCACACAGGAAAGCTGCTCATAGACGACTGTTTATATCCATTGGTGACATTACACTGCCCTTTTCCGGCTCTGAAGATTTCAACCTGCATTGGGGCCTGTTCCTGTCCAATCGCAGCTTTCGTTGAACGTGGATCTATGCAGCGGCTGCGATGACGCGCAGCCTTCACCGTATAACATTCAACATGTACCTTACGCCATCTAAATTCTTCGTAGGTCATCAGGCATTTGTTGCGCGCCCCTCTAGATACACGCGGTCTACGCGTATCTCGAGAGGCGCGCGGAACAAATGGATTCGCGTGACATTTTTTCTCTCCGCTGCCGAACTCTTCCGATAGCATTCGCCGCGCGTGCGATGCCTGCATGCTACCGTGCCACATGCGCGGGTGAGACGTGCGAGTGCCGCGCCACCAGTGGCCGAGAAATTGCGACGTTCGGGAAGGCGTAGGTGGCCAGCAAGTTTGTCCGTTCGAGCAGGAATGGTCGCGTCTGAGAGGAACGACACACCTGTTAGGCATGATTTGTGAAATGCAAATTTTGGCGCTGAGCAGGAGTTATGAAGCCTACAAGTGCGCAGTTTATTGTAGAAAGTTCAGAATTGTTCTTTTATAACATATCGGTTGATAGCCAGCGCTTTGTCTGTCTCGGCTTGTTGCGCTTTTTTCGTTATTACTCGTATTTTCCGACGTGTACCTACCTACCCAAGATAGCATTTTAATTCAACCTGTGCAAACGTCCTCAACCTAGTCACTTGCATTAAGCCTGCAAGAAATTACATGAAGCGCCAATTTATATGTTGCAAACACCAACTGAACAATTCCGGCATGCACTGCCATAATTCCACATGTTTCCTATCCAGTTCTCGTGGAAATTCAATAAATTCATGTGCAATTCATACACATTCCGCAATAACTATAGCAAAAGCATATGGAATAATTGGAGTGGCATCAGGGAAGTTGCGGCTGATAATAACAATGAGGTCCATGTTTTAACCAAGAATCTTCTCCAAAAATGCGAATGTCAATTGTGAACGGATGGCTGGAGTGAGTAAGATGCACATGTACCTTTATTTATTTTTCTCAAGCGTGAAATAGAAAGCAAAGTGTGAGGCACAGCCCAATGCGCCCAATTCGCCGAGGTGGATCGGTGCCACAACCTCGAATAATTTCAGAAATATTCGAGGGCAGGGACCCAAAATACTTTTCTTTGCGCAAACTAGGCAAGTCGCTTCTGTTTTTTAAGTATTCCTTGAACTGTGACGATTCTCCACAAAACACGTTGAGAAGTTCCCGTACGAACGTCTATCTTGATCCCGCCCTTGTATGAAGAAAAATAACAGTATAAACCATAATACTCACATCAGGCCAGATACTAACCATAAAGCTTTAACGAACTGCAACAAAATGTTGTGAAGTATCAATCCCAGTATCGTGCTTTCATGTTGATAAATGTCGATGCTGGGCAATGCATCAGCTGCGAACTGTTCTTTTTGAGAAGCATTATACTTTTGAAACACGTAATTATCGCATAGTATATGCCACGATAGACTTTCTGCTTCGCATACATCCAAACGACTCATGTTGATCGCGGGGTACTCTGTATTAGTAATGCCGATTTTATTGCTTTGTCATCATCAGCAGCAGCAGCAGCAGCCTATTTTATGTCCACTCCAATTACCCCTGTCCTGCGCCAACCGATTCAAACTAGCACCTGCAAATTTCCTAATTTCGTCGCACCACCTAGGCTTCTGCCGTCCTCTACTTCGCTTCTCTTCTCTTGGTATCCATTCTCTCACCCTAATGGTCCAATGGTTAATAATCTGCGCATTACATGACCTGCCCAGCGCCATTTTTTCTCTTAATTTCAATTAGACTATTGTCTATACCAGTTTGCCCTCTGATCCAAACCGCTCTTTTTCTGTCGCCTAAATTTATGCCTAGCATTTTTGGTTCCATCGCTCCTTGCGCGGTCCTTAACATGTTCTCAAGCTTCTTTGTCAGTCTCTAAGTCTCAGCCCCATATGTCAGCTTCGCTAAGATGCGCTCATTGCATACCTTCCTTTTCAATGATAACGGTAAGCCTCTAGTCAGGAGCTCACGATGTATGCCATATGCGATCGAACCCATTTTCATTCTTCTGTGAATTTCCTTCTCATGGTCAAGGTTCTCTGTGATTAGGTCCCCTAGGTAAACGTACTCCTTCACAGACTCTAAAGGCTGACTTGCGATCCTGAACTCTTGTTCCCTTGCCCGGTTATTCATCATTACCTTTGTCTTCTGCATATTATTCTTCAACTCCACTCTTACACTTTCCCTGTTAAGGTCCTCAATCAATTGTGGGTAACTCGTCTGCAGTGTTGCTGAATAGAACAATGTCACCGGCAAAGCGAAGGTTGCTAAGGTAATCGCCGTCGATCCTTACTCCTAAGCCTTCACAGTTTAATAGATTGAATACTTCTTCCAAGCACGCAGTGAATAGCATCGGAAAGATTGTGTATCCTTGTCTGACCCGTTGTACCTTGTTAAACTCTTCCTTTTCTTTAACAAAGAGTTCCTTGCATTTAATAAATTAAGTTGAGAGTGCGTACCTTCTCCAACGATTCTATTTAGTCTATTGTTCTCACGCTTCTCTTTACAGAACACGCAAATCCTACCCGCTGCTTCTACCATCTATCAATGAATGCGCCGCACAATGCAAGAAGGAATAATGTTGTCTCTGCTTCTTTCGGTTGCCCCTCATCATCGAAGCGGCTCAGCTTCAGATGTTGCTATGCACTTTGTTTCTCGTCGCCCCTTCACCTCTGCTGCTTATCTCTCAGCACGATGACGCAATTTGTTTGGCATCTGTGCCTTTGTTCACAGTAAAGAAGGAATCGCTCATGACAGGATGGAGCAAAATCGTCAAGCTGTTTGAACGCGTGATTGCATAGTGGCATGTCGCGTTTATAACAAGTGCAGGGTCCAGGGATGCAGAGTACGCCGTAACCTGAGGGTATGAATTAGGATAGCCTGATTGCTGAGTGTCGTGTCGTCATATCACTCATTCTGTTTATGACAAACTGCTATTCATGCAAGTTTGTGTGTCCGTATATAATTAGGTGTGTTTCATATTTGTGTATAATTCACATCACCGCATTTTTAAGTCGTACACTTGGGCATGAACTTTCTCTAGGAGTGTTTACCGTACAAGCCACATGTGCATGCTTGTAGCAAGTTATACAAGATGGCATATATTGAGTAGGATAGTGAAAAATAAAAGCTTCGCTAACTTTTAAGAATGGGTATATATTAGTTCACCTTTAGGGAATGCATTTAGTTGCTGCTCATGGAAGCAACAGTGCACATGGTTTCAGTCCCTGAATGTGTGTAAATACGTCTCTCATGGCGACATTAGCAACTGTAGCTCTGGCTGTTAAGGTGAGTGGCTAAAAGCGCAAGCCAGAATATATAGCCTGCATTGCTCCACTAGGTACAAAATTGTTCGCATGATTCTGATGATTCATTGAAAACTTTCACCATACTGTAGAAAAGCTTCTTGCATGACGTAAATACTTCTCTGCTGCGTTTCAAAAAAGAGATACGGTGAAGTGTATATGGAGACCGCGAAAATGGGACCTTTAATATTTACTGCCGATGCATCCATCATGTATTTGAGTTACTATTACCACTGCCATTCCACCTGCTTATTTGCACACGGCGAAGATAAACGCCATGAGCACATGCTCGCTGAAATGGCATCATTTTTGTGCTCAACTCTGAAGCGGTGCTCTGTTGCGGGCCTGCGATATTGGCGCTGGCGCAGTGGCACACGCCAAGCGGTGCTAAAGTGAGCAAAGACTGCAGATGTACGTCCAAGACGAGCTTTCTACTGGTTGAACGAGGTACGAAAACGATTAGAGTGTGTTTGAGATTTATGAAACCCCACGCATACTTTCAGTGAGCCAGTCACTGCTGCAATTTGAACTGTCCATAAATATGCCTTACTTCGTGCGAAATTCTTACAAATTGATCACAAAAGAATAAGGGGACCCAATGGACTCGATCCTTTGTTGGTCGCAACCAAGAGAAAGGAAAGCACTCTTACCTAAAATGTGTAGAAGACATAATTTTTATCTTTCGTTAAACTGGATAAATTATAACGTAGGGAATGTTAAAGCGGACGAAAATAACCAGGCGAAGGTGGGCACCGAATACACATCTTACATATACGTGTGCAGTCGCATGCGGGACTTCACCAATCGGGCTACCACAATCGGGCTGCCACGTTCGCCATCTTTGCATCCCGATTCTTAAGTGTTTGTGCATGGGCAGAACGTTTGCCTTGGGTGTACTATATGTTCACCTACAGGAAAAGAGCAAGCACTTAACCTGAAATAAAGAAGGCATACACGAGTGCTGATTCATGACTGAAATTTTATCGTGAGTCAGCGCTCGGGTAGTGATGCCTTTTTTTACAGCGAAGTTGTGTATGGCTAGTCCATTCGCCATCCGTCTGTCGTCTGTACGCCGAATACTTCTCCCGCGCAACCCCACGCCCATGTGCGAAGGGACAGAGAGAGAGAGAGAGAGAGAGAAAGGCTGCGCCAGTAGTGACATGGTTGCTCTCCGTCGCAGCTGAGCGCGCGCGCGCAGCAGTTTCTCTACGGCTCCAAAGCAGGTACGCCACATGTCATGCGTACTCCTGAGGAAAAGGCAGCTTTCTATTAGAAACGCCACGAGCAGAACCGGGAACGAGCTCGTCTGCGCCGTGCTGTTGCTGCAGCCCGGGCACAAGAACAGGCTCGTGCCACCGAGCGCAAGCAGCAACCGCGTGCCGAGGATGCGGCAGCCTACGAAGCCGTCGTTTATTGAAACGTCCGGATGAACCCAGTGACAAACACCGGTGTCGTACGTTTCAGCCTGGCTGGTTAGCCATCTTTAGGGAGTGATTGGGCGGTGATTTTGTTTTTCATATGCAGCGTCTTTTGTTTGCGCTGTAGGTAAAGATGCAGTCGAAACAATCCGCCCACCATGCTTTGCTTCTACAACTGTTAGGCACTGCCGCCAATGGTCGAGGCCGAGTACTTTGATACCAGGCTATCTCTACCAACGCGTCTACCTTACTGTCCACTACTTTGGGACTCTTCGCGTGTAATTGTGCACTCACGAATACAACACAGATTCAAATCGATGAATAAGATTTAATTCGAGCAAAGCCACAACAAGAATGCCATATAGTTGAATGACTAGTTCGGCAACCCCATTGTCGCACTGCTCAAGTTCTGTATTCTTCTGGTGCTTTTGCTTGGAAACATTGCGCTGTTTTCTTCCAGGAACACACAATCATCTTTTCTAGACAGCTGCAGCGATGACGCACGGTTCGACCTTTCACTGTTGATTGCACTCGTGCCCTCTGGGAATGTGATGTAGGCTTGTTTCAATATCATGACAAAATAGCGTAACGTAGCAAATAGCGTAGCGCACACAATACCAGGACTCGAAGTAAACATGTAAACAGGAGCCACGTGTGTGTTCATGCTCTTATCATATTCTTTCGGCTTTGTTACGCTATACGATTATCAAGGAAGCTTTCTTAGAATCACTCCCTTCCCAACGCATAAAGGTTGTGCCAGGATACATGTGCTGGGCGCTTTTTATTTCTTTTTTTAAAACCACGCATTTTTTTAATGACAACCTATCACCACGAGAAACCTATCGTCTTCGCATGTGAGCTCTACAACGAGGTGCGAATGCTTTACCGCTACTGAGGCCACTCCGGAAATTGTAATTAGGAAACATTTTTCATTGCTGTTTTATAGTATAGTATATTACTATAGTAACATAGTACTAGTATAGTACTATACTAGTACTATACTAGTACTAATACTAGTACTAATACTAGGCACAGTGCCTTCATCATGGAAGATGGCTAAGGTGCTTCCGTTACATAAGTCAGGTAGTAAGCAGCATTTTTCTAACTACAGGCCAATATCTTTAACACCATATTCATGCAAAATACTAGAGCATATAGTATGCAAACACATTATGGAATTCATTGAATCAAATAACATTCTCTCTGATGTACAGCATGGATTTAGACGTGGTTTTAGCACCATAACACAACTTGCCGAGTTCACGCATGACATAGCTTCTAACCTGGATAAGGGATTTCAAATTGAGGCTATATTCATAGATTTTTTCCAAAGCTTTCGATACTGTACTTCCCTCAAATCTACTGTCCAAACTAAATGCCATTCTTAGCAACCCTCAATTAGTGAACTGGATAGAGAGTTTTTTTGTCTTACCGCACTCAATTCGTAAGCTCCAACTCGATCAATGCCTCGGTGGTGGATGTGTCATCAGGCGTCCCTCAAGGCTCGGTCCTCGGTCCTCTACTTTTCTTTTCTCATCAGGCGAGATAGCATCTAAAATCGGAATGTATGCAGACGACTACGTATTGTATGACATCATTTCATCTCCCTCTGAGCATGTTTGCCTTAGTGAATCATTCTTCGAATTTTCTAAATGGTGTGAAACATGGCAAATGAAGATTAACTTCCGTAAGACTGTCATTATGTCCTTCTCTAATAAAGCTAACCCGTTCCTTTTCAGCTACGCATTTCATCATAATTTAATTCAACGCGTTTCTGAATATAAATAACTTGGTCTCACGTTCACCACTAACCTGTCCTGGTCAAAGCACATTGATTCCATTACGACTAAAGCACTACAAAAACGCGGTTATTCACGTCGTACTCTAATTCTCCGCGCGACACTAAATTACTGTTATGTAAAACTATTGTTCGCCCTGTACTTGAGTATGGTAGTATAGTTTGGAATCCCTACAAGCAGTACGAAATAGACAGAGTGGAGGCCATACAAAGGAAAGTCATTAGATTTGTCTACCGACGTTATGACCACCAGTTCTCACCATTGTCAGTCATGTTCTCACTCAACCTAACATCTCTCGCCGAACAGCGACACGTTAATTCTTTAAAATTTTTTCATGGCATTATTCACTCATCTTGTCGCCTCTCCAGTAATGAATATATCACCTTTGCAAAAATCTCTTCTAGTAGGAGACATCACCCGCTTAACATTACACCATTTTTGCACGCACTAACACTTTTAAGTATAGCTTTTCCCTAAAACAATTGAAACATGGAATTCGCTACCAGGAACCAACCGTTCTCTCCCATTAAATGAATTCTTGTGTGGGCTCCCTCAACACTGCACCTAAACTTTCTTTATTTGTTGCCTATTCTATTTCTTTCTCGTATTGTAGTGTAATATACAGTCCTGCTATAGCCCCACGAGGGGCTGCAGTATGTGTAAATAAATAAATAAATAACCTGAGGGCAATTTTCGCGAAAAACTTGCAGGGCGTCACAATTTATGGCATACACACTTTCTAGAAATCCGAAAATGTCGCACGTTATTTGAGATATTCACAATATAAATAGAAGGCCAAATACAGGTAATATCGAGGCTGAGCCTGTCCGTGCTGGGTGTCAGTCGGCAACGCCCCGTAATGAAGTGCGGGGCGGGGGGAGCAAATTTTAAAGATAGCATGCCGCGGCAAACGTTTACCCAACACAAAGCGGCATACACTAGCCAACCAAAGCGCACCGTATCAGCACGCGCTGCGAGTGTCCCAGACGTTCACTTTCGAACTTCCTAGTGCTTGTCATTACGGGGCATTTCGCTCTGACAGCGGAAGCGCCTTTTCTGCGTTCCTGTCGCGTTCGGTTCCAATATTGCTTGGAACTAACGCTGAAATGCGATGATAAATATCACCAATTGGGTGAGACTGTCAAGATCTTTAAAAAACGAGGCTGCATTAAATTGTGACAGCCTACAAGTTCGGCATTTAAGCAAATGCCCCCCAAAGGCAATAATGAAAAGGTTCATGAACGTTTGTTAGTCTTCTGAGCCTCACGTTATTAGCGGTCAACTAAGTTCACCTCGCCTGGGAACACTTGTACAAAAACGCCACGTTCGCTGCACTTATAGCCTTTCTACAAAAATATTTATTGTAGAAAAGAAGAACATTTAAGCATGCATGTGTGTATGTATACGCATATAAGATAAACGATAGCACATTGGACGACTTGTCGTAAAAGAACACCTAAATTTTTTTATGCCACCAGTTTCGATAGTAAAATTGTCTTCGTCAGGGCAATTTTGGTTTTTTGTTCTTTTGTCATCGTAGCACCCTTGAGCCCATTTGAAGGAAAGGCGGCCCGCGCTAACCAGCCACATTTGCTGGGTTTCTGCAATGCAGGAATGACATTGTATAGGAACTCTATTTTCAAGTCGTGGTTGGTTTCGGAACCATCTCTCTAATGCAGAACCCCGATGCTGTAAAATTAGGGAGTGGACGCGTTTCTAGAAAGCGAAATATAATATCCTCGGAAATTCCCCTAATGCAAGTCGGCGCCTTGACGCACTTGGGCAGTTGGCAGCCTTACATAGCAGCCATTTACTTATAGAGAATGAATGTGCGTTTCTTCTAGCTGTCCATGGACGATAGAAGCGACGCGAGGCATTCGTCACTCAAACTTGCTTCGCCTTTCCCACCGTGACATGCCGCTGTGCTGGGTTTCAAAAGATGGAGCACGCCGTGCCTTGAGATTCAACGTATTTGACGATGAGAACTTCCAGTCGTTCTGCAAGGCCCAACATGATTTAGCCGAAGGAATTCGTAGAACGCTTGTCATTGTACTGTGACGTCGAATCGCCCCATTGCTTTTCTTTAAATAGAGAGGCCCATGCATTTACACTCCATTGGTGTACATTTCAATAAAACCTTTCTCATCGCGTCCTGCGTAGACAGGGGCGGGCGAAAACCGATCATGTTATAGGGAAAGAGATAGTTCCCCTCGATGTGCCTCGAGATACGGTTGGGTATAACGTACTTGCCACCTTATCTACGCATTACGTGAGAGAGAGGATCTGAGGTTAGCCAGCCCCGGACGCCGACCCGGCTTGGGGATCAGGACGACCGAAGCCGTCTTCCAGGACTCTGGGACGAAGCCCTGTCCCAGACGCGGTTGATTTCTTCAGTGAGAGATTCGATGGAGCCGTCTTCCAGGTTTTGAAGCGCCCTACTGGAGATACCATTGGGGCCCAGGGCCGATCGGACGTTGAGGTTCTGGAGAACTTTTCTGACCTCGATGACGTTGAAAGGCTCGCCGAGCTGCAGGCAGGGGATCCCCCTATAGGACGGGTAATCCGCCGGGCCGAGTTACCGATAGGCAAGTACTTGTTTACCAGCGCTTCCAAGACGGCGTCTTCTGTCTCGGACTGCCTGGCCTCGAGGAGTACTCTTCTAATAGCCTGACTCTGATTGCATTTGGAGTTGGACTCGTTCAGCGGTTGCTTGAGTAGATCCCACTTGCCGCCGGCTCGCATTTGGCCGTCGACTGAGTTCCACATCTAGTGCCATTGCTGCCTGGCGAGGGATTGGCAGTGGTCTTCGATGGTTCGCTTCAGCTCCGAAATCTTCTTGCGGAGCCTCCGGTTGAGTCGCTGCCCATACTACCTCTCGAGAAGCACCTTTTTGTCCTCCAGAAGGTGTGCGAGGCGCCCATCCATTCTGTAGATCTCTATGTCCACCTGGACCTTCTTTGTCGCCGATTTGACGTCTTCTTTGAGCTGAATCACCCAAAGCTCCAGGTCGATAAACGAGTCCTGGATCTGCGCCTGCTCCTTTCAGATCTTGCGAAACTGATTCCGGTCCGTGATGGTCAATTGCCTAAGCGGTTTGCTCTCCACATTGATGCGAGTCACGACTAAGTTGTGGTCACTGCCTGAATCCTCGTTCAGGTTTAACCAAGACACAGCCCCGACGTTCTTGGCAAAGGTCTAGGGGTGTCCCTCGAACATGAGTTGCCGATCCTGGTAGGGAATGCCGGGTCCGTGAGCAGCGTGAGCTCGTGATTAGCTGCCGCCTGCTACAGGTCATCTCCCTTGCGCGTCGTTCGCGCGTAAACCCACGCCCCGTTCGGGGGCTCTGAAGTCGCCGACAACGATGAGCGAGGAACCATCGATTTTACCAGCTGCCCTGCTAAATAACAGTGCGAACCTGTATTTAAGGTCCTTAGGTGAACTACAGATGTGGAGTATAAAGGTGCAGCATTTAAGCTGACCAGTCGGAATGGTTTCCACAAAGGAGTGCTCAACCTTGCTGGAGTATAAAAAAAAGATCATGCGCAACGGAAGTGCATATTTTGGAGACGACCGTACAGAAGCCCCATTTCCCTTCACCGCAAAAGACGTACGATTCGTAACGCGGTAATGTGACCGCGTCGGAAAGTGTTTCCTGAAGTAGAATGACGTGCCGCTTCTCCGGATCGCATGTAATGAACTGCTGGAGGACAGCCATCTTGCGCTGAAAACCCTAGCAATTCCATTGCCAGATTGCTACTGCCTTCAGATGAGGCTTCAGGCTCGCGCTTACTAGGCGACGTCAATTCTGCCACCTCTGCCCTGAGTTGTTCGACAGCGCCCTTCAGCGCCGCGCTTTGCCTTTCCAGCTGTACGATTCTGGCGTTGTTTCGCACTGGCGGCGTACCTTTTTTGGAGCTCCCTTGAGTCGATCAGCCCATTCACTCCCCTTGGCAGCAAGCTCTAGGATGTCAACCGCCGAGGCCCCGGAGCGCGAGCGGCCCCTAGACGCAGCCCGCGGCTGGATGGATGGATGGATGGCTGGATGGATGGATGTTATGAGCGTCCCCTTTGGAACGGGGCGGTGGGTTGCGCCACCAAGCTCTGCCTAAGTCCTACCTAGGTTATACAATAAAAAAAGAAAAAAAACACTATGAATTACCACACTCAAAATTTCTGATTCTCTAGTGTGAATTATGCTTTTGTACGTCTCCGTCTTTTGTCGTTTTCCCACTTTTCTTCCACCAATCCTCCAATCGCCTCTTACTAATGCCTATTGCGGACATGTTCACTTTACCACTGCTCCCGCTGAACTCAAGGGCTTCAGGAGGCCAGTGCTGCATAAATCGACCGCTGGATAGACGTCTTCACACTCTAATAAAACATGCTCCATAGTTTTCCTAGCTTTACCGCAGCAAGCACATGCTTCTTCCTTCTTATATCTCACTTTATAGGTGCGTGTTCTAAGGCATCACGATCTCGCTTCGAAAAGTAATGAGCTTCCCTTTGAGTCATCATAAATTGTTTTTCTGATTTCTTTTTTTCCTCTTACGTAGTTACTCATGGCAGGTTTCTTTTCCATTGCCGCCACCCATGAGATTATTTGAGCCTCCCGTGACTTGCAGCTTGACATTTTTTGTTGCTGTGTTGCCCACCCTACAGGCCACATACTTGCTCGCAAGCTTCCTAGTTCGTTTCCTCCACTGTAAATCAATGTTTTTCCTGTACAGATACCTGAACACTCTCCCAGCCCATTTACTTTCTTCCATATTCCTCAGCCGTTCTTCATACTCAATTTTACTGCGAGCTTCCCTCACTTGAAAACTAGTCCAGCCCATATCACCCTGCACAGCTTCATTTGTAGCCTTCCCGTGAGCGCCCAATGCGAGGCGACCCACTGACCTTTGTTTACCGTCGAGTCCTGATTGTACCCCGGATTTAAAGCAAACAACCGCATTTCCAAAATTAAGTCCTAGAACCATTACACCTTTCCACATACCTCGGAGGACCTCGTACCTATTGTATCCCCATAGCGATCTGTGCTTCATTATGGCTGAATTTCTCTTCCCCTCCACTGTTATTGTTTTTTTCCTGTGTTTCCAAATATCTATCGCCTTCGTTTATCCATGTACCAAGGTATTTATATTCTGTTACCCGAGGTATTTCCTGGCCCTGTATCTCCACTGTCTGTTCACTGTTTTCATTGAATACCATAACACCTGATTTTCTAACACTAAATTTCAAACCTAAATTGCTGCCGTCCTGTCCACAGATATCAGCCAGACCTTGCAAATCACTTTACTTGTTAGCTAGCAACACAATGTCGTCCGCATAAAATAAACTAGGGAGCTGCTGCTCTACTAATGTTCCCGCCTGTTTGTATGAGAGATTATACCGGATATTACGTCGTTCTAGCGCGCTCTCCATCCTCACCATGTACATGATAGAGAGCAGCGGGCATAAAGAGCACCCCTGCCTCAGTCCCTTGTTGTTATGAACTTTCTCCTCGCTCCTCATCCCTTCCCATTCAACGCAAACGGTATTTTCTAGATAAATATCTCTCAAAAGCTGTAGACAATCGTCACCTAAGCCTTCCCCTTCCAGAATATTCCACAAAATGTTGCGGTCTACGTTGTCATAGGCTCCTGTAATGTCTAAAAAGGCCACATACAACGGTCTGTTTTCTACTTTCGATATTTCAATACACTGAGTAAGAACAAACAAGTTATCATCCAAACCCCTACCTATTCTGAAGCCATTCTGAAGCTCTCCCAAAATGCCATTATTCTCAACCCATGCTTGAAGCTTTAATTTGATTGCCTGTATTACTAGCTTGTATATTACCGATGTAATGGTCAACGGACTATAAGAGTGAATTATATGTTTCTCGCCCTTACCTTTATAAATTAAATTAATTCTACTTTGTCGCGAACTGTCTGGTATTCGTCTATCTATTAAAGTTTTCTCCACTGCTTTCACCAGAGCTTCCTTACTTTTTGCTTCTGGTTCATTAATCAGCCTAACGGGAACCTCGTCTAGCCCTGTGGCTGTGCGCTTAGAAATTTTCTCTTCCACTTTCCTCCAGTTTCTTCCAGTTGCTGCTCCAGCGTCCGGCAGCCGTAGAGTTACTGTATATGCTACCACAGGTAGCAGAGTTGCGCGTCTGTTTTATCCCACCGCTAGCGCTTCTATTGGCAGAGCGTCATCACGTGGTAGTCAAGCAACCGTGCATTGCGGAGAAGCACATGCTCGGGCCAATTTTTGTATTTCCCGACGCCGCCGCTGCAGCGAACTGGATTGACACAAGTTATCGCCAGTCAAATTCAAAGCGAATCCGGCCGACCTTGGCGTTCGCTGTTCGCGTGCGGGCTAGCTGCGGAGAGCTAGCTATATAGCTATGTCAACAGTGGCGTAGCAACAGGGGGGGCCGGGGGGCCGTGGGCCCCGGGTGCAAGGGGCCAGAGAGGGGGGGGGGGGTGTCATATACGTCTGAAGACACCCCTCTTTCCGCCAGCTACACCCGGGGAGGGGGTTGACAGAAGACCTATGGGCCCCGGGTGCCAGACGACCTAGCTACGCCACTGTATGTCAATGTAGCTATGTCAATCCTGTGAGAGAAAAACCTTCACTA
Source organism: Dermacentor variabilis (assembly GCF_050947875.1). Taxonomy (NCBI): domain Eukaryota; kingdom Metazoa; phylum Arthropoda; class Arachnida; order Ixodida; family Ixodidae; genus Dermacentor; species Dermacentor variabilis. Next base: position 70,108,006 of record NC_134578.1, read on the forward strand.
CACTCCCACAGAAGGTTACTTTTGGAATCCCTGCAGTGAAAAGGCACATAATGAAGTGGTACTTGCAGGTGTGGCTGATATCCAGTGTGGCTGATATCCAGTGCCTGCTAGTAGGTGGGTACGTTTCTACAGCAAGTCTAATGGGGTACCAGTGTCGAAATACTAATGGTTGGTCATTGATTCACCAGTAATGTTTTAGACTGCCTACACGTTGAGAGCTTTGGCACATAAGCAGGTATCTCTAATGCAAAACCGAGTACCCATTATCCAGTGTTCAGTGCAGTGCCGGAGTATGGGCCCAGTGCCGCGCGCTGGATGCTGGGCAGGCACGGCGTACTCAGAGGCACTGAGTACTGGTGCGAAAAATAACTCTAGCGCGTTAAATACGCGGTGCCTGGACACTGTATATATTTTGTTAGAATACAAAAAGCAACAGAGAGCGATTTGGTGCAATAAAAAAAGAAAAAAAAAGCTCCGACCAGGATTCCATCGTCGGACCTACAGATCCCAAGCCCGGTACATTACCACTGCGTCACGCACGCCAGGAGGAGAACATGAGTGGATAATATGCCATGTCAAGGATCGAGAAGCAGTTCTAGTTTCAGAGATGTTTCGCTTAGTCATGGTAGATGCGCTATCGCCCTGCATATAAAACTCACGCCTGTACCACAAAGAAAATTTTGCTGTCCGTATTCAGTAGCATGCTCGGAAGTGCCACAACATCTATTTTCACTTCCGACTGGCATTTTACCTTTGAAAAAAGTCCTAAATGAACCGCCGACCCGAGACGCTGTATGGGCTGTTACTACTGATTTGGATAGCTGTTTCTTGTTGTTCACGCGAAGGATATGCAACGTTTTCTTAGTTCAGTGATGCCTTTCAGTCTAAACGTCTGTCTAGTCATATATCTTCGTCAGAGAAGCGCAGGCTAGTGCCGGGAGCCTTCCGCGAGAGCACATATATACCTGTGTTTATGACGCGTCACATCGGCGCTCATCGCTACTTGTGCTGGCACTGTAAACATGAAAAAAATGGTTTATTTAAGAACACCGATGCGAAAGCTGAAATATAGAGGGATTTATCCGTGTTAGACTTCTTCATTCCAGAGCCTAGGCGCGCCGAGAGCGTGCAGACGGACTCGGCGGATACGCTAGGCCGAAGCTTCGGTGGCGACCGATGTCGGCGCCTTTTAGAGCGCAGCTCTTTGGCGTCCGTTCCTGGGTTTCGCGTCGTCGTCGGCGTCGTCGTCGTCGTCGGCCTCGTAACCAGCTCCGCCCCCCCTTCATCCCCCCAGCGCTAGCAGCGACCGACTGATACCGCTGGATGCCGCTGACGCCGCTAGAGAGTCAAGATAACGTGACTGCATAGAACACCGTCGCCGCCATGCAGAAAGAGTATCAGTCAAAGGCATCAGTCAGTCGCTGCTATCTCTTCCCTCCTCCCTTTATCGTGTTGTCCGCTTGCTGCGCGCGCTTCTGCCCCCATCGTTTGCCGCTGGGTGTACACGCCGCCCCCCTCCGCTTCCACTTACTGCTGGTTGCTCTCGACGGCGGCGATGAGCCTCCGCTTCGGCGGCGCGAACTGCAGGGTCTTCTCGGCGGCGGCGATCAGCTTCTGCTTCAGCCTCGCTTACTGCTGGTTGCTCTCGACGGCGGCAATGAGCCTCCGCTTCGGCGGCGCGAACGGCAGGGTCTTCTCGGCGGCGGCGCTTAGCCTCTGCTTCCCCCACGGCTGTGACAACCTCGCGAGGCACTTGTATAGATCTCGTCTTTGAGAATCAAGCATTGGTGTACCAAGTCGAACATATATCAGTCTATTTCTCCGACCACAAAGCTTCCTTCATGACTGTCAAGAACTGTTAGTGGAGTCTTTGTTAAAGGAATACGTGTGAAAAATAAAAAAAAATTCTGTGATAGCGCATACATGTGTTGCTCGATTTCTTTGCCTCAATCTATCCAAAAGGTGAAACAGCTTATTTGCTGCGCTCAAATTTTGCATTAGGAAGTAACGTAATCGTCGGTAATTTTTTTCTTGACGATCTTATGCAGTCAGCTGTTTCTATGCGCTTTGTTTGCGATTAGGCGGACAAGCAGTCCAAAAGCGATTCAAAACCACCACCGGTCGATCGACGATACGGTAGGCATGCCGCCTGCAAAAAACGGAGTGCGGCTTCGCCGCACAGATTTGGTTGCTTCCCAGGCAAGATGGCGGACCTACGCGCAACTCTGCTACCTGTGGTAGCATATACAGTAACTCTAGGCAGCCGGTCTCTGGAGCGCCCAATCGAGGGCGCCCCAGTCACGCCCAGCTCCTGGGATCCGCTCCCGGCCCGTCGTTGAATAGCCGGTACAGACAGCGCGCCTATCGGAGGACAATCCTTCTTGTAGTCGCGTCGCTCTTCTCTGTCGGACGATGTAACACACTTGATAGCTCTGCTGCCAAGAATTTTCGTCCGTGGGGTGAGGCCTCACGCAGAGAGCGCACTTCGATGAACAGACGTAAGAGGCGATTGGAAGATTAGTGAAAGAAAAGTAGAGAAACGACAAAAAATGGAGACGACAAAAGCAAAGTCCAGAATAGGGGGTCGGAAAATTTGGTTGTAGGAGTTCGTGTTTTTTTTTTTACCTACATAGGAGATTAGGTGGTATAATAGCAAGAGCTTGGTGGCACAACCCACCACTCTGTTCCAAAGGGGACGCTCTTAACATTCATCCATCCATCCATTCATCCATCCAAGTGTTGGTCGCATGGGTAACTGACTTCACAGCACCTGCAGACCACGGTTTCGGGAGTCAGGCAGATGTCAGCTCGATGACCAAGCCTGCCACATTGGTAGCAAACCTCCATTTGTTTTCGATAGAGCGTACACTTGACCATACTGATGCCGCACATGACGTAGTTTCGTAGCTTGACAACATCAAAGATTAAGACAACGTTGGTGGAATTGTTGATTCTTCTAGCTTCGAGAGCCTTGGGATTCCTCGGCTGTACGATGAGACTTCTAAGGTGCTCGTGATCAAATTCCAGGTCGACGTTTCTGATTATTCCCTTGCACGTGTTGCCGGGCGCAGCTAGGTAGGAGCTGACCTTGTAGTTTGCTGAGCCGAAAGAGAAGGATTCAACCCCCGCATAGTCCTTGGCGTTGCTTTCCACAGGGTCTTTAATGTCCAAAGGGGCCACCATAATGTTCTGAATGGCGTTGGCGCAGATGACGTCTTCCGCGGCATTCTCGAAAGAGAGACCCGCCGCCGTAGCGAGAGCGTGGGTGGTCTTGAGCTGACGGCAGTGCGTAAGCCGCCATTGCTACGGCCACTTGGCGTGTCTACGGGCTGATCGCTCTCGGCGAGCAGGCACTTCTGGGAAGATTTACACTTGGTAATCGCCTACGTCGAACCGGCGCACTGAAACTCTTCGGGAAAATGTCTTCCCCCTCCGCTATAACTTGCACGGTCATCTTGAACGAAGCAAACGAGGCTGCATAGGAGCTAGCCCGCCGAGCCTCCGCCGGGAGAGGTAGGCTTACGGTGCTAGACTTAACGCGTCTGCGGCGTGGTAGAGCAAAACTTCTATCAAAAAACTGGAAAAAAATCCACCTACCATGGAAATTTTGGCATCGGCATGGTCCTGGTGACGTTTGGCGTCGAATTAGACAAAAATCACCAAGAACAGAGCAAAATTCCCGACCGAGAACATTTAAAGAAGCGGGAGCCGACGGTTGCAGTGGGCGCTCCGTGGGACTTCTTCCTCCCTATCTGTTTGACAACCTAAACGAATATAGAAACTCCGCAGTGCCAAGACAAGATCTAATTTTTCAGAGTATTCTCACTATTTTTTAGACGAGTACTGGTGACATTTTTCAAGCACTAGCAGTTGAACACCGTGTGCAAGGGACACATGGAATTAGGTAAACGTTTTGTGATATTGATCCTCTTAGATCAACAGTCTCTCAGTGGCGAGTTTGGCGAGTATGCGCTTAGGACTCCTAGATACCTTTCAAATAATCACCCAGCAGTTAACAGAATATTTTACTTCACCGTAGTTCCAACTTAGACTGCTGAAAATGCGCTAGTTACAATGCTAACCGGTAGATTAGCAGCTATCAACGATGCAACAGTTTATTTCTCGCCAGGGCACCTCTCAAACGATCTGATATAACCACTTAACTGCATCAAAAACTCCAAGGCATTAGGCTTATCTAGTCAAAAAAATTTACAATGCAAATTAAAGAAGTGGCTACCCAACATGGTTTTAAGTAGATTTATTTTCATCCAATGCTCAAGAGTCAAAATGCACTTACTTTAGCACCTACCTAATCACAATACATAGGCGCACGTAACGTACTATGAGGGCAAGCGTCTGACTCATTTCTCGCCACCATTCATTGAAGAGGTCCTTCAACTCAGCGCGTGGCTGCTGCCTAATTCAAGAGTACACAGTGTCAAAATAATTGACTGCACTTTCCAGAGACAAAAAAGCATCTCAGATGATGCGCGAAATACGTAGCTTCATATCTGTGCAGGCGCCTGCCACTGGAATTTATCAAATTAGGGGAAATTACAGGGCAAATTTCATCCAGCTCAACTTATGGATAACCTGATATTTTGGCAGAACATGCACCCACACACACTGTACGTATGGGCCCAAGAACTACGTATAGCTTATGTTGTAGTTCTTGCTTAATGCGAAGACGCCGGCACTTATCCTCCCTACGGCCAGTTTCTTTTAAAGCGAAAACTTTACTGGCCGCGAACTTGCGATTTCGCCGTGGCCGTGCTCCGAGGAGGCACATGAAGTCGCACCGCGTTCCTCGTCACACTACGTTCCTCGTCGTTGCGTTCGCCTCCACTCGCTTCGCGAGCTGCGTCGCATGCCTGATAACATCCCGGAGGATTGAAAAGGAGAGCTCGCCTGCGCCGCAACCACAGTTGACGCGGCAGTATGGACGGCGACAATTCTGATAAGCAGCAGGAGGCCTGGAATCAACATCGGAACGACATGAAGAGGAAACGAATCGCCCAGGAAACGGACGAACAGCGCGCCGAACGACTGGCTAACCGCCGCAACATAGCTAGACAAGCAGAGTAACCTGGACTTGCAATCAAGATTAATCAAGGCTAACCATGCTATATGCCTTAGCTTTCGCTACGTATATCCTGGCATAGCCGAGCTAAGCCACTGCCAATTTTTTTGGATCCACTGTCGTTTCTATTTATTTAGCTCTTCGTTAAATCAACGTAGAACTGCACATAATTTCCCCTATTCTCTCCTTTGTGTGATGTTTTTGGCATCTGATGATAACGCACACACACACACACACACACACACATATTATATATATATATATATATATATATATATATATATATATATATATTGAATACTTCATGAGCAAATTAGAACATAGGCTCCCAGCACAGAAGGTAAGTGCTCTAACAGCTACACTAGGGTCTATTCCTTTAAGATCGAGGCGCCGAATAGACTGCCTATAATAGTTTTCCGCGCGCAAGAGACGCCTGGCAGAGGCCAGTGCGCTGTGCCTTGTACCCAGTAAGATTCCTTGCACGCAGCGTCATGCCACCGTGCCGTACCAGCGTATATTTTGCACACCATTCGACGATATGTTATTGTTGTGGTTGCCCACCGAGGTTGGCACCCATTACCATGGATCGGTCAAGAAATGGCTGGCTTATTAAAAGCGGTAATCGCATACAAACTTTGAACACTGCTGCGGAGCAGGTGCTGTTGACAGGCGAAATTTCACCTTTAATTGAAAGCAACAAAATTTGCAAGAATCAGTAGTTATTATTATCAGCACGCTTAAAAATATAGGAGACGAATTTAACTTCAGGCCCCAGACAAAGGATTTCAAGGATGCTGTTAAACCATGCTATCGTTGACAATGCTTCGCCTTTCGGGCGACACTGCCACTTTGTTTCAATACATTTAGCATTGGTACCAAATGGTACAAACCAATTTTTGCTAAGACCTGACAATCTAACGCACACACGTACGCTCTCGAATAAATTACCCCTCAGTGATCAGTTCGAACTAAGTGTAGAGCAGGCCAAAGTAACATAGCAAGCTGCCAGTTTGCTTCTTTTTCTGTTGGTAATTGAGAAAAAAATTATTGAAATATATATCCTAGATCTTGCCTTTACATTGATCAAAAATAGTTGCAGTCTTGACAGAAGAGCCACGCAAAAACAAATTATAAGAGCCTATCATATCTTCCAACAGTTGGAGTAAGTAGACATGTAGTCCGTATGTATATCGACGTCAGTATTGCCGATTCTAAAAAATAGATATTTTTTATTGATTTCAACAATAAATGCTGGCCAATCGATTGGTCGGATTGCTTGATGATGACAGTCATTAATTACCATGGCGCTCACATTGGATTAACAATATAATCTGGCTGTGAGTATGGCCTCTGTCTTGACGGATGATGTCCTGCCCGCTTTGTCCCACATTTTCTTGCTGCGAGCAGCGGTGGCAACCAATATAGCCGAGGCCTACGACAACGCATATTCCCGAGGTTATTACCTGTAACATGGTAGACTTCCAGTCAAGGGTAAAATTGATGCTGACCAAACAACATTAAAAGAAAAAGAAAACCAAGACGTTTCGGCTCTCAAATTAATAAAAAGAAGAAACCAAGACGCTTCGGCGTCCGTATTGGTTTCTTTTCTTTTAATGTTTTTTGGTCGTTTTCCGTTTTACCTTTCACTATGAGCAATCCCGATCAGATGACTTTCCTTCGAACTCTTTATTTCATGGCAGACTTTCGCCTAAAGTTAAACAAGCAATTTTGTTCTTGAAGACTAATTGCTGTGCGTGCAAGTCATTGTCAAGTTGGGACCTCTTACTTTAAGCTTCATGGTTTCACAAACCTCCTTTCTTGCGTTCTTGGTGTTCAATATTACTTGCATTCCTCGATTTTGGAGACCGCAAAACATCAGAAAACATTCATTTCTTTATCGTTGCTGACGTCACCCCAATGTGGTCTACACAGAAGTCTTTATATAGCTACGGCTCCTGTTCTTTTTTTTTCATAATGAAGATATTTCGATAGTGCCACTAATAGCACAAAAAGTTTCGCAGAAATACCCAGCCATTTTAAGCACAACAAACCAGTGTCCCTAGGTGCGGCTGTGTGGTCTATCACAGATGTAACTGTGCTCAGAGATTCATGATCAGCCACCTTCGAAGCCCGACCAACCCGGGAAGCTAACTGTGGTCTGTATCCTTTATTTTCTCGCTAATGTCGCGAAATATCGCCATCTTCACGCAGTGTTGACTCTCAATTACAAAATTTATTCGTGATACACGTAAGTAAATGTCATGCAGTTCAATGTATTGAAACAAAAACGAAGAACACAATTGAAAATTACATGAATTCCCAATAAAAAAGCATGTACCCAATAACAAATATTTCTATTTGACCATATGCGGATGATATAGATAAACACTGATGTTCCCTTCTATTATATGAGGCATGACCCATATAAGTAAGGGTATCGCATATAAAATCTGTTTCTTCCCATTTATAATATGGGGTCTGTTTCATGTGACATCTAGTCATATCATATCATATGGTATCATATGGTGATCATACGCCACATGGCGGTCTCATAACAAGACTTATTTTATGCAAAGGCTATGTACACCCATGATCGAAAGTATACGGACCACGGCGTTGCTGAAAAAATAGAATTTCTTCGTAGTTTACACGGATAAGCCTAAACTAACGATTGCACTAGAAAAATTCGTATTGCCAAATTTGGACTGTAGTCTTTCATTTCAAGTTGCACTCACAGAGAGAGGAGAAAATGAGTTTTATTGAGCAATCCCTTGTCAGTAGACATCTACTTCCGGATGTATGGCAACGTGTCGCCCCAGTCACTGTAGTCCGGAGAAACGTACATGGATGGCACGTCCTCAACATCCGGTTGAGCCGCTCAGTTAGTCCATTGGCCATCCACGCCGTACATGGCTGGTGCACGGCAGAACAGGAACGAAGATCTTCGACAACGCAGGAACGGAAGTTGTGGCGGCGATCAGTGAGCAGCTGCCTCAGCTCGCCGTGATGCAGGATGACGTCATACCGAAGGAAATTCGCGAGGTCCGTAGCACCGCTTATCGGCAATGCTCGCGTGATTTCGTAATGCGTTGTGTTGTCAATCGCGACAGCGACTCACTTGTTACCGTTAATACACGTAGCAAAATGGCCTCAGAGATCGATGCCGACGTGAAATGATGGTTTGGAAGGGACATCTATGGCATGTAGACGTCCAGCAGGTAATAAAGCAGGTGATTTGTGGTGCTGACGAGCGCACAGGCCGCAAGGTAACGGCTCACGGAGCGTTACATGCCGGGCCGTTAAAAGTGGCGTCATTCACGGCCGTAGGTACGGGAGACACTGAGGTTGGCCGACAGTGGGTGCGTCGTGTAGCTCTCCAAGATCTTCTACCCGAAGATGTCGAGGTAGGACGAGCCAATGTGCCTGGCCATCAGGGCGAGAATCACGTCAGTACAGAACGCCATCGCGGAGCACGAATGCGCCGACAGCGAGTTCGGGATGCACTGCAGCTGCGCGATCGATGAGGAGACATAAAGAGTCATCACCTCACTGTTCATGTTGACTGTCACGCAAGTCTGAAATGGTTAGGAATTAAGGATCGGTCTCGTGGTCATCGTGGTCTAGACGGTCGACTGGGGGGCGGTCGACATTATAACTCTGCCCGCATGTCCATCAAGATGCCATTGCGCATACTTAGCGAAGCGTAGGCGTATTTACCAGGTACATACAAATTGCAACAACACTGCGTTCACAAGATGGCGGCACGAAGCAGCTGCACACTCTTCTCCCCAAATCGTCATCTTTCTTCATACTCACACCACGCCCAGCTGCTCCGTAACAATGTTCCTCGATTAACAAAAAAATCGTTTAGAGGGCAAACACTGACGTTCATACTTCCTCACAATAGAATTTTACTAGCCTACCCCGTTCGTTTCTTTGCAGACATGCCGAAAGGGGTGCTTGTAGAGCCCACAACTGTACCTGTATGTACAAGAGTTGGCGCACACTTGATAGCATATATTAATGCATTTGCTTCACAACAGTTGTAAAACGACAGCTGTCAGAAGTTCGCTAAAGATAAGTTTTGAGGATCGGAGTTATCGGTATCTGAGCAGTGCATTCAGAAACTACGCATTACATTTCGTCTAGACGGGCCCACGATGTGACCGAGAGGCTAGGCGTTTCGGTCCCGATGTGGGAGCGGCCCGCTTCGGGCTAGGAATCTAGCGCGGCCCGAGAAACGTCAATAAAGTTTTTCATGCCATATCATACCATACTACACACGTAGTACACGAAAATCCATGCGTCTTCGGCGAGAAGGAATCTGCCCAAGTTCCGCATAGGTTCCTTATCTCCAATCATAGCGTCAGCAAAACACAATGGTGGCCTATGTTTGCGAAACGAAAGCCCAGAAGATCTTTTTTCGCTTGTTCAGAGCAAGATAAAATGAAATCCATGAAGCTAAAGTCTTCTGAATGGTTAAAAGAAAAAAAAGTATAATATAGGCTCCTTGAAAGCCAACGAGCTTGCTTAAGCCCACAGCATCTATTTAGCTAAATTTCGGGAACAGTTACTATGTTTAGCGATATTTCTCGAGGCCTCTCGCAAACCTTACATGGAAACTACGCTGTCGGCCAACATGGCTGGACACAGGACCGTATGCAGATATTGTGTGGGCGTATACGTAAGCCATCTGCACTACCACTGCAGATGTACCGGTTGCAGGTGCTGTTCTCCACTAAATTGCGCCACAAAACAACAAACGCTACTTAAGTATCATCTGTGCAGCAAAAATGCACTTTCCAGGCAATCATCCTCTAAGAAACAAAATTATTCTTTTTTTTATTTTCTTGCCACATTAAATAAAATAACCTTCATAAAAGTTTTGCCTGTTCTTGTGCTCGCACGTGGGCGTTCGTCGCCGAAGTCCAAGTATGATACAGCTTTTTCAGTCGTTCGTACTGTCATCACGAGAGTTTGTGGTGTCTGGAGGTTTACATGCCAAATATTCGCTTCTGGTCTTCTGGTCCATGCTCACAAAGTGTACTACGCTTCGCTGGGCGATACACATTACAATATCGCAGTTTTCGTAGCCCATTTGTCATTACTTTCACTATTTTCCTGGCACTCATCAGCGGCCGCTAGGGTGATAACCTAATTTGGCTGAGAAGTCATAAAGTTCTGAAATAATACTAGCATTGCGACCTTTTTATAGCGAAGTAAAAAGCAAGTAGAGTGTCCTATTACAAGTCTTCCTGAGGTTGTCGCTATGTAATATCGTCATCGTCATCATCATCCAACTTTTATGTCCACTGCAGGACGAAGGCCTCTCCCAGCGGTCTCCAATTACTCCTGTCTTGTTCTAGCCGATTCCGACTTCCGCCTGCAAATTTTCTAATATCATCAGCTGCCTTCTTTTCTCCTGTCCTCGACTGCGCTTCCCTTCGCTTGGCACTCATGCTAAATCTCTAATAGTCCACCTACACCTCTCCCCTATTCTATCATAAAGAAGGTAAATACGCTTTCACCTGCCTCTGCATCTAAAGACATTCCGAAGAACTTAGTTACACGCCGTGCTCGCTCAAGTCGCTGTTCTTTAAGCCCAGCTCTATCCTGAAGTGATCACCTTCTAGAAACTCGGGGTTTTATTTCTATTTTAGGATTCCAATAAATGACTCGCCATGGCGCAGGGGGTATTTTAAAGAAAGTGTTAAATAATAATGGAGACGACCAGAAATAATTAAAACACAAATGAGACAATGTTCAGAACACCGTATAGTCGCTATGACTTAATGATTTTTTCGGTGAAAGCTCAGTGTTTTGGGTTCCACCCAGCAACATTGTCCAAAAACAAAAGCGAACAACACGGCTTTTAAGCCATGACTGTTGTTGCGAGCGCCATGCTAATGTATGCGCGCCTAGATATTCACAATCAATGAGAATTTTCATGTAAACTGTAACTTACGGCCATAGGAGTTGCCCTACTCTCTATAAACTGCTTTTATCAAATAACTGCGCGGTGGTTTCACAGTGCCCGCCAAAAACCATATTCTTGTCAGCTTTTATTGAGGCCACGGTGACTGAGACGTCGCGTCGCACATTACTACAACAAAAGATGAACATTTTCTCTGAAAGCGAGTTAATAAAAGGTCGGCTCAGCGGTTTGAATGCAGGTATAGACACTCCGCCAGCAAAGAAGCGGCACCTATCGGCAGCTAGTGCTATCAATGTATTCGTTTGGCCGCATCAGTTTCATCACCTGCAGGTAGATGCCGCGCAGCGTCTGCTGGTCGGTTCAGCTCCGAGTGAGCAAAGCTGCCACGATGATGACCACGGACACCACTTGCTTTCCGCAGCCATGAGTTCACAGCATGGAGTATTACACAGGAGTCTCTTCAGTGTTTGTTGTTCTGTGGAGCTTGGCGATCACAACGGCTCCGTTTGATAAGTTTCGGAGAAGTATACGCTTCACGAAGGACAATAGTTTTTTTTTTGTTTGCGGCCATCTCACTGACAATACAGCAATAATTTTTCTGAGGCATGCTAACAATGCTAGACCCGTATTAAGCGCCAGGTTGCTTCCGTTTTAAGAAATATGCGCGTGTATTGAGCGTATGCTAAGGCGAGATTACGCTTTATCATCATGATAAGGACGATTTAGCAAATACTTTATTTCTGATATATTTGTACAAATGGTAAATTTTCGTTTTGTTTTTCTCTAAAGCTTCTGTGCTGCAGTATAAAAGCAGAAACCACGCTAATTTCATTGGGGCACCGGACGAGCGCAGTGTTGCCAACAACGGTCGGTGCACTCCGTTCAATGACAGCGGTTTGCAAGGGCTCTATGTGAAGACGCACTGAAATCACGATGTATATCTGTTTTATGAAAAAAGAGCTAATGCTTGAATCGAAGTTATAATGTGAAACACATTTACATTTCGTTTTGAGAACAATGTTTTAATTAAACGCTGCAAGCCACGCGTGTTAGCCGTGTTTTAATTAAATGTATCTCTTGCAAAGAGTGGTTATCCACGCGCGATAAAATACGCGTTTTGCATATTCTTCCTTTTTTTCCGCAAGGCAGCGCACAGTTTCGTCGTCTGTGTCTTTTTTTGTTGTTGCATTGAAAAAGAAAATAGCTTAATAAGAGACTCAGCTACGAAGGTTTCAAGATGTGAGATTTGTGCATAATTGCTGGTTTTGCGCAAAAACAGTCAAAGTGACACCAGAGAAGGCAGAAGAGAAAGGACACAAACGGGATTTTAAAAATAATACTGCTGCTTAAATACAGAACACAAAGACCCGGTAGCTGGCGGGCACCAAACCAGGGAAGCACATCCATCTTAGAAGTCATTACCATGGTAGTTTTTTGCAATTTCATTCACGAAAACTCGTTTTTATAGGCACTGAGCAAGCACCTTTATTGCATCATCAAGTCTATTCTGATGTAAAAATAAATTTTGTGCAAAATTTTCTGACAACGCCTAAGCTCCACGCTGGAAGCGGTTATGATTATCCTACAGGCATTTCGGGAACACAAAAGTCGCCAAATAGCAAGGTCCATGTGGCCACACGTTCTATGCGTTTATAGCAATAAAGAACAACTGACCAGGGGACGAATATCCCCTCGGGAAGGGATCGTTCTTCAAGGCTAATAACAGACATTACCTGACAAAAGAGTGTCATTGGCTGCAGCTACGCAATTATATATGTAGTAGAATAAAAATTCGACGCAGACAGTTAAGTCTGCTAGCGTGTATAAATGCCTGAGCTCTTATTTATCCTTTGTAGACCTCAGAACGCCACGAACGCGTTCACGTTGAACACTCATGACGCGGCGGCACCTCTTCCCCATTGGCTGCCCCGTCACGTGTTCAATGACACAAGCACTGGCACGCCTTTAGTTAGCCACAGCTGTGGAGCTGCCATGGTGCCATATGAGCGTGTTCGTCTCGCACCCCGGACGTCCGGACTTTATTCTCCCCCGAACCGAAATTTCCCAAATTTTCATTTCAAAGCCATTGTTTTCCTCGTTTACAGGAACCTGCCTGTGAAACGTGATGTCAATATGAGCGTATTTTGACACGTTTCTGTTCTTTGTGCTGTCGGCCATTTTTGGTACCATCTTTCTGTCACACCCACTACAACGGATTTTCGTTCAAAGGCGCATATAATACATTCTCATTATTACCTTTCAGATGCTCTTTGGGGCGCTCATCCAACTGCGTTTACCAAAGCATCAAGGCTAGCCCGCTTCTTCATGAGACGATTACTCTACCTCAAGTCACTGTCCAACAACTGCATCTACCAGGCCGAATTATTGACCACCGTTCAGTTCAATTATATGTATTTCTGCTACTTATACTTCGCAATGGTGATATTTAAAGCACGTCCTCGCTACAAAACAATATTGTGAGTCATTGTGTAGGATACCAACTTTTCAATAACGGAACGTCAAGAAGAATCGATTCATCAAAATAATACGGCTTCTTCATGGTTCTTGCCAAGCCATGCAGGCGAGTTTAGAAAGAAGGTTCGGGAGGACGTTACAAAGGATATAAACGTTTGTGCATTATCACGAAAGACTAAGACTCTCAAGATCTCTCTAACGACGTCTTTCATCGTGATTGTATGGATAGAACATGAGCAGTAATTTCAGCACATATAAAACTCCATTAAGATATATTAGCCAATCGTATTTGCAATGTTTGTTATATCAGTGTTACATCACAAACAGCACAGCACATTGTGATATCATTCACGGCTTGTTTTTAATGTATGGCCACGAGTCTTCTAAGGCAATATTCATACATAAACATTATTAAGGTAATTTTACTTATGTAAGCCGCCTAAGCAAAGTCTTTGTATGAACGCTTGCAGTTCAGGAATTGCCGAGTTTGACGTTATTCCCTCAGCCAGATAATAATGGTTAGATGATAGTGCTTTCTCAATTCATTGGGTACACTGCCGCTGTTATTCATGCAAGTGAACACAAGTACTTCGTATATCATATTAATCAATCGTACCTCTAGCGCACTCAACATTATTGAATTCACAGAATGTTTGTGCCGATGGAATTGACGACGCATTTGAGCGCCGTCCATGATCCATTTAGGCATAAAATATTCAAGATGACTACTTACATACTGTGTCCTTTGCCGAAAGTTGGAGAGAGATCATCCACGGCAGAGATCACACATATACTTGATAAACGCTGTCGCAAATGACGACCCGGGCATGCTCTCGCACTTGTGCAGCTTCTCCGCGGTGCATTTCGCTTTCAGAGCACGTAGCAATGAGCTTTCGCGACTCGTAAACACGCCCGTTGGGAGCATATAAGATCTGTTTATGGAGTTTATGCGGAAGTAGCGTGTTCGTAAACACACGCGCGAGATCCCTAGTAATTAGCTCGAGGGTACGCTACGAACTACGCTCTGGAGAACTTTGAATATTCTAATCTAATCCCTAAACGTTCTCCTTCTTCCACGTGAGCTTGAAGCTAGATGCATGTTGACTGGCGTGCCTCTCATACGGTTTCATTAAAGTATCTTTAATTGGCCGAGACACCTTCAGTCACCGTCACTTTCTCATAAGTGACGCGTAAACATGCACTCACTCATAATATGCAACTTTATCTTTCAAGTAAAGCGACGTTGGAAAACATTGAGATTCCACCGCATGCGTCACCGATGGATTATTCCTTCTGCGCATGGCAGTATCTTGTTATTCGGCAGTAAAACCGCTGTATTATCCGGAAGTTGTCTATGTCCGCAACTAAGATGATTTCTCCGCAGGGAAAGTTCGCATTTCGGAGTCTGTCAAATACCAACGCACAGCAACTTTCTCTAAACTGCCATCCCTATTGTGTAAGATGTGTTGATGCAAAGAGCAATACCTCGTTATATCCATATGTGGCTCTTTCTTTCCGTCGCTGGAAGCAAGCACAACCAGTAAGCCAAACTGTGAGCATGCCAGAGCCACCACCTTAGAGAGGCTGGCACAGAGATCATCCGCAATAATTTTTCCGACCTGTAGTTCTATGCACACAAAAGTGGTTGCACGACCTTCATGTCATTTCGCCTTGTCCTATCGCAATGGGTCACTGTAAACGGGAATTGAACCCGCAGCAATGTCGTCAAAAATAAGAGTGCTACAGTTGCCGAGCAAAGGCAGGTGCTGAAAAAAATATTGTAGGGGAGGTAATCAAGCTGTCTAGCAGGCTTATGCGCACCAAAGATGAAAGATATCTGAGAGACAAAATGCGTGTAGGAAAAAAATGACCTAGCTGAAGCAATCAAAGGGGCCAGTTAGTGAGAATTCATGATTGTATTTCGCTTAGTCTTATACTGGCGGAACAAGTTGATGAGCGAGCATAAAAAACAAGAAATGGACGTACGCGGAAACGCACGTCCATGTCTTGTTCGATTATGCTCGTTCTTCAAGTTATGCCGTCAACATAATACTAAGATACATACAGTCACGGACCTAGCTGAAACCCATCACACCAGGTCCAGTACGTCACTAGCAGTGTGGAGGAGAACGCCGTAAGTACTCATAAGCGTTGATGACGTCGACATCCCTGCCGTCTATCTTCTATGAAGTACAGAGTCAAGAGTTTCATCTAGAGACAACATTGCCTGGGTTTCTCACAGTAAGTGTAGTGAGACTGCAAAGTGAACCAACAAGAATCTCGTCTCAATATAAAGGTGTACATTCAGCTTGTCGAGTTTCCGCTTTTTAATCATTTCAAATAGCGCCAAAAAAAGCAAACGGACAAGGAAGAGCACAGCAATAGCGCTGTCTTGTGCTCTTCATGACCGTGTGTGTTTTGGCGCTGTTTAAAATGCATGGTCCCTACCAAGAAGCTCGCGCCCAAGCCCTTCTAAGTCCATTTTTAGGTCCCGCGTGTCGGTCATGTTCTAGTGTTCATGTTCTTGATAATTTTGAGCCCATGTTCCAAAATGGTCTACTCTTACAAGAAGTGTTGAAGTAAGAAACCTTAAAGAATACTGTACAACTAATATTTAAAATTAGTAACTTCCCTGAAAAAAAATTGATCACTTATCAGTCCCCCCCCCCATCGCTGACCGTCCCAATAAAAAACATTTATCTATGCTTCCTCGTGTGGTACGTACTTCCTATAGCATCCTGGTACGCTAAGTAAGAAGGACATTAGGTGCTACTTCCAGTTAACCTTTAGCATTTTTCAAAGAATGTTTCTAACCAACCTTAACATAAAGGTAATACCTAAACTTTGAAGGGGAATTTTGTGGCACCGTCATTTACTCCGTCATATTTGTCTCTACAGTGTCGCGTACCAGGTAAATAGTCATTCAATAGCTAAGAAATATGGTGTATTACGACTAGCCGTGTGTATTACGACTTCGTACCAGTAAGCTCATAAATATGTTTTACGACCTCCGGGTTCATAACCGCGAAGAAAAATTAAATGATTAATTCTTCGCTCCACTCCCGTCAGGAACATAGCATGTGCTACCCCGAATCCAGGCAGCGACATCGTTTTCTGCAAAAAGCCATCGACATTTTACTACCACGTCATGTGCTTGTTTATGTACAAAATGTATAGGAAAAGTGACTGCACACATTCCTAAACAAGCCTCGATTGCTGATGGGGTTTCGAGCTTCTTACGCCCTTGCATAATTTAGTTTTCTGCTGAGCAAGCGAAAATTGATAGGCTTGCAGAATTTTAACAGCCATAGCTTACTCCAAATGTCCTTATGAAAAAACTGCCTATTTGAAGGTGCCATGCACCCGTGTAGTCGCATTTGCATATACGTTTCCCTACTTCCAGTCCTATTGCATCTCCATGCAACTGCAATATGCGCTGAGCATATAGAACGCACCTCTGAGACAGCAATGGCATTAGTATTTCACGAACCGGTACGGAGCAATACAGCTGTCACAAACAAATGCAAACGGAATCGTCTGAAGCAACATACATGTCTGATGTGCGTGGGAAGGTAAACGCAAGGCGCTTGAGACTAGAACCTTTACAGTACGCATTAGGTTCCATCTGGTTTAACGGCTGTGGCTGATAGCCGCCTGCTTCGGAATGTATTCGCATGGCAGTAGTCTATTCACGCTGGCCATTGCGGATTCGGTATGAGTTCATGATACGGAAGAATCCCAAATATTTATGTATGCAATATAGGCGTAATCTGTGGTAGACTGCGTTGGCTTTAGATTCCCAGCAAATTGCATATAAGTACGAGAGGTGCGAAGTTGCGGTATACTTCTGTTCTTGTGCAAAGCTTTTCATCTATTTCGCAGCAGCTTATGCTACGGAATATTTATTCGAGAAATCTAACTTTTGCTACTTCTAGGGATTGAAACGCTCAGCGTCAACATTCTGACGACTCTAAACGCGAACTAAAGCATCCGTTATGTATTTCACTGTAGAGTAAGATACGCACGAAACAAATGTTTATAAGTATGAAACAAAAGTATTTATGCATGCTTGTCTTTCATCTCGCTTGCCGTAGTGCGTTGCCAATTGAGAAATCAAATAGCGGTAAAGATTTTCTTTCCTTTATTTAGAAACGCTTCGGTTTAGTGAAAATTACATTCTTAAGGATTGACCATCAATAAGAAAAGGCACGGAGGGCGGCTCAATTTTAGTTCATTGCGCATCAATGGCTAGAGTTCTTACTATTGCAGCCTTCGAAGCATGTGGAAATATAGCGAACTCTTTCTTTTTCTTTTCTCTCGTAATTTTCATAGCGACCGCAGTTTAAAGATCTAAAATATGTTTCCTGTGTCCATCTGTTCACCCTTCTCTCGTTGCCGGTAGACCTCATTTCGTTATCTCGGTCTGCTTCACTTTCACTGTTGCCACACACAAAAAAAAACTCTGCATGTTACCACCACTCCAACTCGGCGTGGCGGTTAGGTGCATTTGAGAATCGGACGAGGATACCAATAAGCTATCTGACAGTAGTCGTGATAAGTAATAAAGCGTGGTCTTCCTTGCCACGCAACTATTGAGACTGATTGTGTTTCAGCATATATTGCGAAGGCATGAGCAGGCGACATTGTAGCGAAATTTGCTGCTGTACTCCGCATGGCAAAATCGAGGTTGTTTGGAATAAGTACATTGGAGCCTTTGATGCATTTCCCATTTCCGAAACATTTTCGTAGTTTCACGGGGAGAACACCATCCGAATCGTGGCCGATCTTCAGTTGTGGGTATGCGACATCGGTAAAGGGAAAAGAAACAAAATTATACTTTTTAAGCGCAAAGAACCTGCATTGCTGGACTTCTAGTTTGGAGGTATCGTTGAGAAAACTCGAGAGGTTTGTTCAATGTGCGCGAATGTGTCACAGTGTGCACGAAATGACAAGATTGCAATGGATGCATGGTGCCGAAACGTCACTTCAATAAATGGGACTTTGCAAGGTCGCCTGTGACTCACGCAATCAAAGCTATTCAGACATCACAATTTCAGTGTGCCTCGGACGGTTAGCGTTGCTAATTTCGGGCGTAGTGTATTATTAATTATCTTGCGTGGTTCGACAACTCAACTGGTGCACTTTTTTTTTACACCTGCATTGTATACAAAGCTTCCGTAAAGCAGACTAGCGTTAATTTTCCTTCAACTACTGCACATCGTTGCCGTGGCGCGAACTAAACGACGACGAACATCCTGTGCTGATTATTGTCGGATCAGCAGAACCCCAGGTGGTCAAAATTTCCGGAGTCCTCCACTACGGCGTGCCTCATAATCGGAAAGTGGTTTTGGCACGTAAAACCCCAAATATTATTATTATTATTAATTTATATACGTTCTTTATCCTGGGTAAGAAAACTACTGTTAGATTACCTTGATTCCTGATTTCAGAGATTCTAAGAACGTCATAGTAAACCGCATATTTAAAAAGCGGCCTTCGCAATGACCTTAAGTATCGCATGGATATATTTTGAAAAAAAGGGAACGAAAGTACCCGATGCTTGTTTAATATCTGCTATAGGGCCCTAAGTTGGATTGTTTTGGAACTGGCCGACCTGCAGCATCGCAGAATTCCATAAAAAAAAAGAAAAAACACTGGTTTCTCGCAGTTTGAAGTGAGAAGGTAATTGCATCTATCTTTAGGTGTGAAACCGGCTCAGGGAGCTGTTCCTTGTCTCCTCGCTGAAGCAAACGCCACCACGAACGTTCAGCACGCAAGGTTCCAAAGCCGCACATACAGAGATTCTTTTTTCTTTAAGCCTCGTTCTGCGGCCACGAGATAGACTATGCTATTTTTTTCTGAAATCTCTTTAGTGCTTGTTTCTCAAGGTTTTGCGGCGGGAATGATCGCCACGTCCTCAGTACGAACTTCTATTCCATCTGCGAAGCGTCTGGCGTTTGTTTTAGTTTACGAATGATATATCCCTGTGTCTGCCTCGAGTACTTTTCACCCGTACTGCGTCCGGCTTTCAAGAAATGCGATAATTATTGCCCCTGTGACAAGTTCCCCACTGCCACGTTCCTTCGTCACTTTATTCTGTCTTGCCACTTGCGCACATGGATACGTATAATAATAGAATAATATTCTCCCTGTGCCGTGTGGCGGGGCGCAGCCGGGGCAGCAAAGGAAGTTGCCTGGGCACACGCATGCTCAGAGAACGTACTCCTGTGCAAGCATCAATCACAGGGCTATTCCTGTATTTGAGCTCAGCATATCCTTTGCTACTTATCCGTTTCCAAAGCCTGCACAAATGCGCACGCCTGCTACTGCGTGGACAGTGGTAACAACAGGCGTTCTAAAAAAAGTAATTTAATGATAAACAACGGGGACTATGTCGGGTTCAATGCCACACAGCCTAGCACAAGATTGAACTCTGTACGCGCATGTGGAAACTTAGCCGCTCTCTGTGCATGCGCCAAATCCTTGCTTCTTATGCAGTTGTGCTCGATGACACGGCGCTGACAGACCTGCAGGTTGACGCTACCGCGAGAATATTAATATATGGCAAAGATATACATGTGTGTTGGCGGATCACCATTTCATCAGCATCATATTCAATGTGAACTTTTTGAGGGCGCGTCATGAAGAAATGTAACCACTCCGACAAACCGGCGTTCACAAGTGCGCCGCTAAGAAAAGCGTGTCTGGAAATGTTGAAGTGGATGGGAAAATAAAGTCGCTAACCTTTCGCTATGCGCATTCCTGAGTGCAGAGGTTATTACGTGAGCAGCTGCTCTAACCACAGTAGTTTCGTAGGAGCGCCCCTTTTATTAAAACACATCTCCATCGACCTGCGAATATGGAATGACACGGCATTTAAATGCACGCGGTGTAGAGACAAATAGATTTCCTATACGTCGTTACACATAAAGCGCTGTCCTATATATTTTTGATACAAGGAATTTTGTCCACGTGCGTGAATAGTTAAAGTAGTTGTTAATGAAAAAAAATGCAAAGGCAGCTGCAATTAGCAAAGGTGTCGTTCAATTAGCAAGATTGTTTGAATGCGTTCCGAGCAGACGTGACTTTATTGTACTTTTCCCATGCCGCGGACCTCACAAGTAAACAAAATCTAGCGACTATTAGGGCGTTACTTTATGTATGGCCACCGAAAATGGCCTTATGTCAATATGGCGAGATTTCGGCCTTGGGGTGACTTACCAATTTAAACGCTTGCACAGCTTTGCTCAGCAGGTAAACCTCACAGGACATTTACAGGCAATGAAATGTGTTGTACACACTATCTGCGTAAATATGTGCAATGCTTTCACATTGAAGTAGTCGCGAGGAACATCTCAGTGTTGTTTTCCACGCTGTCCTACGCGTCAGTCAGATTGGGAGCAGGCTCAAATCAAGTCTTCGACGACATGATTATCATAAATTTTTTATTGATGTTGCTATCGAGCAATAACTATTTAGAATGACTTCATTGATCAAATAATTTTGGTTGCAGGCTATGAAGGAAGTAACAGGCTATGACAAGGTGGCAAGTGGCAATTCTGGAATAACAAAATTATGATAAGATTGTTTAATTGATTGATTGATTTGTATAGACATACTGCAGCCCTATCATGGATACGGCAGGACCGGGAAAAACTTGAAAACCTAAAATTGCGTTTGGTCAGAATGCAGCTTCAATAATTCATTCAAGACATGTTTGAGGGCACTAACATCACTGCAATTTATCGCCTAGTCACGATGCACATTTTTCAATCTCGTTTTCTTCAAAGTACAGCAAAATCAAAATTGCAGCACCTATCTTCATGAATAGAATTTATCTGAATATTTCTCAAATATCTCTGACAACAACTGATCTCAAGATTGTCCTTTAAAGCATACATGAAAAGCTGGTTATCATACATTGTGAATAACAACCTAAACTCTTGATAATATATACTCTGAACCGTTCAAGGGAACCGAGAAAAATTCTAAGTTCGTTGCATTTTTGTAGTCCCATGCGTATTTGTTAGGAATGAATCATGTTAGATGAAGCGATCTCTACAGTTATAAAAGTAGGGACCAACGTTTACGACAAGAGCACAGGCCATATTGTGCTGTCATTTGTAGATCTACCGATTAACACAGGCAGCCTCAGGAATTGAACGTCAGTAGCGTTTTCCTCCGTTCCACCCATGAGCGACGGCCGTTATAACTGTCCTCTTAAAGCGGCCATCAGAGTCGCTGAAACCTAGATTCTATGTGCTTCTGATCTAATCTGAATCCACGACTGCTCCACCTGCATGTAAAGAAAAGTCCGCACACAACCACATGTACAAATAATGTCAAAAACAGACAGCAGCATAAATAACACGTCTGCTCGTTACAGGAAGGCCCAGTTTGCTCGAAATAATCCGTGACGTTCTTCGAACGTTACATATTGTGCCTTCACCTCGTGGCCCGTCCGGAAGCTAATTTTATCTCAACATGGAAGGGACAGCGAAACAGGAAAATCTCGCCAGCGATTGCAAAAGCACGCTCACCGATAGAAAAAAAGAAAAGGGGTTCGCACGTTGCCGGAAACGTTGCCGTTTGCGGATTCGGAAACGCATGTTGCAAGCGAGCTTGTTTTAGCGTGATGACGTGCCCAAAGCAGGCTTATAGTTCAGGCTTGCGCGTGCGGAAACATGCCCGTTTCGTAACGAATGCATGCCTTACGGCCGGCAGGAACATGGACAGGCTTGTGCGCTCGCGGGGTTGCATCACTGTGTTAGGATTTCAACCTGGTAACGATGTAATAGCGAGAAAGTGCTTTTTTTAGAAACGTGCTACAAGGCACACAATTTCCGTTTAGTTCCTGTTTGCTGACTGCCTGACTGATGGGAGTACAAGTGGCACGTCCTTTCGGCTCCTACAAATATGTTCGAACCAGAACAAAGTATTCAACTTTGATATCACAGTTCTTTCTTAAGCGAACACGGTCGTAGTGCCGCTTGCAGGGATCTGATATTTCTTGTATTTTAAACATTTCTTGTGTTCATGATAAGTTAACCCTTCTTTGAGACCAAGAAGGCGTTCAGCTCGAAGCGGTTTTGATTGTGTATGGTAAACAAATATGGGCATCATCCTAAAATAGTTCTATGAGAGTGACTAGGCGGATTAACAGCATCTTCAGGGGAACGCGCTCAACCATCTCGGACGACTGTGATGAACAGTTTGAAGTCTCCTATAGCTTCCTGGGCCAGCCCGTTGGCTTCCGGGGGATACAATCGCAGTGGTGGCGTAGTGGATAACGTGTTTAGCTACTAAGCCCGAGGGCGCGGGTGAAATTTAAAAACGCTCGTCTATCGTGCATAGGTGCATATTAGAGAACCTCACATGGTCAAAATTAATTAGTAGTCCTTCACTGCGTCGTGCCTCATAACCAAAATATTGGTTTCCCTACGTAAAGCCCCAGAATTTACTGTAGTCTTTTTCCGGATGATAGGCTGCAGCAAAACTCAATTTCACATTTCTTTGTTCAGTCAATTATTTGAAGCGCTTACTTCCCAACAAAAGGCCATTCTTAGCTACCATCACTGACATGTATTAAGATCTCTCGATTGAATAGAGATATGACGCTGTTGGGATCTTGTTTTCCTGCACTACACGCAATCATTCGCGTGCATCTGCCGATGACCAAAAGAAAAAAAAAAGAAGCACGTGTAGTGTTCACTCTCTCGCAATTTTCTTTTGTGAGCACCGGGAAATTGAGGAGCCCAGTTTGGAAGAGCTTGCTTGAAAACATTGTTACCATGATTGCGCTCCCGCGGGGCCTTAATTTTGATTTCATGATTTGGCATTGGTGACAATTGTGACGTATTCGGATGTATCCTCTTTCGTTGTCTTCCTGTGGAACCGTGGCTTGATTTTCTTTTGTATTTTTTCCAAAGACAGTCGTGCCCGGCATTCGTGGCAAAGCTGTAAGGCTCTTACGAACCTCATCTTATGAATGTGCAGCAGACCATACTTCAATGCCATGTCTTCCGTGTGATCACACCGAAGTTGGTTCACTTGCTGAGTTCGAATATATTAGTCGCCGTGACACTGCATCGGCGTCCCTCAACTTCTCCGCTGGCCTGTTAGAAACGTCGAACCAGAATTGCATTCAGCTGATCCATCTGGCAAGTGTTGTTTTGGGTGCATAAAGGCATAGTGTATTGGTCAAGCATTGATTGTCTGCGATTAGTTTGAAATGTCTTTCTCCAAGATACGTACAGAAGTACCCAAGAGCGACTACTATAGCTAAGGTCTATTTTGCAGTAGTCGGGTAGTTCATCTCTGCCTTGGTGAACGTGCACGAACAGTAACCAATGACTTCAACCCACCTTTGGGGGGGTTCGCTTTTTTCGGTTTGCTGTAGCAGTGCATCTGTCATGTAAATTTATTGATGCTTGTTTACTTCAAACAACTTTGTCAAATTTAGAATCGTTATTACTCGGTCCGACGTTATTATTCTGGTGAGCCCCTGATACGTCTTTTAACAGTCCTGTGTCCACACGAAAGGGCTTTTTTGGGCTGGCAATGTCAGGAGCTACGTAGGTTTTAAGGGTTTAGACCTTTATAAATCTCTCTGAAATGTCCCGCGAGCCCCTAGAACAGGTCAAGCGAGTGTACGTCATATTGTTTGGCCAGCTGAGATATACGGTTAACAGAATTCATATTTGCGTTCTTCGTAGGATAATCAAAAAGTAGCCCTAGGAAAGAGCCAGAATTCTTCAATAATTCGATTTTTTTTTCATAGCGATCGTCCATCCATCTTCACTTGATCCATATAACATCTTTGGCACGAGCAATGGTCATCACGTGTTCTTGAGTAAATGATGGTATCATGAATGTAGACATGAGAGAAGGGATAAGTGATAACATGAAGTAGGTGCTCATCATTGTTTGGAACCAAGCACCAGAATCCTTCCATCCGAACTGCATTGTGTTGTGTTTGAACACATTGAAAGGGGTGGCAAAACTTGCTTGTGAATTGTTTGATTTCTTGCTCGAGTGAACCTTGCCAGTATCCCTTGGAAAGCTTTATACGAGAAAACCAGGGTCAGTCCACTAATTCGCTCGTGAATCCACCGATTCTTGGTATTGAGTAGCGAAATAAATCCGTCTAACGATCTACAAGCTTGTAGACGTTACAGAGGCTAAAGTCCAGTCACCTTTCGGCACTATCGTTATCGACAACGAAAACGAAGATGTAGAAGGCCGCACAATATCAGCATCGAGCAAACGTTGGCCTTATGACTTCAGACCCGTTTTTATTCATAGTGCATGCGGTAAGGTTTACTCATCAACCTTTAACTACAGTGCCTCTTAAATATGGAGCATGATGAGCTCGCCATCATGCACAAGATACTTTTTTCTTATAGTCCGAAGGGTAACAGCATTAGCGATGAGATAATGCGTTAACAGTGCAATTCTTTTTACTTTGCAAGCTGTGTGCTTCAAGCTGGATTTTATGTCTGGTGATGATGTCACTGCATGTTTCCTAAATCGTTGGTTAAAATATGATAATCGGTTTTGTTGCAGTTATCGTACCACCTACAGTGCACCGACGTCTCGCTGAATAAAAATAATGATATGTACATACAGTACAGGATTTAACGCAGCAGAACATCTTGCCCTTTCTCAAGGCAAATGAGATGCATGCTTTCGCTTTAGATCCGAGCCTTTGCACAAGCGCATTCGTTAAGTTTAACTCAATGTTTCATGAATGAATGTTATGTGAAACTTGCCAGTACAACTCAATGAGCAAATGACTATATTAATAAGGTAGCTCGCAATCGAACATGAGTATTCTACTGTGAAAACAAAAACTTATTGAGTTTCACAGTTATAAATTTGTCACTTTATGCGGCTTTGTTATCTTGAACAAGCAATCACGACTTAAAACAAATACTGGCATGCCATAAGTGTGTTACTCTGCCCCCAAAAAACGTTTACTTGTGTTTGGAGATGAAACTTTCGCTACTGCCCGCCTACTAAGCCCGCCATCGGTTTGATGAATCATGAAGCTGTGTAATAAATGCTCATATATAAAGCAAGAGCATTCCACTAACATCCTGGTGACAATCTTAGCTTTGGTGCACATTAGCCGGTTTCCCAAAACAATAGCGACAGTCTGCTTTACGCCTATCCAATGCTGTTTTTCGACACGAAACCATTAACACTTTGCACTGGCTGCCTTATTAGTGGAATGTCTCAGATAGAAAAAAAAGAAATACTTATACAAAAACAATACACGAGAATAAGCGTTCTCTTTATACGAATGAAGGCACTGTCCACAGTACCTGTACTGAACGAGAAAAAACACTGTTTAGCTCACTTTTTTGTTGCGCTAGCGAACATGTGCAAACTTCAACTAAATGCAATGCTTAAGGATAATCTATGGAAACGAGGTAGAAATGAACAAGAAGGAGAAACATGGGGAGAGAGGAGGGCGCGTTAGAGGGCGCTGACAACACATGAATCAAGAAGGAAACCTAGGCAATCTGTGGCAAGAAGTTGCAACGCGAAACATCGATAAACAGTTTGTTTTTCACAAGCCACACAAACCCTTAAATGTTGGGCCAAATGAGGAAAACATAAATAGAAAGTGCGTCATTAAGAACTAATGACTCGTCTGTGAAGACGTCAAGACGAGACATTTGATAAAATGTTAAGAATGACGTAAAGGTCCTAACGACGAGAAAGGAGGTGAGGTCGACCGGGAGAACTTGTCTCAAGTCTGCAACTTCTCACCGGGGTAAAGGCAAAGGCAAGAGACCGGGAAATAGAGAGGCAAACAGGAAACGACAGTGCTTGTGTATGGTGAGCTATGTAGAAGTTGGTACGTGCACTATACACACATTACACGCTGAACTAGAGCAGACCCATATAACGTTCCGCGCAAACACATTTCGCACATTCCTATTTACAGAACATATGTTGTGAACAAGAGCATTTAAGCCCGTCTCATAAGAAAACATCAACAAGTATATTACGCAACATTGGTCAAGGTCAACCGATCTCCAGACGACCAAAATCTTTGCCTAGAATTGGTGGCAGCCCGGACGGTCTATTGTAAACTTGAGTGGTGCTTCGGTTAGCCCCATATTGGGACACAAGCGAAATATGCGGATATTGTCTCAGGAGTGAGTGTGAAACAATTTCATTTTCCGTCTTGCGAAAGTATCGATTAATGTGCACTACACCGATTGGTAATCGGTAAAGTAATATTTGTTTCATGTTCTCCCGGCAACGAACTTCAAAGCAGGAAACAATTGAGAATTTCTCAGTCGCTGGCCACTCACTCAGGTCACACAACATAATGACTGCAGTTCGGAGGTCCCAGAATGAGACGTATTCTCTGCAACATTTCTTAAAATTGGATCGAGGACGAGGCCGAGAATTTCCCATGCCAAATACGAAATATTGCCTCAACTGCATCAAATTACAACACGAATGTAATCGATTAATGCTACTATTTTCCCTACGTCATTGCGCGCCACTGATCACCGTACAGCAAATATGGCCACCGATCACGCCTGCTAAATTAACAATAGCCTAGCCAGTAGCTTCTACCCTCCCCTAAAGCTCAAAAGCCCTGCGTTTTGTATAGTTACTACATAGTGTCGGCTTAACTTCTGTGTGGTCATTGGTACTTGCGTTACAGCGCAAACTGTAATGGGCTCATTCCAAGAGCCGTTCCGGGTGGTGATATGGTGACCGCCACCGGTTCCCGGTGTCCGTTGCAACTATCGCAGAGAATGAGATAAGAAAAAAAGACCCACTTCCAGCCGGGATCGAACCCACATCCGCTGCGTGGGAGTCAGCTACTTTACCACTGACCCATGCCAGCCTTTTTTTTTCTTTATAATTAGCCTTGCCAGCGCTTGCTAGCAAGCAGCTGTAAAGTGCCCTATACATGCATCCTAGCGTGCGAGGAGGCACGCGATGTCACAATCGCGCTGCGTAGCGTCGATACGTGCACGTTTTGCATTGCACTTCCATATTATTAAACCAGATAGAACGCCATGCAGCAGATGTACATGAAGCGGTACAAGGCAGTTAAAGAAGGTTCGAGGAAGAAAAATAAGTTTAAGCAGATGTGTAAAAGAATGCTAGCAAAATATATGTACATTGTGTACCTGATTAAATCAAGCTGGCTAGCTGTCTATGTCACCACCGCGTTTCTAAGGCGATGCCAATAAATCTTCATCATCATTAGCATCGTATCGTACAACCTGCTTTGCATTGTGAGATTCGCGCCGCGTAGCGTCTATACGTGCGCCCTTTGCATTGCGGTTGCATATTATTACCCCAGGTGGCAAGCCATGCAGCAGCTGCATAGGTAGCGGTGCAAGGCAGATACAGAAATCAGAAGTCAGTCAGATACAGAAGGAAAACAAGATTAAGGAGATGTATAAATATTGGTGTAATGAAAAGCATCTGTGACATGCCTGAATACATCAAGGAGGCTAGCTGACTGTTTTTCACCGTCCCGTACCAAAAAGGGAATGCCATTAAATCATCATCACTATCGTCATCATTACCATCATATTGTGACAGTTGACATGCGCGTCACGTAGCGTCGATGCGTACAAACTATGCATCGCAGTTACACTACATTCCACAAGGTGACTCGACATGTAGCAATTGCATATAGCAATTGCATGCTGTACGTATAACTGGCCCTGGATGTCGCGCTACAGTTGACGATTTGTTACCATACCGTTTGGCAGGGGACGCCGTCATTACCATCACCCTCACTAATAGCAGAGTAGCATGCCCCGGGTCAAGAGTCATGACATGTGCACCATGTAGTCTGGATACCTGCGTTTATTCTTCGGTACACGTTGTGAGACACCCTGGCAAGGGACGCCCTGACGAAGCGATTCGTAGAGCTGCGCGCGCGGCTGCAACCAGGCAACATCGGGCTAAGCAGACCGCTGTGCAGAAAGCAGAACAAGCCGCAGCTCGCCGTCGACGGCCGGCAGACAGTTCAGATCGTTCTCGTGAAAACGACGCGAAGATGCTTCACCGCAAAGGCTTCCAGCGTGCGGTGCCACGAATGTAGCTCCTATGTGGCCGCTCCTCCAGCTTACGCCGTCACTGTGCGGCGTATGCCGGGCCGTCCTGTGGCTTGTTTTATGTGCTATGCGTTGACGCCTTCAAATATTTGCCAGTGAAAAAGAGAATACACTGTACGAATATATAGGTGGTGTTTGTTTCGTTGTGTAAATCCGTAGAGAATGGGGCCGTTAAACATTACAGCCACTAGAACCCAGCCTTCACGTCTGTAGCGGTTGTATTAAGCGGTTATACATATTGGCCGATTCATCCTATATGCACATCTCAAGCGGCGGGAAAAGCGAGTGGCATTATCCTCTCCCACAGTCACCACATGGGGAAGAGGAAAGCTGCTAGAGAAGGGGGGGACTGTGCTTCTCTAGCCCGCTACCACAGCATTTGAACGTTCACCGGCCTCAAAATTCTCGAGCGACCACACGTGCGTCTCGAAAAGCTTGCATAATTTGCATTTGCATGTAATAATTTGCATATAGTAATTTGAATTTGCATTCCGCGAGGAATGCACCCACGCAACTTCTTCGCACGAACTCTTAGCGTCGCCATCGTTGTATCCGCAGCGAAAACCCGACCCTAGCGAAAAATGCTCGAAAGGGCCAAGGAAAGCTAGCTGCTCGCTTCAAATCCACCAAAGACGATTGACGGAGTAAGCGAAACTTCTCCTAGTTTGACTGTGTTATGCACTTATTGACACCGTCAGTGAGCTCGTCTTTAGGCTGTAGCGGCTTCACTCGCTGTGTTACTCTTCACTCATACAAAATGGAGGAATTCACTGCTTTCTCCGACAATCTGAGTTTCTCATGGTCAAATTAAATATCACGCACAAACCGGAGATCTCTAACTGAGGAGAAAGCTGCGCCGAAAGATGGGTACAAAGAACGCACTGCGCAGCTCCCTTTAGCTTTTGTGAATAGCGGGCGAGTTACATGCTGTAGCATAACGAAGGTCGCGATGAAGCGCCTCCACTCGCAAAAGGCAACGTTCCTGGTCTTACATGTGCGTGTCTCACACATATGCACCTAGGTAGAGTAAACGTGAGCAACCTAAGACCTGGTAGACGCTGCCAGTCGTCTACTGAGTAACGGAATTTATATAGGATCTGGTACTCCGTAGGCAACTGTGAACAGGGCTGAACAGGGGTCGAGAACCGACTCACAAACGAATGTTCCTGCAGGCAATCATGTGTTTAACATGTCCACAGAGCTACATCGCACTTTCACAGACCGTCTGCCTCACCAGATCCTCCTAAAATCTTGCCTACGTTAACAGCAAAACAATTCCGCACAGTCTCTGACATGTACAAATCGTTTAAACGCCGAAATCACAAACCATAAAAAACGAAAAAATTCGAGGACACCTAAGCACTTCTTATATGTTGTAATGCGATATCATTAATGTCCAACCTAACTCCGCTGAGTGTTCCGTCGTGTTTTGCGCTATGAGTAACGTTTAGTTTAATGCCCGTTCAGCATGCCGTGTATTGCGAGAGAGGACGACGATGGTCGATTTTGCTACCTGCCTCTTCGCTCGTTTTGCTGCGTTCTTTCGCTCCCTTACTTCGTCTGATGTGCACGTGCGTGGGTGGCTGCGTTTCGCTGCTGCCCAGGTTGCAGCCGGCGACGATGTAGACGCTGCAAACTCCATAGCGGTACGTACTGCCCGAGCCAGCAAGCAGAAGGAACCTGCGGTGCCAACGCCGTATGCCACCGACGTCCTGCGCGACCAGAGACCGAGGAAGCAGCAGCGGCCACCAAGTCAGGCAGGCCCACGCAGCAGCTAAGCCCAAAGGGCGTGAGAGAGGGAGAGAGAGATACGCACCCCGCGCCGGCTTCTTAAAGCCCTCACTCCTCACGCAACACCAGGCGCGCTTGCGCGGAGGCAGGCTTGGCCCGCTCCGCTCCATCGAGGCGCACTCGTGACATGTCGTCGGAGCCAATGGGAATTTAGGCGCCGTTTCGCTACTACAGACTCCGGTTTTTCTCGCTCAAGGGCCATTTGATGCTTGCGCATCAATAAGCATTCCACATTGAACGATTTCCGTACTTTTAACCCATAAACAAAGTCGACCCTATTTGTGCACACATCGGCGCCTACGCATTAGCCGGAGAGCTGCCAATTATTTAACACTACCACAGTAAACGCACGTCTCTCAATGAACAACACACTTGCCTACACGCTATGTAATGAGAGTCGATCGATCTTCCTCGCGCTAGTCGTTCGATCAAGCAAGAACGTCGTAGTATATGAAGAGCATACATTTCCTGCGCACTTTTTCTGTTAAGTTTACTTGAACTCCTGTAATTTCTCAGCAAATGTTCATAACGGCACCATTTTTCTAATGCCATGTTGTCAGGCTCCGGTGTCCATGGCATTCATATGGCAAAAATTGATTCCTATATTGTTTGCATTCATGCGTTAGCTCAGAAGCCAATGAAAGCATTTTATGCATTGCATGAAATTGTTTCAGTCCACTCTGAGTGCTTTTTCTCGTGGTAGGTGCCGCATAAAACATTAGAAAAGCATTAGAACAGTCGTCAAGGTGATTAATTTCTTCTCAGCCTTTGACGCCGTCGGCAGTTTGCCGCGGGCAGACCACTTGACGCGTTGCTATACCGGTACAGAGAAATGCACTTACCGATCGATTCCAGGCATTATACGAGCCCCAGAACGGGGCCGTGGACCATTATGCCCCTTTCAACGCCTAAGCAAGAAGGCTGTAAATAAGCATTCGGCGTGAGGTCGCGTGTACAGCGGCGCAACATATATTTTGGGCCTGACTATTTCATACGCTTTTTCATTCACAAATAACAAAGCCAAATCGTAAAGTATAAAGAAAGAAAAATGCCTAAAGCATCCTAAAACGGCCTTCAGATCCGTTAGGCGGGCTCGCATTCTCTAGGACCTTGTGTTACCAGCATTAACAAGATTCCAACTGTGCGCAGACCTAGTCCGCATGTTTTCTCGATGCGTAGCCTGACCGTTACGGCTGCTTAACGATAATTGCAACGTTCACTGCCTCGACAAAAATTCGATCTTATTAATAGAAAAAAAAACTGGAACATTTCTGTTTTCGCACATGTGCCTCTCGGCGTCGGCATATTATTTCTGTGCACTAATAAAATAGCGTTGTTCCAGGAAAGATGCCGTTAGTGGTACAGACGCGATTCAATTCTCACGGTCAACATATACACGAAAGCACACCGGAAAGACACATAAAGCCAGGCATGGGAGTAAAAGCGTATTCATAACACACATGCGCCTATCATACCAGCAAACATGCGTAATAACTGGAACCACCATGTTCACCGTTTCTACGAAATACAGTCATCAGATATGGGTGCCATTGAAACACTCTTCCTACGATGTTCTAGTTAACTCCAGGCGGCCATACTCTATTCTATTCTAGGTGCAACACTTTCGAATAATTACAATTGTCCTACTACTAAAAAGAGCGCTGCGCACAATTGGCCAATATTACGATGGGTCTGAGCAGGGCCGCACAATTCTGTTTTCAATCACTAACTTCTGACGGCCAACCACGTGTTTGTTGTTTTTTTACTACGTACCCTGAAACAAACTGCATGCAACATTTCTGAATTGTCCAACAACTATAAACCCACTCTGAGTAGAAAAAAAATACAGTCCGTTTACCAAACACGAATCGCGGTAGACAATGAATAAGCTATTGCAAACAATGTTGAACAATCTTGAGTTTCCCATACGATTTTGGTTCATCCACAGAAATATGTAGAATAAATAAATGATTATAAAAACAAAGCAGGCTTATCTATACGAACTCAGTGGCGCCGCAATTTAAGTTATAAGACATTCTTTATTTATCTGTATGGTGGTGCGCTAATTAATTTATTTGCCGTTGCTGAGAAAACAAATTTCGCACTTACTTCATCCTTATACGAAACCTAATTTGTAGTCAGTGCTCCTGGTTGCTCTTATAATTTTGTATTGTGTCGTATTAGAAGTTTTATTATTTCAATTCATGTATACGCAGTGTAGCCATAATGCGAAGGCAGAATTTTCAAGTTTTACAGAAGTTCCTTAAAGATCGCCTGCGGCAAATGGTATAATTCATGTCCTTGATCTAGATTATTCGAAAAGGTGGACGTTACTAGAACAAGAAATTGAAACACACATTATACCAATTAACTAAACTGCTAATTAACATTCATAATTATTCACTGTGCGGCACATCACGCAATTTGCAAAGTGTAGCAGATGAGCTTGCAAGACGTACCCACTTGAAATGAACTTATAGGGTAACATCTCTTTGCCGATATTATTTTCCAAAGCGCGGGACCAAATACATGGGCATCCCAGTTACTATTGAGCTTCAGTGGATAAAAGAGTGTATGATTAAAAAATAAGTGAAAAAAACAGTGCATTTTTACGGCAAGTTCGATGGCGCATTTGTCAAAAATGGTGTCTTTCGGAAATTAATTGCAACTGCAAACGCCTTCCGGGCTCGCCGGCTACGATTCGAAAATTGCAATACGCACCCTAATGATATTATTGATTAATTTGTTAACGACGTTTTGTTAATTCATTGAATACGTGTAGCGATTTCTCGTACAAGTAATGTGCGACTAACTTACTAAACGAGCTCAAGGACTAGAATTAGGTTATCCGTAAAGGGCAATCTTGTAAAATGCCGTACAGCTCAAAACGATCACCGCGTATTGCATACACACAGTGTTTAGTTGAGCGCGACATTATAAATACTTCGTCCCTATGCTCTTTTTAATACTCCTGGCCGTTATATGTCTTTCATTTTTCTATACGATTTGAAATGAAGTCCACTAACACATGGGGTAATGCATAATTTCATGTGGTAAGATGTTGTTTTGCAAATGACATTGTGAACTGTATTGTTGGGGTAGCGATGCGTCATCGTGCATATCCGCCTTTTGCTTTAGCACCTTATTTGTTTGCTCGAAACTTACCGAACGCGAGCGGTTTGCAGAGCCTTCTTGTGAGACATACGTTTATACCTGTCCCCGCTCGAGCCACTGTACTTATTTTTATTGGAGTCTCCGCATTTCTACCGATGGCATTACACATATTTGAGGAGCTTTTTGAAGAACGAAAAGGAAGAGATTGTGTTGTTGTTGTTTTATTTCCTTTATTTCAAATTTTATTTCACAGAGCTGCTGTCGCGCAGTCAACTTTTTCGAAAGTGGACGACTGTCACTCTAGCAACCTGTCGCGAATGACTAGGTGGGTACGCTCCGGGAATCTTGACGGGGATATTCACCTTGAGGGGGCGTGTTAAACGCCCAAGCACGTAGTGGCGCCAATCGGAGACGACAAAACACCAAACTCACCCGCGTATGTGTCTTGGCACAGTGCAGGGTGATGACGTAAATAAAACTTTCGTGCGTGGGTCTGGAGTAATCTATTTTTGCTGAAATGACCTGATCCGCTTACGACAACCCACGATGCTTATTCTATTACAAGATGCTGTCATTCAAAGAGGGGTTGACGCTTCGGTTAATTTCATTTTTGTCTTTCCAAGAAGAGTGAAATTCATTTACAAACTTCCAATCACCCTTTTCTCAGAGAAGTCATGTGAGGATAACGTAAGATACAATGGGTGATTGACCCGCCGTCGTTCCTCAGTGGCTATGGTGTTGGGCTGCTGAGCACGAAGTCGCGGGATCGAATCCCGGCCACGGCGGCCGCATATCGATGGGGGCGAAATGCGAAAACCCCCGTGTACTTAGATTTAAGTACACGTTAAAGAACCCCAGGTCGTCGAAATTTCCGGAGTCCTCCACTATGGCGTGCCTCATAATCAGAAAGTGGTTTTGGTACGTAAAACCCTATAATTAAATTTAATTTTAACGATGGGTAATTTCGCGCAGCCAAAGAAGTCACGTTGAAGATACATTCAGCCTTCACTTTGCTTATCCCGGCGAAAGTTCACAGCACGGCAGTGATCTTCTGTATAGTGCTGGCGATATTTACACCAATTTAAATCTCTCACTGGACGCTATGGTCCTTGCCAGGAGTCTTCTATCTCGCAATCTGGAGGTACTTCCTTTGGAAAACTATAGAGAATTTGAACCATGGCTACTTGTATAGCAAGATATAAAAATATTTACAGTAGGCATTACTCAACGGGGTTACTCCATGATATCGACCTGCCGATGAGACTGCCAGCTTCAGAGAAAATAGCGCAGGTCTTGCAAATAAGATGTCGTTTTGCAGATACATATGCACAAATTGAAGAACACTTGACTTCCAATCACAAGACACGTGGGCCAGGAATGAATAAGAAGGAGAACTGCACCATGCAACGAGAACAAGCACAAATTAACATTACATGCTGTATTACTCCGGTATGAAAGTTATTTTTCCGCATTTGGTTCCTGCGCTGTAATTTCGTCCATGCGTACTATGATCTAAGTCGTTGTTATATACCTCAGTGGGCGATTGAAGACCTGAATGTAACCCCTTGTGTTTGCATTGCTAATAATTTCCACCTTGCCTTTCTCCTTTATTTTGGTTTCTTAACCCCTTACATAA
Organism: Dermacentor variabilis; assembly: GCF_050947875.1. Lineage (NCBI taxonomy): Eukaryota > Metazoa > Arthropoda > Arachnida > Ixodida > Ixodidae > Dermacentor > Dermacentor variabilis. The sequence goes on from NC_134578.1 coordinate 70,143,144, forward strand.
GGTAGCAAACGAAGCACGCCTCTGGTCCACTCCCATACCTTCGCTATCTCTCCTCATTCTCCTGTACGGGAAACTCGAATCCTCTAAATCATTTAGTATTCTGGAAGTCTGTAAGTGTAGGCCAACCGAGGAACACCGTTTTATGGCTCCGGTTGAAAGGGTGCATACTTGGCTCGTCCTTGTACACTGATGTGGTTCAAATCAAGAAAATGAGCTACAAATCAGAACGCAAATACCTGCGTAACCATAAATGTGAGAAAGCACCCCTAGAAATGTGTTTAAACCATCCACTCACCAGAGAAGCGAATGTTCGAAACATGTGCCGACGTACGAGACCTTGAAGAGCAACTCGGGCGCTCCTTTTTTTTCAGCACATTGGATAAGGTCATTTTCAAATGTCATGGACAGTCCAGTCAGCACTAGGGAGTTCAATTTGTTTCGAAAATCAACAATAATTTTAGATTATCATTAAACGAAGCTTCGCTACCGAAAAGAGTGGCTGCTTTTTGTGACGCCTACGATGAATCTACGACATGATATCCTACACTACCGTAGTGCAATAAACACTCAATACTGATGGTTCTGACGCCAATAAAGCCACGATGACCTTGTCTTGTTAAAACACGAGGAGCTTTTCCAGCTCTTTCGAACTAGACAACTACGATTTCGGCGACGATAAAAACGCTTCAGGGGCGCCGTTTGCTTTCGACCCGCCGTCGCCGTGCGGGACAGCCGACGTGCCCCAAGCTCCACGCATTGTGCTGCGGCAAGACGAAGAGAAGCACCGCTTATCACAGATAATAAGTGTGCTATAGAGAACGTATATAAAAAAATTCGGCTCAGTGGACAATGAAATATTGCCGGATTTGCCCTTTAGCACGTGAGCTCACCAGCCATAGCCGAGAAACTAAGGCATTAGGTGTGAATAATGCAGAACGCCTCAGAAACTATCTTTTCATGCAGATTAGAATATGACATTACCATTAGACATACGCTACAAACGGCGACTCAGAAGGCAAATATAACAAAGAAGTACGGCAATTAGCGCACAACCGTGTTTAAAAGGCTTCGGGAAAATTCGTGGTTAATAAATTAAACAAACTTTCTTGTCATCGAATAAGATTTGTTCGAAATCTTTCGTACATATTACGCAATTAATTTTTTTCTTATTTTTAATAAAGGTATTTAAGGAGAGGTTGGTGCCTATGTGCGGCGCCGACTACTTCTCTTACACGATAGTTATCGTCGGAAAGTTGTGCAAGATGTGCTAGCAACACTGCCTGCAGCTTGAAGCTATACCCACAGAAGAAGACGCCACCTTCGTTGATACTTTGCGCTACGTGCAAAACACGTTTGGACAACAACAAATGGTCAAAGCCGATGCGAAGCGTTACTCGAACTGGCAGGAAGATGGGAACTTGGCCATCTTTACAGAATGCAGCCGTGCCAGAACCGTAGCCCACCCCTCATGACACTAAGGTAAAATATAGCCCGTAATTATTTTCTTGCACGCTGTGACGGTGCTGACGTAGCACCATCCAACTTCTGCGCTTACTCGCCAATTGCAGAACAGCACACAGACACGGGGCCAATTTTTGTGTTCCTTCGATGCAACTGCTGATCCAAATACCTTGCCAGGGGGTTATACAATGCGAGACAATACAGTGTTATGCAATACAATGTTCAAGGTTGCTCTTCCTACGGGCGCTTCAGGGTAACCTTGCGTCCGCATTGATAGTGACGTAGCACAACGACGACTATGTCGCGCTCAGTGCTAGGTATGGTTCGGTTAGTGCGGAGGTTCGCCTGTTCTGCTTCCTTTGTTGTTGCAGCATGCGTTAGTTTTACCGGTTACAGATTAGTATTCAACATTTACAGGGCGCAAAAATCGACGGCTCAGCTAGAGTTACAGACGGCAATAGCTCAGTAGCTGTGCTCCGCCAAAGATTCAGAGATGTCCACTCTTTGGTGTTTACTTAAAAAAGTGCGTTCACTGCCCTGCAGTATGATCACATGTTATGCTTCACATGGCAACGCAAAGGGAAGCTGAAGTGACCGAAATCGAAAATCGCTGTCCCGGCGGCGTTGCCATCAATTGGTCACCGCGTCGTCGCGGCCGTAGCTTCTCCAGTGTATGAGTTTTTCTTTCCTGTAAGTCAAACGCGAATTTTCCCTAGATATATATAAAAAAAATTTCTACCTAAACAAGGCGTACAAATACTAGATCTAGGAAAATTTCTTTGTGTTCGGCAGCACTAGTGGGTGGTTACGCTGCACATAAATTCTAATTGAATGTAGAAAAGAAACAAATTTTATGTCACTCAGAATACTCACGAGAAATGATTCAGCTTATCACTAGAGAGAAATTCTTTTAAAATTGAGAAAAACTTTTCCCTTTCCTATGGAAACCGTACCAATTTTGACGAACGGCAGCTAAGGGGCGTTAGAAGTGGATATGTTGCTAAATCCTGGGTTTATGTTGCTACTGCTAAGTTCAAGCTTGATTGGAGAGTGAACAGCGAGCGACATTATTGGTAAATTTGCTCAAGCTAGTTGCGCTTGCAACCTGAAAAACGTGATGACAATAAAAATCATTCCCTGGTAAATTGACTATGAGTGAAAAGCACAACGAGTGTTCAGTTTTTCAAAGGATGTCAATTTCTCTCACTCTCTACTAACATGGTCAATACCTTGCACGTGCGATTTGGGAATGAAATTAAGCCAAGATAGCACGTGTCATGTAGCTACCACGTAGCGTACATAAAGAAGGCAATGTACTTGTTACTCCGTGGATAATAAAAAGGGTCGTGTAGGGGAAAAAAAAAGAGGGCAACAGGGATGTCATGTTCTGTGCTGTAGATTTGCACGTATTTCAGTACTTCACAAGGTAAGTTAATTTTTTTAATTATATACCTATAGCCGGACCTTGTCGTCCAGCGCCCACCCATGGCTCTTGCCCAGCGGGCAGTCCAGGCCAGAGGGTTCCTGGAATAAGGGCCCTCCTACCTGGAGTGAAAAGTCACTGCTTGAATAAAGGTTTATTGGCTCATTCATTCATGTCGACCGGAGTTTTTTTTATTGTCCTTGGTTGAAAGGGGGATGGGTATTTTATTGATAGAAAATATTAGTGTTAGTCTTGTAATTGGTGCAGCTCGCTTTAACATATATATTTTTCTTAGCGTTATCCCTACATTCATACCATGTTCCGGACTAGGCCCTCAACTAATAGTAAATCAATAAGTGATCATGATAATGACAACACGATTCCCCATGCCGAAGAACATGCTTCACACCTGCGCTTTCCATAAGGAGTTATAAGAGAAAGCTACGAGAACTGGATGCCTCAAACTGGTTCCATGTTCTGAAAGTTCGCCCAGTGCAGCAGAATACAGGACTCCTCTTAGCCGTTCTTTTTTATCGCTGTTTGGGACCGTCCATTCTCTCTGGGCATACTGTTGGTGCTCTGACCGCGTAGCTTGCACATCCCGAATATGAATTAACACGGCAAGCTGGGCGAGTTGGTGATTGAACATGTTCCTATGGGTGTGCAGCGCAACCCGGACGAGGGACGAGAGTAAATACACAATACGAGCGCAGTACTGTGTACTTCCTGTCGTCCTTCGTCCGGGTTGGGCTGCCCACCCATAGGAACATGCCCGAAAATGAGCTGTCAAGCACACCATGCGCTGATAATAAAGACCCTACGCCTGGCTGCCGTAAAAGTGACTGGGCGCTCCCGATACGGGGCCCCGTGCACCCACTCACTGGACAACCAAACGCTCGAGACACGTAGCGACGCTAAAGACCTAAATTTACGAGCACTATATATAGCAACGTAATTGAGGCCTAGGTTTTGAACACTGCAGTACTTCGGCGAAGCGTTCACCCACCTCAGTGTTGTACGGAATAACCTTTTAGCCACCGCGCACATAAGTGTTAAGCAAGAACTTAGGAAAAAAAATGGTTCTGTAACAGGTACTTCAAGTACCCAGACCCGCAAACAGTGACCGCAGGTTCCTCATGAAATGTGTCCGATGCGCCCAAGACTCGCGTTTGCGGTTGAGTATTTATAGTGCTTTAAATAAACAAGACGAAAGCGAAATAACGAGACATTCCTGCAGTTTTACTCTTATCTTGTTGCCTTGATTCTGTTGGCGTTTTCCTAACAGTGTTAGAAATATTTTTAATGTGAAGTTTCTGATGAGCCCATCTTTTTGCTTGCAATACGCAGCAGCTAACTTCTTTACGCTCCCGTAATGAGCGTACCTGCTGAAGTCAAGGAAAAAAATGAGTAAGTCATGGCTTCAGCAAGAAATAATTTAACTTCGCTGCCCTACAGCTGGTATCAAATGTGTGGTTTCCTCTTTATGAGATATTTGATATGACAGAAAGGAACGCTTTCATGACCCTTGCAAAAACTGTCCCACCTGAACCGTTGACTAAATTTCCAATAAGGCACCGGGAAACGGCAATAAACTGTAAGGTTTCTGTTCGTATGAAGAGAAGACCTATTCTACCTTGTCACTAAACTGGTTTTAGTGATACCCCGTCAATTACTACGGAGCTTCACATGAGGGCATACCTCTTGTGAATTTATTGAACGACCAAGATAGAGGTTTGTTATCGTTAAAGAAAACTACAACATTCGCAGGCTTGGCGAGAAGTGTCCATAATAGCATGCTGGCTTTCTCCGACTTTTGACCTATGAGCTCGGTTTTCAGCCATTCTTAACCGTGTTCTATGCACCACCCTCTTGATTGATATATTTATTTATTGCCTCTTCTTATTTCAGTAAGATTAAAGGCCATGTGCGGAATACACAAACGTGCATTGATGTATATTTGTCTCGACATTGTTAAACGAACTTTCGACACTTCCACATCTACGCGTTGCATCTGCTCGTTAACATCTGTTTCTCGCATGAGAGCACGAAATTCCTGTTTCTGCAATACGTAGACAAACTGATTCACTCCTCTAGCGCGCACAATTATATCCACTTCCACGGCCATGACAGGCGAAGGCTAACACTCCCACTGATACAGGTATCGTACACGTGAACGCATATAGACTGGCCACCGCATAGCGCAATGCCAGAGCATGGCACGGGGGATTCAATATTGGCGGGTTCGGCTCCCACTTGTGCCAAATTTGTCTTTTCGTCCACTTCCCGCCCCTTAGACAGCGAAGCTGCATACGGCTAGCCGATTTGTCTGTCCGTCCGTCGGTCGGTCGCCTGTGCGCCAAAAACGCTTCCAGCGCAACCCCGTGCGCATGCGCGAAAGAAAAACACGGAAAGAGAGGCGCGGCATTAGCCGACGCCAACTAGGTAGCGCAAGGCCTGTTTACTCCTCTCCATGACATCCCGCTACTTGGCTCGAAATTTCCATTGACAAGGCTGGCATGATGAACGCGGGACGTCAAAATATCTGTTGCCTACTCGGGAGCATCCCCAATAAATTATATGGCAATTGGGCTAGTTAAGATGACGTTATGGATCGGTGTGAAAAAGCCTTGTGCTGTATAGGTGGTGTCAATTGGATTAGCTGCGCATCAGAAAGTTGGTTTGGCACGTGAAACCACATAATTTGATTTTTAATTTTTGGATTAGCTGCGCCAGTGGTGACGCCGTTGCCTTCCGTCGAAGCCGAGAGTGCGCGAGCAACATTTTCTCTCCGGCTGCGAAATGGGCAGGCTTCGCGTCATACGTACTCCTTAGGAGGAGGCAACTTTAGATCAGCAATGGCGCGACCATAACCAGCAACGAGTTCGTCTACGTCGTGCCATGACTTTTATTCATTTCTGCTGCTATGGCATGCAAGGGAGTTCAAACGTGACCATAAAACGTGGGTATACTACACTGTATATGGATAGGTATCGACGTCTTCCTGGGGAGAGAAGATACCAATTAAAGTTATTTTCTTGTGAAAAATGCTATGTTCAAAGTCTTCCTAAACACTACATATAGGCCGCAGTCATTTATGTAGAGTTTTGTTATGTTACGCCGACGACCTCAGGCGTCACCTACAACACCATCCACTTAATACCATATTTATTTGTAAGTTTTACCGTGCATCACAGGTGCCATGACAAATACATTGTCTTCGAAGCCTGCCATATAGTAGCATGTACATTTCTGACAGCGATTCTGGTATTATGCAGGATTAAAACACAATAACAAAAGCTGTTCGCTGAACACAGATGAAACACGTCAAATATTGGTGTGCCGCTCCCATACTTTAGCTATGCAATCCACTTTAGTCGACCTTAGAGGCCACCAGGAGACTATATAAATGAGCAGCTAGTCACCAAAAATAGATGAGGCTTTATACGATTAGTGTAAGTTTCTTTTTCAGTTACACAGCGTGGACTCTGACCTATGAGAGTTTGTTTGTTTTTTACGTATAACAGCTGATTAAGAACACTTCGCAATACTTTCAACGCAACGCTCTCTGTGCGTTTGTGGACTGCCACATCGCCGTTGGTGGTTTGACAAACTCCGAGCGCCGAGTTGCCGAGTGAAGTAGTTCTAGCCCCGGGCTGTTTGCAAAAATGACCCAACCAAGCGTAGGCAAACTCTTGCAGAACAAGTCATTTTTTAAAGGATGCATGTAGTATGGTAGGTAGTGATGTTTGCAACGCTTCTGCCTTTGGTAGTTTTGTGGTTTAGTAACCGCATCACAACTGCAACTGTGCACTTGGAGAGCGGGCTGGTTTTCGAAAGCCCGTGAAAAAAGTAGACAGCCTTTATATAGCATTCGTTGTTAGAGCTTTAGCATTCGCGATCGAGAGTTGAAATTAGAAGCCTGCGAGAGGGAAGTAAATTTCAAGATTGTTTTGCTTCTTTCAGCTTTGGTCGCAAACGTAGCCCAAGCGTTCCGACTTATAGTTTGAGTGTTTGGTTTTAGAACTACTTGTACACTATTACATCTGTATGTGCGTGTACAGTAGCGTTTTTATTGGAGTGTGCATGAACTTTTATTAAATAACGCGGGTGAATTAGGACTCGTTTAGCTAATTTTTGTTCTTATTTTCTTCCTTTGATGTCTAAGTTTTTTCTTGTTTTTTTTTCTGGTGGCTATATTGCTGGGTCTGCGAAACTTCTATGGAAGGTAAATGCGGTAGAGGGATGTTTCATTATCTCAAATGCGTACTAAGATACTAAGCTGACAAAGCCTATATCTTCCTGTTCCTCAACAGTTAACGAACAGACATCGCAAACCCGACATCGACATCGCAAACCCATTGGGCTTCGGTCACGGTAAACAGCACCTTCTAGAAACTTGCGTTTGCGGCATGTCTCGCAGGCATGCAATCAAATTTAACTGAACAACGCTCTCTCACTGAACCACTATGACGCTTGGTAGATCTTAAGACGTTGTGATAATTTGTTTCAAATTGTGTCCAGGTACAATGGTTTCTTGTTTCGAATATCAATTATAAAATGCGCTTGCTGATTCAAGGTACTTGATGTTACCGCATAAGATTGCCCGCCATTATTCAAGAACATAACTGCCTGAGAAGAAGCAGACCAATTACGTTTTCTACCGTGAAACGTTTTCGCATATTTATTTCAAACCGCTTTGAAAGGTTCTCGTCCAACAGCCTAACTTTGACTAGTTAGGGGTAACTCCATCGGGAGGAGATGCTGTTCAGCCCTGCAGCAAAGCATGCATATTTCGTAGTCTTGCGATAACAAAGTAGCTTCATTCAACGGGCCGCGCACTCCAGTGTAAGGTGAGCACCGACATTTAAACGAAGAGAGCCTCGAGGGCTTCGCCATAACTGAACATTTCTACGACGTTGCTAAGCATAACACAGCAGAGGACGTGGGTTATGTTCTTGGTTCTCACAGATCTCGTAACGCGGGCGTAAGTTCTTAGACTGACGCTCGAAGTATTCAGCTTTAAACGTGATTCTAAATCATAAGTTACAAATAAAAAATTCAAAACAGGTGTGTTCTTTGCAAACGACAACTATTTTCTTAAGCTCTATCGAGTCAGGAAGCACAATAGGGCTTGGTGATTCTAGCGCACCAGCAAATGTTCGTGATGGCTCTCAGTTCTGTTTAGGTATAAAGGTTTCCTAAGCGTACCAATACCTAACGCTAAAATATCCTAATAACCAATAATAACCAATAACCAATAATAACAATAACTACCGCTAAACTTCCCGTAAATAACCATTCGTCTGAACAGGCACGCTATTCAGCATTAAGATAAATGGTATCGCGGCGTTTGATTGCCCTCTATTCTGTGCGCGTCTTCTGAAATGCGGGAAAACAATTTTTTTTTGTTAAATTGGCAAGGTATAGAAACGGCCTTGTTCACCACATACACTGCGCAGAAACAGGTGCCACCAGGAATACCAAGGATAAACACCAGCGCTCTGGTAGAAGCGCCCGATTCATGACGACACAACCCTCAGAAAGGGCTGGAAGACAAAAAGAATCTTTACGGTCGTCTTTCTCTTCCACACAGTGATCGACTTCGTCTCTGTCACTCTTGTCGCAGTCTTGTGACAATATAAACACAATTCACAATTTATAAAACACAATGTTGAATTGAAGATACACTCTACTAAATATTGTGTTACCGGTCTTCGCATATAAATTATCGCATAAAATTTTCTAGATTCGTTAATTTCCAGAACTACTATTTACAAACGACAGAACACTGCATTGCAACATTGCTAATCATTATTCGGCAATGATTTTGATTTTGTTTCTTATTGTGTCTATCTGTGCGCGTATTTTGGGATTTTGTTAGAAGCATTTTATTTCTAATACTTGATATTTCTCCACCATACTTCGCTAAAACCTCTATCAATAAGATTATTTTACGGACAACCGCAGGAGCTCACCAAGAACACACCAAATTTCTTAAAACACAGTTTATACATAAGTAACGTGCGCAAATTCTGCCAACATAATAGGAAGCGCGGTGTCATGGTCATGGCTGCGATGACGACAGACATCTTGAGATTTCGATAGCGTTATCTTAGCATTTAACCAGCACGCACACTAGGAAACTGATAAGAAAAATGCGTCCATGATAGTAGAGCTACAAATCTAACAATTTCTTTTACGTCAACCAAGCTATTCCTGTCACGAGTTGTGTTTTAGGACGAAGTATTAGCCAGGAAGCAATGTTTCTCTTAGTCTGTCCCTTACAATGGTCTGTAAAGTGGCTGAGTTTTTTCGTTGATAAAATAAATTTCGCGTCTGAATTCAAGGCATTGGTTATCAGGTGTCGTATATTAAACACTCACGGTACAATTTTTGGCTTTTGGGGCACATATACCCCTACCACAAGCCGAGTGTATTTGAAATCAATCTCACCCGCCGTGGTTGCTCAGTGGCTATGGTGTTGGGCTGCTGAGCACGAGGTCGCGGGATCGAATCCCGGCCACGGCGGCCGCATTTCGATGGGGGCGAAATGCGAAAACACCCGTGTGCTTAGATTTAGGTGCACGTTAAAGAACCCTAGGTGGTCAAAATTTCCGGAGTCCTCCACTACGGCGTGCCTCATAATCAGAAAGTGGTTTTGGCACGTAAAACCCCAAATATTATTATTATTATTGAAATCAATCTCATTTGGAATGCAGTCCCATTCGCCTTCACTGCAATTGAACTTGGGACTCGGTGGTCAGCAACGAAACGCCATAGCCACTAATGCACATCGCCGGGCACTAGGTTGCACAGCAAATTGTAACAAAAACACGAATCTCGACACGAACGCAAGCATAATGCCAAGACGAAAGATAAATGCGGTGTCATGCTTAACGTTGGATAATCTCTACTGTTGTCTAGATGGTATAAAAGATTTTTGCCATCACCTTTTCCCCAAATGCTAATCGTTGCCTGTCTTCCATGCGTTCACTCTCTAACACTACGCGCTGCTTACCTTTCGGTCTAGAACGTCTTGCCACCAATATATGCCATTGCCAATTGTGATCAGAAAATACCAGACGCCCAACGTAGACCAGAGTGACGGCACCCAAGATAGATCAAAAACATTGCTTAAGGACAAGCTAAGCAAGAAGCGATACTATCGTAGAGCGCATATAATTAGGCACTAGCATCGCTTACGAGTCTCATTACCCTTGACCAGCAGACACCTTATAATAATAATATTTGGGGTTTTACGTGCCAAAACCACTTTCTGATTATGAGGCACGCCGTGGTGGAGGACTCCGGAAATTTTGACCACCTGGGGTTCTTTAACGTGCACCTAAATCTAAGCACACGGGTGTTTTCGCATTTCGCCCCCATCGAAATGCGGCCGCCGTGGCCGGGATTCGATCCCGCGACCTCGTGCTCAGCAGCCCAACACCATAGCCACTGAGCAACCACGGCGGGTAGCAGACACCTTACATTCAACACTCGCCTGACTAATTGCCGGAAAAACTGCCACCCGAATTTCGCATCCCGTTGGTGCCACCTGCCATCTCCTTCGGCGTCGACTCTCCCGTTTGCCTGTTACACCAAAAAATTCGCAATTTTAGGGACTTTGTGTGATAGTATTTCTGGATGATATATTTTGTGAGTGAGCGGCCAACTTGTCGGAGGCACGTTTTCGTTTTAGGTTACAGCCAGTTCATATCTCGGATTTAGGTGAAGTGTTTTGAACAAGGAGACAATCCTTGGCTGCCTATTCGCGCTTCACACTGCGACAATGTTTTTATCGGGTCCAGTTATGAATGTTGAAAACAAGACGCATAAATGACGTAGGCGGTTATCTTGGGGGGCATTTTTCTAGCAGAGCTTAAAGTGCTTCTTTTTGTGTCCAGCGAAGTTTCGAGAAACTGTCCAGCAACAACACGTTTACTATACTTTCTGTTATAGTATCCTAATGGTCTGCAATATTCATGGATAAGAGCGTGTTGTTATTCGCACTGATTTTTTACTTGTGAAGATCACATTAGTTAGAATAGACAAGAATTAGGTATATCTCTTAAGTATATTCTACATACCCATCTGAAAGGCAATATGTTAACAATGACATAAAAAGGAATATTTGTAATATTATGGAAGATAAAACTCAAAAGCAGCGTTCCTTATCCTTCTTCAGCTGGTGGTACAAATGGCACCCATTTTGTCTAAACTTTTTTTAGAGTAACTTCGCAAAAGCGATAAATTGGACGGAATCATAGCAAAAACAGTAACTGAATGCCACAAGGAATCAAAATTTGCGTAGTCAAACTATCACTGGAAAACTAGACATTTTAAAGGGGCTGGCGTATCACATGTTGTTATTCGCATGTCTGATTGATTGATTGATTGAGGAATGAGCGTATTTTGGTTTCCTGAATTAAGTTAACTTTATTTAATCGTTATTTCGGTTTTCAAGATTTTCACCGCTTTCTGAAACACCTACTCTATTCATTAAGCGTAAATGTAACATCCCGTTTTTTACTTAACTGGCCACAGAGTTTAGAGGAGTGCTGCAGAAGACTAACACCCAAGGTGCGGTCGTCATTCTCCTGACATATACTAACGACTAAAAAGTATGACTGATTTAAATGTACCCGTGCGACATTGTTTAAAAAGTCTACCGAGGTATCAGGAAATTTCAGAAGGGAAAGACGCCAGGAAAGTTAAAAACAACATGTGGCAGGTTTTATGCAAACTTAACGCAGACAAAAAATGTTTATTAAAACGCCTCTTGACATGTCAGAGATAAAAATTAAAGGAAAAAAGAACACAACTGTGAAATTCATACGAAAGTGAGGCTTTTCAGAGAAAAATATCCTACATTCCACACTTAGCACGCGCATTATGGTAATAAGGCGTTACATTATCGTTGACCAGCCGTTAACTGTACTCGCCGGCGACTGCCAATTATTTCTTTATTCAATGGAATCCACTGCTTGACGGTGTCTTCTGAGTCATAAATGTAGAGGTTTACTCCGAGAAACAAACTCAAGAGCATTTTTCTGAAGACATTATTAGTACGGAGATACGAAGATATTAGTACAGAGATACATCAGCCCAGTTCAGACTACTACATTGGCATTCGGGATTTTTCGGGGGGTATTGTCTGATCTTTGTGTGACGTTTGAGGCGCGGGAATCTTTTTGCCCGCGAACCGGTACTTAACAAGAAGCTAACCTACTGATTGGGTCTTTGTCTCGTATACAGGCACGACCACTGCAGTGCAGGCACGCTGGGCCGAGAAAGGGGAAACATTCGCACATATGTTGTGATGTCCAGCGATCGAAACTCGACAATCGGGCCTCATGGGGCCGGCGTTTCTTGCACCCCTGGTGAGCACCCGGTGATCGCTGGGGAGCCAAATGCATCGAGAATGTGTCACAAAGTTTTCGTTTTCATGAAATGTTCTGGTGCATCGGGTTAGTATCCTTATCGTCCACCAGTGGCGTATGAAAACCACCCCGTTGGACCGGTATAACGTTTCGCTGACAGAGCACTGTGCATACTAGAAAAAGTCAGCAATATAAAAACTGCGTATTATTCCCAAGAATCGTCCAGTGGGAAAATGGCATAAATAAAAGTAAAGTAAAAGCGAAAGTGGCAATAGAACATGGCGAAGAGCTAACCGAGAACAAGGTAGAAGCGGGAGCCAACGTTTCGACAAGTGTACTTGTCTTTTTCAAAGCGTCATATGCTTTCCTCGGCACAGCATATAGTGTTCTTCTAAAATGGAGAAAGGGTAAGGTGGATAGTTGAGGCAACGACCGAAGGTGTGTTAGCGGCGCGGGTGTAGAATTGGGAATAAAGGGGTGCTACGCACACGGTCGGTGCCATGGCTGCGTGTCAGCCGGTGTGTCAACGGCTCCGTGCACAACACCTGTCTATTAGACAGAGAGTTATAGCTCAGCGAGCCCGCTGGCCAGCCGGCCCCCTGGCCCTGTGAGCTATAACTCTCTATCATTTGCTTCGCTGGAAGTTAGTGGGCTATCGTCTCTCTGAAATAGATAATAAAAGGAGCGGCAGAAAATTTTACCTGTGTGCTCGTGACACCGTTCTGGTTATTTGCTTAGTAAGCGAATGTTTGCAAGTTCATGCGGCTCATAAAACTAATATCCTTGCTTCGAATGGCTATCTACTAAATTGCTCTCGAAATCGATACTTCAGTTTTCAGGCGGAGCAGACACTCTATTAGAGAAGAGGCAAGAAAGACAGGCAACAAGTGAATAATATAACTATGCGAAATGTAACCTTGAACGTTTACTTTAAAGAAAAAAAAGAAATACTCACTGAAAGATTGAGTTATCATCAGTAACCACTGTAAACTGGTAAATCTGCTATATGAAAAGGATCATTGGATGCGATGCACGTATGTACACGGCGGGCATAAATTATTTTTAAGTAAAAATATATCCTAACCTCCGTATTCAAGAACGCAACTTAAGTTGAAGCCCATGATATAAGTGATTTTAATGACGCATGTCGTTTACGCGCATGTCGTTTACGCGCCGAAATGCAGTAACCGTCCTGGGCACGTCCGAGACAGGCGTCACTCAGATCAAGCCAAGCATTGACTTTAACTTAAATTGCGTTGTTGAATACGGGCGTAAGCGTTGTGTTGACAGACTGCGTGGGTCATTCCGTCATCGCGATATTGGAAGAATCCAGCGACGGTCAACTTTAAGTATGCAAACTTCAGGAATTTATTTAAACATTATACGTCAACCAAAGAATGTGAAATTTGAGTGGTTGAGCTATACAAGTCGCAGCAGAGCACCGTGTCAGTTACATGACAGTGCCTCAATTAAGTACGACCAACGAAGCAACAAAATTTACTCTGCGTACAGTCTTTTACTCGCTCATACACTCATACTTACTCACTCATACAGAAAATTTTGTTTCGTTTTAATAAATCAACATTAGTTTTCCGCGAAATCTTTACTATAGTTGTCCTGTATTACCGGAGTTCATATATCAGCCACTACTGTTCATTCGTTTGGGGTCGGTTTGCCCACTTGGTCAGCGTATCGAGTGAAAGCCTGACGCAAGGTACTATTGAAAATAGCTGTCACTTGACTCCCCTGGTGGCACATACTAGCTTATTTCAACATAAACATCAATTTAGCGCATGCAGACACCAGTCAACGAATATGTGAGAGCTGACAAGACGGAAAACATGTAGGAGAAAAATAAATATGATGGCTCAATCAAAGCAAGCTGAATCACCACAGGGTAATTATGGCACTTATTCAAACGCCGTGGTTTCACCGGGAGACGCCACTAGAGTGAGCAATCGATACCGGAGCGTCAGAACCCTGGCGGATGCAAAAACAGCACGCCGCAGCCAAGCTGCTATGGAATAAAAAGGCAAGTTTTGCGATCGTTCTTCCGCTCGGTGGTATCGTATACTGCAGCAAGCCTGCTTCCAGGCGAGGGGCACAAATTGCTGCACTAACATCATCCCTGTGCATGCCAATGCATGCATACATCCCTCATTATTTTTACTCTTTCTTTTTTAGTTACTTCCCCCACTGAGCTGTGTGTTTTTAGCCAGTGCTGTTTTGCAAACCGCAACGACCTTTGATCGGCAGACATGTGACTGACAAAGCTTGTAAGATTTATTTTCCGTATAAACCTCTCCTAAGCTTACTTACATCATCGTTTTGGCCTTGAGCTTCCTGTATTTCGTCGAGCATTTGTGCTCGTTTCGTCACTTGCGCTGACGCCGGATGTGATAATGCTCTTTGTCTTGCACGCCTCCTCTCCCGACATCGTGCAATTTCGACGGAGCAGTCAATTCTTCGGCAACGCTCCAATGAAAGCAACATTGGTCCAGCATCTTCGTTACTAAAGCGCGTGTTTGACGGCTGCCATTAAACAAGCAATTTAAAGCGATCGCTTTTCTCAGGTTGTCGATCACTTTCGTACCGTGAACGTTGCTTGCACTTGTTGGCCAATCCCGGAGGTAGTGCAGTCTACAGCTCCCGTGGGTAAGTGGCGCTAGGCGTATGCCCTGGGTTTTGTCATCATGATCCTTGGGATGCGCCACCTTCATCGCCTGGTCCTCCTCATCATTGCTCCATCGTCGTCGTACAGTCACCGTCATGCCATATCATGCCATTGAGATATAGATGTCGTCATCCCATTCTCGTCATACACTCGTCGTCTCATTATCGTCGTTGTGCAGCTGTCGTTGTACAGTCGTCTTTGTAAAGCCATCGTTATGACATCGCCGTTACACGCTCGTCTTCATCCCATTGTCCTTGTGCCGTCGCCGTCATGCCACCTTCGTTCTCCCATCGAATTCATCCCTCCTTCGCCATTGATCATACACTTGCTGTCATCGTGCAATAGCAAATATGACGTCGTTATCATTCCACAGTCGTCACACAGTTGTCAAGTTTTTTGGTTAACATACCTTCGTCGTAAAGCTGTGTGATGCCGTCGTGGCTCGTCGTTCGGCGTCATTCCAGCTTGTTCACTACACTGTAGCCATGCCTCGTCGTCACGCTATTGTCGTCATACAGTCGTCGCAATAAACTCATCGCGGTACAGACATCGGCGCGCCATTGTCGTTGCGCCCCGAGATCGGAAGCGAAAACTACTAACCCACACCACAGCTAACGCTTAGACATCTGCCTTACACACTCACAACCGCCCTGTGAGGTTTTTCTCTTTTCTGTTTCTCTTTTTCTCTTTCTTTCTTTTTCTTTTGTGCCCCGCTCCTAAATTCAGAAGAATGAACCAGACAATGGTTGTCTCCATTTCGTAAACAGCGAAAGCTCACCGGTCCCAAACAATGCGAAGTGTGAGATGCGGGCAAAAAGCTGGTGGCCCTGTTAGACAGATACGAAAAAACCACCGCTTTCGCAGCAGTCTTGGTGGAATGAAAGAGCCCAAGCACACTGGTCTTCTCCTGTGATTTATGCATCCAACCGCGCAGCAATTCCCTGTCACGACGAACCGGCTCAGTGGACGCCCACGAAACATACGTAAAAAAAAGGACACTCGGGATACAGAAAGCTGTCACCGCGTGCCAAAGCTCGTGCGGCGGGCTTTTTGCCCACCAAACACTCCCGCGTGTACAAAAACTTCACGTGACCGACTCGCCGTGACGTAAGCCCGAAGAGGTCTATTGCTTCGCCTAGTACGGTTTTGTTCGCAGCCCCATTCCTTTAGAAAAGGCTCTGCGCCTTCGTGTTTATTGGAAATCGTAGTAACTTAATAAGCACATACTGTAACGGAAAGCTCTCTTGTTGCGGCAGGTATTTAATGATTCTCAGAATTATCGCAACATTTATACTTACGGACGCTTTTATCGGCTGATTGAATGAAATGATGGTGAATTATTATTTGGAGCTTGTCATATGACAACTCGACACTTCCCTGGGAAGAACCAGAACTAGGGCTTAACTACTTTAAAGATGGCGGCGCCAACGTTAGAATTTGCAACCTCGATCGCTTGGGAGCCGATTCTAAAGCCTAACAGCTGATGCGGGAAAAAAATGAATGTCAGTGTAACATTACAGAGTTAATGACCTAATGCATCTTTCGGGATCGCTAAGCTCGAATGATGGCTCGACAAATTCGTTATCGTTTTTTTATCCTTTAGCCTTAGGGCAGTCGTCCCAGTTCCTCCTTGAAGTCCAGCAGCATTGAAATTCTGGCTTACAGGTGTGGCATATTGGAAAACTATTCTAGGGCATGCAGACGAGGACGCAAGAAGGCACATAAAAGACACGGACTTTCAAGTTGATGCATTTATTCTACCGACGAAGTTGTAGACCTTGACAGACGGGGCTCGCGTTCAGGCTTGGTGTTCTGATGCTTTTGTCTATACACCGACAACAACATTTTATGCAAGAGAAACCCGCCTGGAACTTACGCTGCACGATGAATGCGCGACTGATTTGGGGCTTCCCCCATGAAGTACGAGTAGTAAGATTTGTCTTAGTTTCTTCGTAGTGCAGAACAATGAGATAATAGTAAGTGTAACTTGCTTAGTATTAATAGGCACCCACCCAGTCGTTTCTCTCCAACCCTATCTTTTTCCTTATTCCCTTCTTCCCTCTGTATATAAAAGTTTTTCTCCTCCGCCTCCTCCTTAGGAGCGCTCTTCACAGAAATCTTTAGGAGCGGCTTTCGTTAATCACAAAAAGGAAGAAATTTTTTTCACACCGACGAACGTACTCCCAGACAATCACTTTTAGAGACAGTTTCACTTTTGTGAGATTTCACGAGAACCGGCACTATAAACTCAGGCGCACAATTGTCGGTGAAACGCGAGACAAAAGCTCATTCACAGTCATGAGCACAGCGTTGTGAGATTTCGCGCAACTGAAGCTATCGCCGATTGTATTCGACCACCCCTCCCCGCCCCAGAAAAAAAAAACCGCCCCGTTCTAAACAAACAAAAAAAAACTGCTGCGTTTGCGCTATGTACTTAGCACTACAAATTAATCAGTAACTTTTATGTACTTGCGCAATTGAACACCTTCATGGAATGATAGGTGATCTTTTGCTTGATGTATGTACATCCGAATCTCGGCTTAAGCATTTGAGCCGATCTAACGCACACGCTGGAATTTATATGACGCGAAGCTTTTGTCAAGAGTTTTGTATTATTACAACTGACAGTGCTGCGTACAAGTGCGCTTACTTTCATGCCCGGCTGTGGGCAACGCAATACAATGGGCATATTTGTCCAACACAAAGGTCACAACTTTATTACTAATCAGGCGATTGTTAGATTTAGGCACGGCACTACTCATAAGCTATACCAAGATGCAAGCACCACACCAGAAGGATGCGATTGTCATATGCCTGCACAGCGATGCCATGATGACGAACGCGACGCGTGTGTGACTCCTGTCGAGTGAACAGTTGCGATCACAGCTCTATGCATATAAAACTGTGACATATATATTTCTATGGTTCAGATATTTGCGCCGATATGGTCGCGGTGGCCCAGACACATTCCAGAAGATTGGCCAAGAACGCGCACATGTCCTGCGGCACTCGCTAAATCAAAATGAAAATCAACTTAACTTACTAATCCTCCTAATAAGATGTGTCATCATAGTACGAGAGTGGTGTGCTTTACAGACACCTTTGAGCCAACGTTTTGTGTTGAGGGTTCACACAATAATTAATATTTGTCATTAAGTGGAACAAAGGTGCGCTTAGGGAACTACTTTGTCGATGAACATGTTGGGCTCTCATTTCCTGTGCTTGCCCCGGATGCCTTTATAACATTCGTTCTGCAGAGAGTACCTAAACCTTTGCATATCTATGCGCGAATATATCTGCGGGATACCGACTCACCCATAAGCAGGCAGCAGCGGCAGCTGCGCAACTCACCAGAGTATAGTCAATAAATATTTGGCGCTAAAGGTCGTAATCTCTTTATCGATAACACGTGTGGGGCTTCAAACATAAGTGCTCGGGTGGCGTAATAAGCATTGGTATATTTTTGTTTTATTTGTTCTTTATTCCCCATGAAAATTCGACTTTGTAGACAGCTCAGGCGTTGTATCTCTCTACGGCAACGAGGTCGTAATGAAACAAAGCTCGTTGTTTTCATTACTTCGTTTTTACGGTGTTTTGTTTCAGGATCGAATTTCTATTTTTCGCCTGAAAAGTTCGAGAGTTTTCACGAACACAACGTTTATCACAGGCTTTTCAATCATACAAAGCTCAGTTTCGTATCAAGGGGAAATGGCTTGCCTTGTTTCGCCACGACAGTTTCAAGAAAAGTTTTCATCTCAAAACTTACGGATCCAATCACAACTTCGCGATCGAATGACGACGCACGTGGCTTTACCTGGAAACACAAAAGCGCTCTGGATTCTTC
This sequence comes from Dermacentor variabilis, assembly GCF_050947875.1. Taxonomy (NCBI): domain Eukaryota; kingdom Metazoa; phylum Arthropoda; class Arachnida; order Ixodida; family Ixodidae; genus Dermacentor; species Dermacentor variabilis. The sequence continues at coordinate 70,161,926 of NC_134578.1, forward strand.
AATGCCGGCAAGACCTTTGTAGGTCTTGCTATTCTCTCTTTAGCTGCCACCTGTTTGTTCACAAAGGATACTGGAGGGGCAGAAATGTTTAGCAGCGCGACAACATAGCCTCTGAGAAATAATGAGGGGTCGTTTTTAAACAATGGCAAGCTTTTTTTTCCAAGCCGATAGAATACTGATCACTACTGACCCTTGACCAGCTGGAGCTACCTCGAAGAGAGTCCTCTGGAGCTATATTATTTCCTTGATAACAGACTCCTTGACAGACGCACGTTTACCCTTTCACGAGTGCGTGAATTTTCAAAACAGCCGCTAGGCGAATATCTCGGCTGAGAGGGCACGGCTGAAGGATCTTACTTAAGGGGGTAAACTACAACGGCGGAAAAGCACTGGAGTATCCAAAAAAAAAAGACTTGTCAGGAAAACTGATCCAGCATGAAATTGTAGAATTCCTGTCTGCGCTTCCATTTACCAGCGCTTCTACAGCAAGAAGCTCTGGCTGCCCGCCAAGATTATGCCGTTCGGCCGTCGAGAAACTAGGAAGTAAGCGCTCTGTCTAAAGTCAATCGCATTATCACCGCATGGGAGAGCCCTGACCTGCCTCGGTCACATAGAAACGCTGAGCGAATGCATCGGCGTGGAAAATGGCCTGAATCGTGGCGACTCTTCCGTAGAGCGAACATCAAAGGGAATCGGTTCTGCTCCAAAAGCGTCTAGCTACCGAAACTCGGTGGCCCATCCGTGCGTTGGCGCTTTGATGGAGGAGGCTCCTGCTTCGACATATCCTTCTGTATTGTAACGTGCCGTGCTTCTAGAACGCGCTAGAACTACCCTGTGGCAACCTATTGAAATGGAAAAATTCCAAATCTACCAACTCCTTATAGCGCTGTGATAGATTTGTTAGATTAACAAACATCCCTGATACCTTACAAAAACATGAAAACCTACTATATTTGGTTAAATGACAACTTTTTTTCGAAAATCGTTCTTTCACTATCCCATACCATGTGAGAGGTGTAAGCATGTGGTAGGTGTATGGTGTGGGAGGTGTGGCGTGTATCGTGTGTAAGGTGTACTACCGCATTTTACGACGTCTTAACGTAATAAAATGTTTGTTGTTTATACTATAATACCGAGACCGATCAAATTGTCCAGCGCTGTGTTTATTCCCCAAAAGGCAACGCCCCAGCCCATGTGCGAAGAAGTCGAAGAACAGGGACGATGAAGGCTATGTACAAATGAAAACGACGAAGTACGTTAATAGTGCTTACAATAGATAGTCTGATTCTTCTTCTGCCACGTTTGTATCTCTTATAAACAGTGTTACGCAGAAAGTAAAACTATAGTGTTGCATGTGCGGTGACTCCGCAGGCCTTGGGACGTGGTCAGCCATGTCATTTTTAGCCACCCAGCCATTTCGTTTGGTTGTATGGTCTAAATACCAAAATATTATTCCATCGCAAAAATAACTGCAAATAGCCTCGGAAAATAGCAGAAGATATATACATTTTGGGTGTTATACGAAAATTCACATATTCAGGGATGATTTTCTGACAATGCAATAAGGAAAAACGTTGAACAGGCTTCAAAGATTATTCTAGCTATGATGTTAACTTATTTCGGCATCAATAGGCTCACACAGTGCGTATCGCTATTCTTGCTTAAAATCATTGTTTAGGGCATCCGGCTCCCAACTGCACAATGACGAAGGGGCATGAGTTTGACGGTGAGTTATCGGCGGTGGGCAATCTGTTGTTTTTTTACTGCTATCACTGTCACTGCTATCGTAAAATCAGGGCTGGAACTTAACCAAAGCCGACACATTGGTATGTTCGTTGCGAACTTGTTTTTATTTTGGGGAGGAGGAGGAGGAGGATTGAAAGCGAGAAGGCAGGAGTGTTAAACAGAAGAGCGTCGGGCTGGCAACCATACCCTGGGAGATGGGAACAGTGGAATAGAAAGAAGAGAAAGAAGAAAGTCTAGAGGACCCCAGCTCTCGACGAACCCGCACTATCATCCGTCTTTTGCGCAACCTGGGGTAGATAGTAGCCGGTGAGTTCACAGCCTTGGGAGAACACGATAGCCTTAGATGGATCTCGTCACGATGTTGGACCTGCGATTAATATTTCAAGTACTTGTGCAACCAGCGCCGAGAACAAGCGCTACAGCGCTTACCTTTCCTACATGTGTGTTGGTTTCTTTTTGTCCGCAGTGTCTGAAATTGGAGACGAATCCCCGGCGTTATAACCGGTCTCTTGTAAGCAAATTGACCCCCCCCCCCGCCCCCCTGATATTGGCAATTAAATATCCTTCAATTGAGACAGCATACTACGTAAGAGCACGGTTGTATATGTTTCTGTTGCAACCGTGTCTCGAGCTAGAGCTGTCGCACGCATTTCACACAGCCTTGAAACTAGTGTCACAAGCCAATTAGCATTTGACACTCGCACAAGTGGATTATGTGGGTGCGCGTTCGCCGCCATGATGTCGTAACCTCGTTGCCACTCAGTTGCAATGACACATCACATGACAAGTTGGAGTGGCCCATCAAGCAATCCAACTCGGGATGCGCATGTCTTATAAAGTCGACGTGATCAGGAGCATCATCGCCATTGGTGTAGTAGACGTCACACTTCGATTGTCCACGAGATGATACAGAGGATAAGGCAAATCGGCCTCCATTCCACCCTGTGAAGGCGCATGCACAGTGAAGCTGTTGCCGACATTACAGAAGCAATACCACCGCCAGAAGGGACGTACATCACGCGCGCACGCACGTGCGTGGATGTGCTTCATAGATCCTCATTCTTCTAGGGCCTCCTCCAAGCGCATGTGTCTTATTGAACTGAATGAATGTTTGAAAGTTAATTGCGTCAGAAAATGCATTCAGTACAAATCAAACACAAGCTGCAGACACGATAGCTTGATAATGTTATTCAAATAAGCGATAAAACCGAAATCCCTTACGCGGAAACTGAAAGATAAAGCTTTTTTGCCACAGCACTTTGAGGCCTGTCTGAGTACTCCCTAGGTGGCGGTACCGTTTTTAGATAGTGTTTGCCGTAATGTCGATTTTGTTCGCAGCACACGCTGTGCGACAAATGCAATGGAAAGAGCGCCCACGCGTCAAAAACAGATGCGTCGAGTGCAAAAGTTCGTCCGTCGTGCACGTTAGTGGGCGGAAGTGCGGTATACTTCCTCCCTCTAGTAGGCCCTCCGCCTGGGGGAAGTGCGTTATTGAACTAATTAAATTTCTCGAAGTGGAATGCGTCAATAACGAAACAGAAAAAAATGCAGATGGTTATAAATGTAAATTAGCGACTGCCACTTGTTGATTCAAAGTCAGGTTACTCAGTCACTGCGCTATCCATCAGTTTCCTCAAAGCGGCACGAAGCCTAATCATAGTGCTTTGCTAACCAAGCGCAAGGCGATTGAATATGCAGAAGAAACGCCATAACTAAACACCAAAAGAACAACGAAATGTGCGTAAAAGGTGTAATAAAATGACGCGTGTTTTTTTTTTTAACAAAATGCTATACAGTCACCCGTAAATGCTCTTGGGTATAAGTAACGTGCGCGAACATGGCCAATTCTCCCATCTTAGTCCTCGCCTTAAGCGGGTCTAATTGACAGCACGACGTTGCAACAGCGCTTGCCCAGTTTTCTGTACGACTTTCGCGGTGTTTTTCGCCATTATGCAAAACACAGCAGCATACGAAACGCCGAACAGGCGATCACTAAAATATGCTCAGGCACGTCTTAGATAACTCCCAGAGGAGCTTCGGCGTGGATATTGTTTCTTGCACTTTCAGCTTTCTGTTACTTATAAGTGCTAGGTATCTAATAATCGAAGGGCAGAGTGTTTTTCAACAATTAACAGACTTAGATGGGCTAGTTGGTTGCCGGATTGATGGAACGTGGTAAGGACAGGACCCAAAAAGAATGCAAAGGATCGGTGATTGTCCTTTGTGTATTCTTTCTGTGTCCTGCCCTCAAAACGCTCCGTTATAACCATGTTCCATCCTTCAAACCCCTATCCGGTTCTCCGAAGTCATGCGGTGCAGAGAATTTCCGCCCGTGATAATAAATGTTTTACAACTTGCGTCGGGAGTTGACCTGGAACACAGTCAGTGCCATTAACTCAAGCTGAAACCTCATACACCGTTGACCAGCACTGGCATACTTATGTACGTCTTTGTCTTCTTTATTACAACCATTATTTTCCCGCTGTGGTTGTTTGGCAGTAATTTTCTGTTGTCCTTCCTTGGTTGTCGTTAGAAAATGATCCAGACATTCGGTTCTTCAAAGTTTTCTCGCATGTATACTGCTCGACGTAGCGCAAGATGATTCACTGATCAATGCATGGTGTTTAACGTACCAAAGCAGCGCTTTGGTGTTCATGGAAGATTGCGCAATAATTCTGACCAAGCTGGTTTTTTTCTTTACTGTGAAACTTTACCTAAGTGTACGAGCATTATTGCATTTTGCCTCTCTATCAATGGGCCGGCTTCAACGGAGTATTGAAGTCCTTCACCCAACACCCAAAGTCAGGTTGAGGAACGAAACTCCCCAGCCCATGAGCCACCCCGACGGGCAGCATAAAATTCGTTCCGTTCGAGATGTGTGACGGCATGCTTGGGGTACTTCGGGAGCTTTATAGGGAGGCTGCTTCGCTGAGAATAAGGCTAATTCATTCGTTTCATCATTTTGCGAAAAATGATCACGAATGCCCTGGACTGAGGGCAGCCGACCATTGCAATAGAGGACGGACGAAGTAGTGGGTGAAGACGTGCGGGGAAGACACAGGGAGGAAGACTACACTGAATAATCCGCCCCTTAGCTCACTAGAGGTCAATAATATTTTCACTCAATCATTGAATCACAAATCGCTTCTTCTAAAAAACGTTTCGTCCACGACAGGGATGTGTTGGTTACTGCACAATAGTCCATTTGTGACTACGGCACAATAACAGGTAACCAGCGAGCAAACGTATATGGAGTACAGGTTCGCCAAATAAAAATCATAATTTCTTCTTAGGTGAGAACAAACTAACATAAAGGGACGAACGCACTGGAAAGTTCTAAATGCGTGGTTGGTACTGCCGTACTGTATTTCAAGTAAGGTAATAGACGGAGAAGAAAATAAGGATTTATCGCGGAAGCCTTCTTCCGCATACTAAGGCTCAGGGGTGTGCGTCATATCCCAAGATAAGCACAATTTATTCATGTAACATGTAGGGCGACACGAATTTTATTTCTTTAACTGATTATGCTTTAGGAACCATTACAGGAATGCCGAAACAATCAGTAGCATTTTTTTTCGTCTAATCTGTACTTCAAGTCACAATATACCGGCATTCCCATGCATACCACAGCACAGCAGCGCCAGATTTCCCTCTAGGTCATATAGTGAGAAACTCCATGGCTGCGGCTATATGTATGATGGCATATAATAGACGGAGAGTAACTTTCTACACCCACATTTTTTACGTGCACCACGGTGCGCGCTTGCAATGCGCCGCGCGTAAAGCATCTCGAGCGAAAAGACAAGAAACAGGATGACAGTGAGGGGGAGGCCAAGAAAGTCGAACACTGAGAAGCCACGCTTACTTCGACAATCATCTTCGACAACTGCGGTATAGATTTCCAAAGCGAAACTTCCTTTGCCTCTTCTGCTCACTTTGCAGGTGCTGGCTACTTCGTTGCCAAGTGTACAACAATTTGGGTCGCTGAGCACGTGCAACTGAACTCGTGTCATCTGGTGATTCGTGGCCAATCCTCCAGAATGCATATGTGGGTCTTAGTGGGCCGGTGCCCCAATAAGCAAGCAAAGCAAGAGTGAAGAATTGAGTGAGCCGACAATAAGAATGGAAGAAATCAGCTGCAGAGTTGTGAAGCCGGCAAAAATAAAGAAAGCAGCCAAGGTGGGAGAAAGAAGTGACGGGAACAAAATCAGACCAAAGAGTGTATTTGGCGAGCATCATCGAGTGAAATGAAGTGAAGGAGGAAAACAATTTTAATATATATCAAAGAAAGTAAAATGAATAGCCGAATTATTCCCAGATATGCTTGAGAATCGATATAATAATAATAATAATATTTGGGGTTTTACGTGCCAAAACCACTTTCTGATTATGAGGCACGCCGTAGTGGAGGACTCCGGAAATTTTGACCACCTGGGGTTCTTTAACGTGCACCTAAATCTAAGCACACGGGTGTTTTCGCATTTCGCCCCCATCGAAATGCGGCCGCCGTGGCCGGGATTGCACGGCGGCCGCAATCATTGCCCCGGCCGCAATCATTGGATTGCATGGCCGGGGCTGCTGAGCACCTCGTGCTCAGCAGCCCAACACCATAGCCACTGAGCAACCACGGCGGGTGAGAATCGATATGATTCGCCGCATTAGTTCAAATGATCTTTAATGCATATGTATTGCAAGTGCACTCAGAATATATCTGCAGAAGAAGATCTTAAGGCCAATAGTCCCTTCTCAATTGAAAATATAATCAAAGTTGTGTTAACGAAGTACTTGACAACTTGGGCTTATTTAGAATTTCGATTAACTTAGCTGTCACAACAATCTTCTTGCGTTGTAGGTGAGCGAAGCTTGACCTTCAATCTAAAAGCACAATTGCCCAGTTGAAATTTTAACCGTGAATAAAAACTTATTACAATTTAAATAATTAACGCAACTGAATATTTTATCGCTCATATGCAAGGAACAATCTTTTTCATAAGAATGTCACCAAATGTCAAATCTCGACGCACCGTTTCTTAATTCATTTGGGAAGAAAATCAACCTCATCAATACTTTTTCATCATTTTACCCCCTTTTCCTTCTCTCACCAGCGTAGGGTAGCAAACCGAGTCTTCCTTTCTGGTGAACATCCCTGCCTTTCCTCTTTCTTCTGTCTATCTCTATTCCCGAGCAATGTTCTACAAACAAAGAAAGAAATATAAAAGGTGAAATCAAGCATTTTCTGACGATTTTAAAGATATTGTCTTTAATGTAGTTTCTCGCTTTTTTTATTGAAACCTTGGAAAAATAGCATCAGTCATACTCGCCAACAAATTTTATACTGTCGCCTAAATATGTTCAGTAATTCAGACCTTACTTTACCATATTATTAAGCTCAGACACGCCTCCTTCCACGATCGCAAGGACTAACAAAGCGAACTTACTTCATGAATAAATACTTCGATTCTATATGGTGCAAGACAAGCGCCTTTGAACGGTTCATCTGATTGGAAACGAGAGCGCATACTTCTAGCACACAGGGAATCCAATTAGTCTGACTTCCATGTCTACCTCGCTGAACCTCGAAAAAGATGTCGAAGATAGATTCGTTCGCGATTCTACACGGCTCTTCAGTTGAGATGGCGGTAAAGCTCTATTCATATTCAAATTATCTTCAGAAAAGGAAAAAAATATCTTTATTGACGTGCACTCGGTGACGCATGGGCAAATTTCGTAACTTCAATGGATTGTAGTTGGTGGTTTCTCTTAAAGCGTGGGCCTGCATCAGGCTGAATGTTTTTTTTTCTTTATTCAAATGACAACTAAACCAGCGTAACGAAACGTATGAACCTCTATTAAACGTTACCGGTTAACTGGAGAGGCCGTTCTTTATGGTCAAAGAGGCTGAAATTGTATGGATTAGTGTGAAGTGCTTCAAGTGCCAATTTGAAAGAACTATGAACCACCCGCGAAGACTGCACGGATGGCCGGCTTTTCCTTGACGTCAGGTGGCTCCAGAATGGACCTACAAGAAGTGGTTTCCAGCCCTATCCTCCTTTCTTCTATAGGTTACCATAAACAATCATCAAGCGTGCCGAGATGGGCAAGTATCTGTTAGGACTGATCCAATTAAACTAACATTCTCAGGAGTCGCTGTGACATAGCGTTCATGATGCGGATTTGCTGAGGCTGTGTACCACTATTCATTTCCCTCTCGGGTGGCAATACTATATTGGGTGGCAGTCGGGGAAGGGGTCCGGAAAAACAAAGTATGCATAACCCACGCACGTGTTGGAATATATGAGACGAGAAACTTTAGTGAAGCGAAGTTGTAGTGAACCGGTTGAGTAAATGCTGCAAAACGAATAGTGAGGCATGCAGTTGAGTTAATCTCATGCTATAGAATATGTAACGTTATGCAATTTTCGTAGTTATGGACTGCACTGTTCTCAAGCTATGGCAAAATGCAAACGCCAAATCATGCGGACGCACAGCGTGAGCCACCAGCGTCTACAGCAGATTGACACGAGGACAGAAGCGATGAGTCATGCATGACGATGGGAAGAAATGCGATAACCAGTGTACGCATAAAAGAATACGACACACACCTGCCTGTATGCCAGGATTCTTTATATTTTGTGTTAAGGAGCTTTTCGTGTAGAGTTTGCTAAATTAAATCTGTGTGATATGCCCACTACCTAGCGTCTCTTCGATACTGTGGCATCGCTTTCGGGCATTGTTGAATGAAACAAAAAAAAATAAAGAGAGAAAGAGCGACAACCAAACATATAAAGTACCTGGAGACGTAGTCCCAATCTACTGCTTATCAGTAGTTCCCAAGCAAATAAAACCTAAAATAAGAGGCATAAGGAAAATTCTATCTAGGGGTTATGTGTGTAGCTGCTCTTGGACGCATGTGGATAGAGAGATGAACAAAGCTTTGACGACATTTGCCGCATGGCGTATGCTGCAAAGAACGGGTATAGGAGGCTCTATTGAGTAGTTCTTTTTTTTTTCATTCTCCTTCTAAAGCATCATACTACAATTCAAAAGCATCGTTCACCCACCCCCATGCCCGAGGCCGTTCTAGTCTGAGATAAAAGACTAGCATTGCTTGTCATTCTCTGCTATTCATGCGAACTGTAAGAAAAACAAATAAAGATTTAAAAGAAACTCGCATTTGAGAACGACGCTCGCAAGGAAAAGCAATTCAAACAATAGGCGTTTTAGTGCTCCCTGCCGTGCCGGACTTTTTCGCTGCCTTCAACTCCTGCCATATATTCTTTTCATCTCAGTGAACGTGTTCTGGCGCAAACTTGAAAACTGCAACTCCAAAGAAAAATATTTCCGTTATTACCAGGCAAGCGCTTTCTTTGTGCACGCTTATAAAACCCCTTTACGCAGCATTTTTCTCTTTCCGTTGTGTGCAACTTTGTCAGAGTAATTTTTTTTGTTTCTCTTGTAGCGTGCGCTGTGCCCGTAAACATTCCTTTCCTTTTGTACTTGGGCCTAGCAATATTTTTTTTACGACAATGACACTTTCAGGAAAGAGTTCCGGGCAGATCTGAAGACAAAAAAAGGTACCCATACGCCTGATTTCTGCCAGAACAACGCAAATCACTAAAGGAATTGTGACCCATTCAACAGTAGCCGAATTTACAAGGGAAAGCCGTACGTACGTGTCAGAAAGAAGGCCTTGCCGCCAAAGAAAAACGTGTTCGGGTCTGTGTGTCAAACTCCGGACCCAGCCATCTTCTTTCTAACCTTGGCTACTGTCTGGTGAATGACAAAAGAATTTCCGTTTCGCTATTCTTCCTCAACCTTAAAGGCTTCGCAGTTATGAATTTCAGCGCAGAAATAAATACCACACACTGTACAGACATCCATAAGAAGTCAACTACCAAATACGCCAAGTACAGCATAGGGGAAAATGCTGGCACTGACTAGTTCAATTAAAGAAAATGATAAATTCATGGAAATGAAAGCGGATGAAAAAAAAATGGCAGCAGGTGGGGCACGAACCCACGTCTTAGCATAACGCGTGCGGTGCTCTTTCCAATTGAGCTAGCGTGGCACCGTATTCTCAACCACTTTTTGAGGTATATTTACGTTTATCCAATATAACGAAACCTGGGAGTGTCTGCGAGCACCCCTTTCCGCCAGTTGTTTTTTCGTCCACTTTCATTTCCATGATATATATATATATATATCATTTTCTTTATTTCGGTTATTAAATACAAGCAATTTTCCCTGTGCTGTCCTCGGTGTCTTTGTTTGTTGGCTTCTTATGCTATGGGTAATAACAAATCGGGCCCACGGTTTCTTTTCTTCTCGACATTTACAAAGCGTGGCGTCGAATCCGGCAGCATTTATACCTTGAGGTAGCTTGGGGTCTGGATTTATTGATCAGTTGACTTCACCCAAAAAGATCACGTACACATGACGCCTGCTACAAAAAAAAAGGTGTTCCACATCAGCCATCAAAGCCGTGAGTAGTGGAGCTGGCTAACACTCCCGGCGTTAGTTCTGCTAGTAAAACCTAAATACCCCAGAAGTGGATGGGAAAACGGCATCGCGGTAGCTCGGTTGGTAGGAGCATCGCACGCGTAATAGGAAGACGCGGGTTCATGCCCCACCTGTGGCAAGTTAATTCTTCGTGCACTTTTACTTCCAGTAATTTATCATTTTCTTTCATTCAATTAATATGGGCAACCAATTTCCTCTATGCTCTCCTTGGTGTCTTTGTTTGTTGGCTTCTTACGATAGGACTAATGAAAAATGTGGCCCCCGATTTCATTTCTTCTAGTTCAAACCTTACTGACAAACATATCCCCTAGTTACGGAAACAAAGAGTAATGAAGTTAGACTCGTGGCTGAGCAACTCTCGACGCAATTACGACGTGATTACGCCTACTAAAGAAGCACAGCAATCTGCATTTGTAGAATGTTTCTTATTCAGGGTAATTTTAAACCGAGGACACACATCATGCATACGCTAGTCCCGCTTGCATTTTCCCAACAAACCCGATCGTATTCGGAAAAAGGGATGGCAAGACACTGGAGAATCAGCGCAAACAGCAGCTGCTAGATTTGTGACTGCAAACGAACTGTCATGCTTTCGAGAATGAGGAATCGCCGAACAATTCTCATTACGTACAAAAGCAAGAAATTGGTCTGGGGCTCGCCATCGGGTATGCAGGCGTTCTCTAGGCGCTACGCTGTTGAGTTCGCAGGACAAAGCAGCTAGCAGTTTCTACGTTGCTTCACGCTAAGGCCCCGAGGATGCCCAACTTGCAAGGAAAGCAGCGATTGGCTGTGTGACGCCTTGCAGAAATAAGATATTCCTGTGTAGAAATGCATAAGAATTACTAAACGAGCAATCTTTCACGGGAAAAAAAATTCCAGTGCACAAATAAGGTGTGGTGCGAGGACAAATGGGCACGAAATTGGGACAACATGCAAGTTTTCAAACAACGTGGTCTGTGTAAGCATGCTCGCGTTAGTGCGAACATTGGCAAGGGCTTTCGTGCTGAGCCTCAGTCCGGGGGGGGGGGATGCATTAGCGGTAATAAAATAGCGATGTGAAGCCTCCGTCAGGCTGCTGAGCCTTTCGCTTTTCCTGCGATTTCGGTATGTGTACAGAGAGAAAGAAAGAAAGAAAGAAAGAAGAAAAGAAAGAAAGAAAGAAAATCCTCTTTCAACTAGCTGAAGTCGACATTGTTTCGGCAGTGCAAAACGATAACGAATAATGACGAACTCCTCCTAAAGCTTTTTCTTTTCTTGAAGTTATCACTCATTTTTTTATAATTGTTTATGCACATTTTCCCAACTATGTGGTGGTATTCGTGATTAGGCATAGCTTTATGTTCAGTTTCCATTGACCTTAAATTGTAGGTAGAAACTACAGAAAGTTAACATTCTCCTGTGTTAACCATCAGCCCCGCACGAAATACTACAGAGCACGATTATACGGGAGCCCGAGCTCTCTCTGCAGGAGAGACAAAGAAGAAAGGCGTGTCAAGCAAAGTCGACGCAAAAGAGTGCAAGGTCGACGTACGTAGTATATGTATAGTGTATATACGGAAAGTAGGGCGAAAGAGATGTTGCATAACTTCTGAAATAGTCGCATTATTTTTCTTTTTTCTCCTTGTTACACGTAACCTAACTTTTTGTTTCGGACCACCGACTACTTTAATCACGTGGGGTTTTTTCATTCTCTTTTCTTACGCGGGTGTACGTCCAAGTTCTCTTCTGACCCGTCCACTTTGGTTGACGCGCCTTCCTTTCTTTCTGTATTTTTTTTACCAAGACACCAAGTAGTTTAAAGCTGTATTTGAGATAATTACGACCGCACCATTAATTTCAGCCAGGCTGCGAGGAGTTCTCGCTTTTCGTCTTGTTGACACCTACATTTTAATAGCTTTTTGCAACTTGATACGATGCCGTGGTGATGCGAAATGGCTGCTTTTTGACCATGGGGTCAGATAGACACCCAGATCCCACGTTGGCCAAACCCATTCGAAGTCGCTAAAGTAGACCTCTTCTTCAGACTACCACTAAGGCAGATTTCTATGCAGGTGATGCACCGGCCTTGATCTTCGAAAAGTGTAACGGTGTTTGACACTTGCTGTTCAAGTGGAGCACGCTGCCAGTTTTGCTGCAAAACCATTCTTTCAAAAGTTGCCCTTCACGAAGCGAGAATCTCTCCGAAATCAGCATAAAAAAAACTGCCAGTCGAACCAAACGCGGACTTCCTTTGGCTTGCCTGTATACTGTGGCGTCGACACTTGGGATCGTCATCTCTTTCTTGATGCCTAGACCTACTATATGCAAACTGGCTTCTTTATAAAAATTAGAATTTCAAATTTCGCCCCTTAGTAACCTCAGCGAATCCATCACGCAGCGCTGCGATAAGCGCCTTTTCATTCACATCAGTGGGTCGAAAGCCTTATTTTTCCGCGCACAAAAGGAGGGACCGATATGAATTCACGATAAAGCCGATTCACCCTGTGGAAAATTGTCTTCTGTTTGAAAAGAGAGAAGTACGATTATTATTTTTGTTTTGCTAGCTTCGCATGCGGTAGTTTTACCGAACGCAGCTTTGACCTGCAGCCAGTGAAAGCATATTACCTTTCCTGTCGTTATAGTGGGCATTTGAGGTGCTCCTATACATTTGAAAATCGCGCTTCAGACGCCCTTTCGTATTCAAAACCCTCTACCCAACAATACTCCAGAACAGAAACAAAGCTATGAAAAAAGAAAGTTCCTCTGACCAAGGGGTGCCGATATTGTTAACACAAATTTAACACCATACCGGATGAAAATTCTAATCGGCTTCATTTCTGTCCCAATTTTATAGAACTTTATGAACATCCGCCATCTTAACGGTGATACTGGGAGTCATTTCTTCGGAAGAAACGCCAATATTTTCTGCATATCATATTTACCGCAAATAAAGGCGGGGACAACGGAAGGGAACGCATAAACACCAACTACGCCGAACTGAAGTTCTTCTGTAGCCAATATTTTCACTCCGATATTGTATGTTCGAAAAGACGTGAAAGCGAAGAGTTTACAGGAAAGTTACAAAAAGAATTGAAGATATTAGGCGCCAAATTACTCCTGCCAGGCACTTTTTTCGTGTCCGTTGAATGAGCATGCTCGTTCTACAAATTATTCACTAACCGCACTCCTTATAGCTGACGTAGATTATATTGCATCAGCTAACAAAGTCTCACCACCTAACATTATATTTTCGGCTTTTCTAGGCTAATGTCTGTCAATCACAGTGAACTGAGCGTTTTGTCCATCAGTTAACAACATGCCAGGAAAAGAAGTTTTCAGAAAAGATGCTTTGTTATGACAACAGCGCGTTACTTTTCTGTGTAAACGATGCTATCGCAAATTCTCTTCAACTTCCACAAAAATTCAGTATTTTAACTGTAAACCGTTAGGCATTACGCCGTCTTGCTTATTAATCTCTACTAACTCAAAAATTTCGGAATAATTCCGATGACAATATTTTTAATGCGTTTCCGCAGAAATTGGACGGTCAAAAGATAACGCGTGAAATCGGGTTTCGTCCTTTCTTTCTGCTTTGATTAATAAACCAGCAGGCTAATTTTCTGATGTTGAGAAAAGAAGCAACGTGCATTATTGTTGCTTTCTTTACAATATATTTTTACAGATAGGCAGTCATCCATCTCTACTTTATTCGAAGGTGAAATAGTGGCTCTACAGAACGCTCAGTCTCATTTATTGACATGCAAATTGTGGAAACCTAATGGTGAGGCAGCGAGAGATAACAGAGCATGCTCGCTCCGCCATTTCACTCATTTGCTAGTTTCTGTAGTTCCTCACATATCAGCAGAGACACCGAAGGCCAAAATTGAGCAAGTAATTGTCCACCACTCGTTAGCCGATACCCAAAGCAGCAACACGACGTCACGTGAAGACGTGAAGCAAACAGAGGTCTTCCATTTTCGTGTATTTGTCTATCGTAAATAAATTAGAACAGACTGTGGCATTTTGCGCGCCAAGTCCACAATCTCCTTCTGGGGCATACCGTACAGCGAAAGCCTTAATTAATTTCGCCACCTGCGCTTTTTTAAGTCCACCTAAGTCCAATTACACGAGCTTTTCTGCATTTTGATCCCTTCTAAATGCTGCCTTCGTATGCGGTAACCGCACCTGCCACCTCGTACTTAGCAGCGCGATGCCATAGCCACTACACCACTGTGGTGGGCACTTCGTTTTATTGCTAATCGAAGAGCAATTATGTAGCACAGGACACGTTGGAGTAACGTTAGTATCTGTCCATAAATTTAGTGGTAGGGGACAAAAATGATTTCCGCGATTAAAATACTCCCTTATGCGAAATTTGAACGCAGTTGTATAAGTGTTTCCTTTTCGCGATATATTGAGGCAAACAATTTGTGGCCGAAATCAACGCACTGACTGACATTCGGGCAGTCAGTGCCCGAATGCCAGTAAGAGAGAGGGGCAGTATGGGAATGCTGGCATGATAAGCGGCATAGGATCCAGCTGTGAAAGAAGACGAACGCGCGAACAGTGGCACGACCGCGTTCGCGCGGTTACGTCGAGGGACGACAACGCCCAACCCAGGAACGGACGCCTAAGAGCTAGATTTAAAAAAAACGAGAAAAAAACACTTGCCCTTTTGCGTTGGCTTCGATGTCCACTTTATTCCTGACATCTTTTTCTTTGGTTTTCTGGCTTAGGCTCTCCGTCTCATTTAGGGTAGTCAAAACGAGGGCGGTAGCTCAATTCACCGTTGCTGCAATTAGTCCTCGCGCTCTATCATTATGCACGTAGCGCAGCAGGTTAGAGCGCTAACGTTCGAAGGCAAAAAAAAAACTCATGCAGAACCAATGCCCATGTTGTAACCTATGCGAAGCGAAGTCTAAGTGGTTATAGTCACATGTTAAAGAGGCATCGGCAGCACCTTCAATCAGGTGATGACAATTACATGCGCAGAAAGTACGACACCTATAAACAATGTTTAGGAATTCTGTAACTCTGGTGTAGGAGTGGGACACGTCCACTCTGCAATATTCACTAAGAAACGGCACACTCCAAGAGGCACATAGTTAGTGGCTAAATAAAAAAAAAGTCAAGTAAATGGAATATTTCTTGGAATACAGTTCCCTCTTTTTATTAACAGATTAGCGTGTTTTCGAGTTGCCACTGAGCCAGCATTTCATGGGAAGTCGTTATGTAGAAAGTCATTTTTTTGTTACGCAGAACAGAGCTACATGCGTCATCAGCATGCAATATTTGCAAGAGCCACTTCGTGGGCACTGTTAGATACGGGACCTTTTCCAGAGCCTCCTTCGAGTTCACCAGACTACATCGAATCGCGTCACCGCTAATTCGGGAGCGCCGAAGCACATCCACAAGGTTCCAGAGGCGCGGCACGTGCAAACAAGTTGGCATCTCCCACTTCTTACGCCGCATGTGGAGCTGTCGTCCCACTGCTTGACTCTTCCCGAAAGTGAAGCGGGAGCCTGGCACTGTTCCAGGTAACGTGGGTCCCGAGGAAAGCTGCTTTGCAGCTCTGAAATTTCGCTCGAAGATAACCCGTCTCCTCTCATCCGCCTATTGTGAAGGCGCTTGCAAGCCGCGAGGCAACGACGGCCGTAATGCACCGTGAAGCCCTGGAAGCAATCCCCCACCGGCCGCCTTTGTGACGGTAGTTGCAGAGCGGGAAGGCAATACCGCAGAAAAATAATCCCTCGAACAATTGGAGCCCATGGAGTGACCCTCTTAGCCGAATGTGACGTACACTCGCACGGGCGCCTATCATAGGCCGAAAATGATGACACCTGAGCGGGCTCGCCGAATGGCCGAACGAGACGTGACTTCGAGACACCGAAGGGGTTAAAAGCCAGAAACCGGGAGCAGCAAGAGAGCATTCCTTCATTCATATATTTCGTGCTTCTTGCCACGGGCAGCAGCGTCCGAGTTGCCGCCGGCCCGTAATGACTTTATGACTGTTAATTTCTTTGTACTCTCACTGTAAATAATTTAAATAAACCTCCAGTTTTCATCTCAAAGTCCTCCTCAACCTCGGTCAACTCCCGCACCGAACGGCAAGGTCCGAAATCTGGGGGACAGCAATTGGGATTGTCCTCCAGATGCAACAGCACCTGTAAATAACGTTTTTTTATAAATGTGTCCACAAATATATCCTACAAGACGACTACTTTGCACGAAAAGTCTAGAAAGAGACGCAATGAAAGCTTTGCTTCCTGATTCCATGATAATAATTACGCTGCTTTAGAGCGAGACTATTAAAACGAAGCTGAAGAACTTTTAAAAGAAACCAAGCATGCACCTAGTTGTAATTGTTCACCTACTAAATAGGAAAATCGCTGTTTAATAAGTCATGAAACAGCTCGAGTTGCTTTAATTCACCGAAACCGAGCAGCAGCGAATGCCGTGAAAGTAGAGGTGTGGGCAGCAAGCTCTGATTGGCGAAGAATATTCTGACGTCATCGTGGACATTGCCGAGGCACCAGATCCTAGTGTGAGGCCGAGCTCGCTGGGCTGTGTCCGGCACAATCAAAAACAACAGTTTTGTTTTTCCACTGAAGTGAACTTTCTATTTCGTGTGTAGCCAGTCATTGCTGTATCAACACGAGAATTTGTAAACCGCGAAGACGGTTGTAGTAGTTGGGCAACCGCAGTGCGGCGAGTCATCGCTAAAGTTTAAGTAGAGCACTATAGCCAACTCCACGCTTCAGAAATGCCGTTTATCGCTCTTTTCTTTAGCCATTGGTCAGCCTTGTCTGTTGAGCCGTACAAAGGCGGGCAGCCAATTACTACACGGAGACATAGCTGGGATCTCCGCGCATTTCATCGGAATTCGTTGTATATCAAAAGTTTCCACGCGACTCACTGATTAAGCGCGCGTTTTAAAGTACAATTCTTTTTTCGAGTGCAGTTCTAATCGTGATTTTTTTAGAACAGAAGCAAGCATGAATGATAGTCAGGTTTAATCGACAATATTTTCTTTTGGATGAAGCACGTCATCGTCGCAGCTCTGCGTTAGGAAGCACATCGGCGGCGCAAGCGCTCTGTCTGTATATCTCAGCCGTTGCTGCTCATCACGATGATCCCGGCACGCAAGCAGACCAGCGCAAGTGGCAACAATGAAACAATTATCGCTTCGTCGGTAAGGATTTCCAAATTTGCCACACACTGCAAACGAAACCGCATGCTTGTCATTTCCCGTTGTCACTCCAAGTAAAGTATACGCACGGGGTCGATACATCGTTTTCATTCAATCACATAGCTGTGTTTTAACATTCTTCATTTACGGAACACATTTTGCATGTGCTAAACGAACCGCTTCGCATTCGTCGATGCACGAGAAGCTCGGGTTCTGGTACGGACACATGGATGGATGGATGTTATGGATTGATGTTATGAGCGCCCCCTTTGGAACGGGACGGTGGGTTGTGCCACCAAGCTCTTGCTATTATACTGCCTAATGTCCTACCTAGGTTAAACAACAAGAAAGAAAAAAGAAAACACTACGAAATCCCACAACCAAATTTTCTGATCCCCTATTGCTAACTGTGCTTTTGTACATCTCCGTTTTTTGTCGTTTCCCTACTTTTCTTCCACAAATCCTCCAATCGCCTCTTACTATCGGCACACAACGCTACTTGCTCCAATTGCCTCACACTAACGGCACGGCAACCCTGCTTGCGGCAGGGGTCCGGCAGCCAAAGAATGGCGGCTTCCGCGCAGAACCACTATCCGACCGAGTCCCAGCTGGCCGAAACTGGGTCCGACCGCTATCTCTTCCTGTGGGGCATCCGCCGCACTACTAAGTGACGCGCACAGATGACTGCGGCCAGCCTGCTTGGCGAGCCCAACTGTCCGAGCGCAGTCACCGCTAGAATTTTCACGCTTAATAATGCCTGCTGGGATAAATCGTTGTCCCATCTCTGCATTTTATGCGAATATTTACCTTTAATTCCCCCCGAAGATGAACAAAAGAATGGAGTGCTGTGTCCACGAGTGCACTGCCAGATGGCTCGCATAGACAAAAGCACTGGAAGCGTCTTTCTGTGATCATAATTTACGCGTGGTAAAGCTGAGGGATGCGGTAAAACTGGTAATAAAACTGTGCACTTTGTTACCATTGGTGGTGTATCTTTGGGAGCCGTTCACTTCGCTCTCGGGTTGAGGTGCACAATACCTAGCGGCCCCACTGGTTCTGAGCCGCCAGCAGTGGCGATGATCTATATTGTATTCTTTCCAAAGCTCGCAATAAGTTCTCGTGCCAGAGCACGGCATGCCGTTGCAGTTGGCTTTCTTTTAGCGTACTTGTACGTTTAGCTAGAGTGCGCTAAGCTGGCAAAGTCTTACTGGTGCCGTTAACAATTTCGCTGTGCTATAGGACACCCTTGTAGTGCCGGACACTAAACATGCTATTGGCGCTGTAGCTACCTGACGCTGCACATACTCACATAAGTGGTTACAGGAGCCCACATGAACTGCCTGTGCGGCCGTTGTAGTAATGGTAGACGGACACTTAGTGCTAGCATACACGTTAACGCGGTGACCTATAAATCAAAACTGCAACGCGAGCGTGTGCATCTTCCGGTCACCACCACGGGCTTAATTTGTGACCAAGTTAAATTGTGCGAGTGGTAATTTCATACACACGAGAAATAACCTTTGGTGGTAATATTTTCATGCGTATAAAACTATTTACACGATGTATTTACAAGAGATACATAAACAGCCGCTGAGAATCCCGAGAGGCTGTTGCGACTTCGTCTTC
The DNA here is from genome assembly GCF_050947875.1 of Dermacentor variabilis. Classification (NCBI taxonomy): domain Eukaryota; kingdom Metazoa; phylum Arthropoda; class Arachnida; order Ixodida; family Ixodidae; genus Dermacentor; species Dermacentor variabilis. Next base: position 70,180,986 of record NC_134578.1, read on the forward strand.
ACCGTCGTCGTCGACATTGTCCTCTTTCTCCACCGTAACACGACCCCTTGTGGAAAGAGCACCGTCCCGTCGCTTCAGAGGGGGCCGTAGGTAAGGGCATAGTAAAGCTTAAGGCCAGAGATGTGTACGAAATCAGGTGATGTGGAACCAGGTAGCATGACAGAGGTGGGGATTATCTCGTAAGTGACATTGGTCACTTGATGTAGAACGCGCCAAGGGCCTTTGCAGCATGGTAGGTGTTTCTCGGAGAGCCCCACTCGGCGGCAAGGAGACCAACGTAGTACGAGAGAGCCTGGTGAAAAGTATGTGTCACGATAGCGGTGGTTGTAAGCGTGCCGTTGAGATTTCTGCGATGTCAACAAACGAGTACGGGCAAGTTGACGCGCATGGTCAGCTTGGGTGATGGCGTCGCCGGCATACTCGGTCCTCGAATCCTGTACCAAGGGGAGGGAAGCGTCCAATGGTAATAGAGGGTGACGACTGAAGAGAAAGTAAAAGGGGGCACACCCAGCAGTTTCGTGGCGTGATGAACTATAGGCGAACATGACATGAGGCAGCACCACATCCCAGTCCTTCCTTTTGTTAACAGCGCAAGACGTAGACAGGACACAAGACGAGAAGACGACGCCAGAAGTGCTTGTGGTGTCGTCTTCTCTTCTCTTGTGCCCTCTACGTTTTGCGCGGTTAACATTGGGATGGAAAACCATCAAGCCCAAGCTGCTACTCTAGCGAAATACATCCCAGTCTTTGTGGTCGTGTGAAACGTATTTCCATAGCATGTCAGTAATGGTCCGATTATGTCACTCAATAAGGCCGTTGGTCTGGGGATGATAAGAGGTAGCCAGGTTGTGCTTGGTAGAACATGAGCGTAGGATATCGGCGATGGCTTGGGTGAAAAAAGTGCGGCCGCGGTCGGTAAGGAGCTGTCGCGAGGCGTAAAGTACTAAAATAATATCCTGGAGTAAGAAATCTGCGTCGTCGGTTCCGCAACTCGTTGGAAGTGCCCGAGTGACGGCATAGCGCGTCGCGTAATCAGTAGCGACAGCGATCCTCCTGTTGCCGGAGCTGGACTCGGGGAAAGGTCAAGGAGATTCAAACCCACGCCAAAGATCGGCTCACGTGGAATGTCGATCGGCTGTAAGTACCCGGCAGGAAGTATTGCTGGCGTTTTGTGGTGTTGGCAGGGCTTGCAAGCAGCTACATATCGCCGTACGGAGCGTGAGAGGCCGGGTAAGTAGAAGCAGTGGCACACGCGGTCGTAAGTGCGCGCAACCCAAAGGTGTGCGGCAGTTGAGGCGTTACGAAACTCCTGAAGTACGGTTGAGTGGAGGTGTTGAGTAATGACAAAGAGAAGGGAAGGACCGTTAGGAATAAAATTCCATCGGTACAATATCCCGTCATTGAGGGCGACCTACGGTAACGCTCAATCAGTAGGACCATATTCAATTTGGTCGATGAAGGTCCTCAAAAAAGGGGGTCATGTTTTAAACGCGCTGGTAAAACCGAAAGCGAAACCTCCCACCAAATGCTCAGGCTACTTAGCGTAGTAACACAACGACGGAAGCTCTGCACACAATGCTTTGGCTTTCCTGGCACAAAAAAAGCATACACTCCAACATTTGTCGTGTTCTCATGCAAATGTCGGCGTGTTTTGGCTTCCATATAAATTATATAGGCGCTTTCTAGAAAAGCGAAGCGCTTTGTTGTCGCCTAATAATCTCACAATGGTCGCTGTTTCTCCCATAAGACTTAGTATACTTGCGAAAGAGGTATTAGCCTTTATTAACACAGGCTTTATTATTGAACTTCAGACAAGCCAATTATTGGAGTCGGAGAAACACATGGTTCTAGCCTGTGTGAGAGCGCCTAACACAGGGAGAACACGAGAGTTACTATGGCAAGATGAAAGCAGAACAACAAAACATAAGAAAAGAGCTAGCCAAAATAATTTAGTATACCTACAGCAACGCCAACTTTTACTGAAAATACCTCGTTTATATTCAAGAAATCAGAGCACACTAAACTTCGCACATTAATTAGCAGACTAATGTTCCAATGCGACAAGGCGTTGGGTTGTTTAGTGATCTTTAAAAAAAAACATACAGTCGGCAAAATGGGCAACGCAGAGTAGAAGACAGGCACAAGGAGCGCTCCGTTGTTCCTGTTTTAAACCAATGTTTAATGTTTTAAAAACCAATATTGACATCAGGCATCGTATAAGGAATACTGGCCCAGTGAAGGCGAATAATTGCTGAAGTTACACTGGCTTGCGGGATAGAAGAAACAACGAATGAGATTTTCCCTACCGTAAGTGACCATGCATGCGCAGAACTCTTACGGCGTCTTTGTGACTCTTTTTGGGTTATATTTTTTAAACAAAGTACAGAAATTTGGTGCCAGAAAAGGAATGAAATGCACATCTTCTACTGACACACATTCCTTAGCAAAATAAGCTGAATACACTTTTTTTCAATAGGCTCCTCAATAAATGGTCGCAAATCTACGTTGTGAAGGTGTTTAGACAGCGGAGCTGTAAACGACAACTAGAAGGAGTACCCATTGCGACGTAGGTTGAAATTATTCGCGTGACAAAATTCACGTGTACTTTACCTAACTATTAGCCTAAAAAGTTTCGACGGCCTGCGAATTGGCTTGCGTCGCCACTTCGTACAAATACGATGTGGGGGACCAGGTAAAAGACAAATTCGCCGCTCCTCGTATGTACGCTGCTCTTCAGGAGTTCTCACTAAGCGTGGGCTTTCCGTAGCACTGTCACAACCCAAATAAGTTGCTAGGTGGGTTCTGCCTTTAAGCACGAAAGTGCAGTTAAGTTACTCCCTGCATCGCATGCTACAGTCAAGCTGCCGTCGCCGCGGCAACTTGGGCAACAGTGATATTTACCGGGAAACATATGCGCGGAGCGATTCGTGCTTCGCATTGCGTTTAGTCGCAGGAATGCCTTATCGTAATTTTTGTGGTTTGGATGCTTGTTTTGTGCTTTTTCACTGAAACGTATGTTGTTCTGTATGTAGCACACACGATTCTAAAGAATGTATGCAATGTTCGCTTCATTTCGCTCAGTGCTTGTGGTCTGTGCCTTACGGATGCATTAGTCAGCGAATTTGGGGGTATGAGCCATAGATGATGACAGTTTAATGTAAACGTTACGCCACGAAAAAATCCAGGGATCTTAGCCATAGACAGCTTCGCTGTAGAAGAAGCTGTTTTGACACTGGTGATGAGCACATTGTTTTATCTGAAAACGTTCGAACTTACTAACATTATAGTCACCTAAATGAAGCGTCCTCTTCCTGCAACGTCTCCATTGCAGTGGTTTATCTTGCAAAATATCCCATTCGGTTAGAAGAGAAGGACAAAAAAAAAGGCCAAACGAATTTGCCGCACGCAGTCGCGTTGCCACCGCCTCACGCTGGGCTTCCTACTTTTTGTATTGTTAAATTATTTTACCCCGAAGGCGAGAGAAAAGGTCAAAGGAAACAACACAGTGCTTCGCTCGTTCCACGTCATAAAATGTTCCTGTCTCGATACACCCTTTGTCGAGAGTGCTGCCTCGGGAATACTGGTGGGTCACGAGTGCGTTCTTTATTTCTACCAGTTGTTTTTGTTTCTTGCTTTCTCTTTCACTATTACCCCCATGTACTCGCACGGAAGCCACGTTTTACAAGCCGAGGCAGTCATCCGCTTTGTGACAATTTCGTATGGCCTCAGCGTATACACGCTTCTTGTCCTGTGTTGCCGAAACTTGTGTTACGCCCTCGCTTCTCTCTTCTCGGATTGCATCTGTTACGAAACAGAGCGCTGGCACCGCAATGCTTCTGAAGGCGTGCCTATCGATGTCGTGATACATAAAACCCTCTACTTCGGGCTCCCAGGAAGAGATCGCCCTTTAATTAGAGGCTGAACAAACAGAGACGAAACACCTCGCGAAAACATCTCTTGTCGAAAGCCAGTGGGCTTTCTGCGTGTTCAGGGTCTCGTGGGCTGTCTTACGATAATTTTATTTATGTTCCGCGTCACAGGTGGGCTCGAGGCCGACGTTTTGGTTTAGAGGCTCCGCAAAAATAAAAAAAAGACAAGGCAAGCCATGTAAAGCTCCAGAAAACTTTGGAATAAAATCAAGGCAGTCTTCCCAACATTATACATATTCCGGCTGTTTCGCTTCCTTCTATGGATCATTTGAGCATATTGCATGTTATTTAATCGCGTAAAGGATCGAAAATTGACCTCTCAAAGGAGAAAGTAGGGTCATCTTAGCTATTGTAAATTAATCTAACCACACCGGTTCGGCTGCGAGCGATTAATATTTTCTCGCCACATTGCGAATCTATTTTGTAGGCTTTCAGTTAGGATGGAGGCAGGGCGGGGGACGGGAGGGGGGAGGGGGAGGGTGTTGCTCAAATTTCAGTCAAGGTAATGCGCACTATCGTAATGGGCTGATAAATCTAGCCACCGTAAATTCGGTATTTCTTCTGAAGTGATAGATACCACCGATACACCATGCCTTTAAATGCGATTAGCGTTTCTTGCCTACTTTAGGAACTTTGAGCGTAAATCTATATATCTAGCCTCTTACGGGCCAACGTGATGCCATCGGGGTCGGTTCTTTACCTGCTTATATACATCAGCATATGCATGTTATAGCATGCAACAATGACATAACATGAATGGCATGACAAGCATGTCGTGACATATATGTTACTTGCGCCGTCGTGATGCCATCATGTTCGTCTCTTTAACTGGAATACTACATAAACCCAAATATAAGCCTAGATACTTTCTTGGAAAAGGAGCCAGAGCCTTATAATAACCAAATTGTACTGCTGGCGTATTTTTTTTTCTTGTCGCTGTGTCTTGGGTGCACCCTTTCGATAAACTTCGTGTGCTATTTCTTTGGTTTTGTTTGTACTTTCTTCCTTTCTTTTTCTTTCGCGAGCGATGATAACAGGCACGCAGAGACAGTTTCCTGCGGTCATGTCAAAAAGTTGTCAAACTTGTCGACTTTGCCGAAATGAATGGCAACATGGTCGCTCGGCGTCTGTTTGGCGTTTTTAGTAAAGCATGCAACACTGGTGTACACAAAAAGGGAAACTGTCGGCGTACAACACGTAAAAAGAAATTTTGTGGGCGTCTTGCAATGCATCCACAACTTAGGGAAGCACTTAAGGACTTTCTGCAGTCGCTTTCAGCACCGTCAATACCGGTAACAATGCTGTTGTGAGAATAAACCCATGTAATGGCCATCTTCTTCATTTCTTTTTCTCTTTCTTTCCCAATTAAAAATAAATCGTTGGCTTGTATTTCCCTCTCAACCTATAATGTGGTTTACACGGTTTGTGGAGATAGGCATCCCATTACTATATGAGATAACATGAATTACCTCCCATGCATGACATGCATCATATGGCTCGACAAAAATGACATGCACTCCTAGCATGAATGCATGGCACAACTTCAATTACTTGACAAGTGTTGCTATAACATAAAAATTCATCATCGAAGTGTGAGAGAGAAGCCCTACTGCACATAAGCCACATAGTGTATGGCCTATCATGAGAAGCCAGCAAACACTGACACCAAGAACAACATAGGGGAAATTACTTGTGCTTAATAAATGAAATAAGTAAACGATAAATATAATGGAAATAAAAGGGGATGAAGAAAACAACTTGCAGAAGGTGGGGAACGATCCCACAACCTTCTTGTGGGATCGTTCCCCACCTGCGGCAAGTTGTTCTTTTTTTTCGTCCACTTTTATTTCCGCCGCTTCGGTACGAAGCACGTCGTCGCGTGCAGCCGAGCAAGTCGCCATTGCCTTGGCCGTCTTGGACAACAAACATTCCAATATCTTCAGCGACTCTAGGGCAGCCATCCGCGCCTTCAGCATTGGCGCCGTGTGTAAGGAAGCCTGTCGCATCCTCGACGGCAAAAGTATCGCCACCCACACCCTCACGTGGTTCCCCGCTCACATGGGATCCATCATGGCAGGCCCCGCAAACCTCAGCGAGCTGGCCCACTCCAAGGCGCGAGGTCTCGCTCTCCGCGACCATGGAGAACTCCAACGCCGGCCCGCACTGGTGGAGAACAGAGATCAACTGACCCCATACATTGAAATTACGCAGCACTTTTATCTCGGCAGGAGAGACTTTCCCCTTCCACAGAAGAAGGTAAATAGCGCGCAGGCATTGACCCTCAGATTATTGCAAACAGGCTCGTATCCCAGCCCGGCTTTTTTCCAGACGCTTTACCCCGACACTTATGCCACTAGTTGTTGCAGGTGCTGCAATGACTTCGCTAGCCTAGACCATGCGCTCTGGCGTTGCCCCCCGTTACGAGGCACAGAACAAATCAATGAGGACACATGGCTCTCCGCTATCAAGAGCCCCGATGCTGGGGCGCAACTATGGGCTGTCCAGAGGGCCCACGATGCGGCGCTCGGGCATGGCCTGACTGTCCCAACGTGGGAGCGGCCCGCAGCGCGCTGAGTCGTGTACTTCGGGAGCTTCATTAAAGTTTTGCATCCATCCATCCATCCATCCCCTCGGTGAACCCCCTTTCTTGTCGTTTCTAGTATATGGAGTGCTTTATTTTTGGAAATACAGTGTGTCGCTACATAAGTTATGCTAGCATTAACATCGACAGTCATCGTGAGACTAGCTTTGTCGAAGTTTTACAGTGGAGCTGTTAGAACCTCGCTAGGTTTCCCTTGACGTCCGCAGCTTCGCCTAGCTGGGGAAGAGAGAACTGAGAGAGAGTGAAAGCAGAATATCGCGCAGCACAGAGACGCGGCGAGAGTGGGTGGAATCAAGCGTGGAAGAAGGAGCCGAGTTGGGGGAGAGAGAGCTGGGAGAGAGAGTGAAAGCCGAGTATAATAATAGCTTAGAACGACAGAAAGCTGAGCTAGTTGGTAAGGATTCATTATGTAAAAAAGAGGTGAGGCGTGCAGACAAGACACAAGAGTAGAGAAGTGGACAACACGAACGCCGGCGTTCGTGTTTTCCACTTCTCTGCTCTTGTGTCCTGTCTGCACGCCTCACCTCTTTTTTGGATATAAAAATAGCATTGCGCAGCATAGCGATGCAGCGAGGGTGGCTGGAGCCTAGTGGGGGAGAAGGAGTGGCGCACAGGTTGTGTGCCATTATTGCACTCCGATAAAAACCGGCACGCTCGCTTCGGCAGTCTTCTTTCTAGCAGTGGAAAAAATTAAGCGTGGCTCTGCTATAGCAAACACCAGAGACCAGTGGAGCTGGGGAAAGACCACCAAAAGTTATACTAAGTGTGCGTTTGGCACTACTTTATTGGCCTTCCCGCAGTTCCGCTGTCTCTGGTGTTTCCGATAGCAGAGCCACGCATAATTTATTGTTAGACCTCGCTTGATATTTGATATTTAGGCTTTGTACGTAGCACAACATCAAAAACAAAGACGTAGGAATCATGCTCATCTGTAATCTTAGCGCTTCAGGTTGATACGAGCCAGCAAAGAACGCTTTATGCCAGGAGTTCACTGAAACATTTCGTCGGGCATACAAAGAGTTTTTTTGAAGTGTAACCCCTTCTGGCACTGCGTGTAAGATAGTGCACTCAGAGCTATTGTATAAAAACAAAACACAGGTAGAAATAATATCATTTAAAACGTTTCGCACAGATTTTGATGCCGTACCGGGTCGATGGGATTGGACCAGTGCTCCTTGTTTCAATAAAATATCTAAAATGTTTCTGTAAATCGAGTTAAAACATGGATCGATTTCAGTATGCCGTCGTGCAGGAGGTTCACTTCTTTCATTGGTTTTCACACTGTTTTACACGTGGCACAACATTTGAGTGGCTGGATAGCGGATTTCTAACGGTGCTAGACATGCAATAGTTGATACATTTTTATTTGGCGTTCCTGCATAGGCTTTTCTCATGCTGCCCACGCATTCTGTAATCTTGACAAAATTTGCTGAAGCAATTCTCATCACTTAGCCAATTGACAGCTGTGCGCTTTTAATTATTCTGAAAATGGAAAAAAATCTGGTGGAACTAATCTATAATGGAAATCAAGTAATTCCCTTAACAGAGATCTACGGCGCATATAAAATAGATGGCGCTTTCCAACAAAAATGACGTGAGCCATTCTACTATGTGAAGGCGGATTACCAGCGAAGCTGTGTAGCAAACGACAAAAAGGGGACACATAATTTCGAACTAAGGTACGAATGCATCGATTGTCTTGATCGCTGTCATCGTGACGAAAGGTACGCACATGCATTTATTTTTATACATTTGCTTTCATTCGTGTTATACATTCATTACACACATTCTTTACATACATTCGTGTTTTCATTTACCGAGATACTCCGGCAAAGAATGAGGCCGAAATCATCGCACCGACTCGCAGTGGGCCAGTGCCGTCAAGGCCTTGCCAGAGGGAGGGGCAGTATGGGAACGCAGGCATGATCGGCGACAATGGAGACATCTGTGGAAGAAGACGACGAACTTACGAGCAGTGGCACGAGCCATTGCTGATGAAGATATTTCTTGCTCGCACACACGAAAATTTCACGGAACCCCAGCCATAGACAGCTTCGACGTAAAACAAATGGAGCATGTCAACGCAGTCACCACCATTTCGTTCGTGGTTTTCCTATACATGCGCCCGGCGTCGAAGTACCGCTTTCCCACTCGGAAACGACCTTCACTACGCCTACAACGTCTTTCGAGGAATCGATGAGCACGCTGAAGACGTCATTGATTCCATTTCCATTAGTCTTGCTGGAACAGCAGCAGAAATCCTGCAGCCAGCGCTTGGATTTGTGCTGCCGGTGAATAGCAAAAATGCTCCACACGGGTTCATACCGAAAGCTGCTATGCAAAAGTTACACAGCACATTTTTCGAAACTGTACCTGACCTCGCAGCATAAGTGTCCATGGCTCGCCGTCCCACAACAGGCATAATCTTGCGTAAGAATTTTTTTGCGTACCAAGAGTGAAGTGACCTGCGGTTCTCGTACTATTCCGGCCTGAATGCACACCTCGGCATAGAAAAAAGCGAGGGCGATCACTCGTTGAGCAAGTTGATGCAAAACGAACAATGGAAAACGTGAACCAGGTACAGATTAAACAGTGGAAACCAGAATCATCGCCGCAGAGCAAGCGCTCCTGCTCTCTAGGATTGACCTGTGTAGAGCACTATACAATCGGGCAATTCAATTCGTCTCTTTGCACCGAGCGCAAGGTCCTCGGTAATAATCAGCACGTGCTGGGTCAATGCCGCTGCTGTACCACCGCGCGGTTAGCAGCAAGAATTTTACTTGACATGCGAGGACAAATATGCACTATTTCCTAGTGTCGTGATGCAGATATAGACGCAATCAATGCCACGAAAACCCTACTGTTATACCTCCGCCACTGAGGACTTACATACATCCTTCGACTTTTGTCAGGCAATTGGGTTTGTTTTTTCTTTTGTCCATTTCTGGATTTCTTCCACATTGTTTTTATTTTACATATTTCTCGTCCTCAACATGTTGATTCCAAGAGCGAATCTGGGTTGGCAGACCCTGCCTGTGTAAGATGGCATTAGTAGCTTCGATTAAAGTATTTTTCTCTAAATTTGTCGCCCACTCGCTAGCTCACGCTGCCCAATTGAATCCAGACTGCAAAACAGGAGACCCTACAAAGAAAAACCGCGGGCTAGGACACTTAATGCGAACAAGTACTTAATAATTGTGATAGTAGACCTACAGCATCAGCTAGCGTGGCCAATTACAAGCACTTCTCGTGAATTGAATAGAATTCTAAGGTTCTATGGGCAAAAAAATACCATTTACTTATGAGGCTCATGCCACCGGTACCATGTGAATTCCAGGTTGGCCGAAGCCAAGGTAAGGGCTTGAGCTTTCAGCAGGTTCGCCGTAGTCAAGGTCAGGGCTTTAGCTTTACTCATCGGCAATGTGGTAGCACCAATAGCAAAGAGCACAGTAAATTTACAAAGCTTCCCTGCCGTAATGCTTCTGTAATGTTCATTCGTTAGTCTTCCTCGACAATGACATGTTTTTATTAAGGTTATTGGCCACCTTTCCAGACAAACCTCTTGTACGTACAAACTGCCTTGGGATTACGGTCGGAGAAGCTTTGTTAACGAAGCGCCCGTGCCGAAGAGGCACAAGAAAGTTGGTCCGTTCATCGTTACCGAGGCCCTTACCAAAACGTTCACCGTCACGAAACGTAACGCAGGAGGAAGAATACAAACACTGTCCCCTTTCTTGCTGGGTCGTCTTCTTTGTTTCAGAGACATGGCTCCTGCCATACCCATCACGCTAATCCATGCACTAAGCCCCTTGCCACGTGCGCTATCTTTTCATCCGAATTATTATTTGCTCATAATTTTAAATATACGTGTGACCTCCATGGACTCCTGTTTTTCCTGCGCTATAATACAAAGTGACTGAGTTTGCCGTGAAGCCTGATCTGATGCCAAAAGATTAGCGAATTTTTGTGGGGCCACTTTCGTTCAATTTCTCCTTACTTTGCGCCCAACGCCAAACGGTGAACCCAGACAAGCGTCTGTGCACTTGAGTCTCTTGCCGTAATAAAATAAAATTTATTTCTACGTCTTCTTGAGTACGTACGGCAGACTTAAATTCCTAGCAAGGAAGGCATAGAAATGTGAGAAACATGTGAAAAGCTGTAAAGCAAATTATTGGTAAAGCAATTATGGCTAAGTTTCATACTATTATATGTATCGAGATCTGAATAACCGTAATCGTTATTTGGGCACAGAAAAAAAATTGTATAAATGTGTCTGTTTCGCCAAGCTAAAGAATTACGTTAAATGCGGTGCCGAGTATGCCTAGCCAAAAAAGATTATTCAATGGCTTTGCTTGAGAGAACAGGAAATTTATTATCAGGCACGCCTTACTGGGGGACCCCTGAATAAATATGAACAGCTGGGGTTCTCTTTACTGTACACGTAAATCTAACTACCATGCGTTTCTGCGCTTAGCCTGCATCGAAAAGCAGCTGCCATGACCGGGGTTCAAACCTGTGACATAACCTGCCACTTAACCACAGCAGGGGGTGAGCACGTCTAGTTACAAGTACGCTTTTGAAGAAAAAAAGTTATGCACATCTAACAAACAAGGCGGTATCTATCTAGGGTAACGCTTTAGTGAAGCGTTCAAATAAATGTTGTCCAGCTAACGTCGATATATGAAACAACTTGCATACTATACAATGTATATTGCCGTTCTGTGCTGCTAATTCTGATTCATATATTTTTTATCTTCATCGACTGCACCCTTCACAACGCCGAAATGTGAACATCGTATCAGGCAGATGCGCAGTGTCAGACGTCTATGCAGAAATGTTACGAGCACGAACGCATTGTATGGTGCTTGTCAAATGAAGAACGGCGATGACAGGTGTACGCACAGAGAAGCAAGCCGGACATCTTTCTAGCTATATTTTAGGATGCCGTACTTCTTATGTCCCAGTTGTAGCTAATACCCATTCTGGAGCAGTGACGATCAAAATGGGCACATACAGTAGCAGATATCGAATGACTAAATGAACAAAAACCATGCAAATCAAAGCTCCGTTGAACATGATGGCACTATCCCACTAAGACGTCGGTGTGCTTTAAATATACATACGAGCCGTAATTTACAATTTCAGGTTTTAGGAATTTTCCTTAGTAATGAGAAGAGAGGCGCGCTTACTGGCACTACTTTATTGGACAGTATCCAGGTGTTATATAACGCAGTTTCAATATACTTTAGTGAAAACGTTGAAAATTAGCGCGCAAGCAGGTGTAAGCTACTGAGAACTCCACCCACGGTTCCCAGGTAAAACGCAGTCATCAGCGGCGCATCGACTAACGCAGCCAGTAAATGTTTAGGGCGAACAGTACATGTCACCCCATTCAATCAGGAATTAGTTTTGTTGAATTACCTTGAAATCATGGAAAACCATGTAAAAAGAGTCATAAAGCACCATCTCAAACAGTTCCAGAAAAATTATGAGAATGCTTTTCAATAATACGCCTCGCTTACACAGCACTTGAAGTTTAACAGGCAGACTAAGTCAGGCTTTCTTTCTTCAGGGGTGTGGTAGGAGCGAAGACAACAGAAATCTAAATTGCATGGCCTCCGGATGTACTTCAGGGTGAAAAATCGGCTTTTATTTCTTGTTAAGTGAGCGCTATGTTAACAGTGATAGTGTGTTTCGAGAACAGCAAGCGCTGGCAGCTGACAAGCATAAAACTTCCGTTGATGCGAAAATTTCTCCAATGGACATGCAATATTCTTATCTCGCTCTATTGTGAAAAAATTATTGACGACTTCCATCCAGTGTTCTATCTGGTCGGTTTCTATCTGGCTTTAGACTTACTACCTGTCAGGTATCTGGCCATTTTCTGGGTCAGTCGCGAAGATATTGTAGATTAGAAATGTGGGCCAACATGACACATGCCATTATGGTTACTGGATACGTGGCGTTCTTGAGGAACCTATTTGGGCCAACGTTGTAAGCCTCATCGCGCGCCGATGGAAGTAGACCACCAGGCATCTACTACCGTAGAATAGGCTCTACAGGACCGGGAAGGGACTACAATGGAGCGGTCACAAATGAATACAATTCAACCTATTTGGGCCAACGTTGTAAGCCTCATCGGGAGCCGATGGAAGTAGACCACCAGGCATCTACTGCCGTAGAATAGGCTCTACAGGACCGGGAAGGGACTACAATGGAGCGGTCACAAATAAATACGATTCGCTTGCTCCTGAACAAACTTTCGACTGAAACAGCTTAGAGCGCATTACAAAGACTGGTTCCACTGAGTGCAGTACTTGTAAGCCCCGTACAAGCAACATGGCTCACCCAATAATTTCCTTTCATACTGAAGTAAGGAGCGTGATTATTTTTCAATGCACTGCCTGCGACGTGAACTCACACATCTCGGATTTGTACCAATTTCTTTTCAACAATCGGCTTCACACAGTCAGTATTTGCGAACGTAAGGTGTCAACTCCTTACGGATTGTCCGGATACGAAGCTTCTGGTTTTTCCACATGCGAAGACCGGAGCAACGTGCACGTTTACATCCGCACCGACATGTCTTAATAAATGGACAAGGAAAAACGAAAGCAGAGAAAGGTAATGCGGATGACGGGGATATTATTGAGCCGCGAAGAGTGTTTACGAGTGTGATGTGCATACATGGCCTGCGCCAGAGCATATCTCAAGGAAAAACACAATAAATAAAAGTAAACAAGTATAGTGACCGACTGACGCGATGTTTGCTTCGCACTGGGGCTTCGCAACCGCTCGCCTAATTCGCTCGCCTCTCGTGCGCTTCCTTCGCTCTCAGCAATCTCGCGTTGTCATTCGTCACGAAGAGATAAATATGGTGCGAGAAGCAACAATAAACAAAACGTTTCCAGCGCCAGGTGTCACAGGCAGTGCGTTTGCCTCGTCAGTGCTTTTGGGCGTACGGATTTCGGAGCAAATAACTTTGCTCCGTTTCGGAGGACAAACAATAACATGACCGCTCTCCTGCGTCAGGATGTGGCCAAAGTTTTCACCGCTCTCTGAATAATACGGCACGCTAAGAGCGCACTTGCACCTGACATAACCACTACCTACGGTGCTTTCATTTGTGCAGGTTTCCTCTCTGGTGACACGAGCATGCTTTGTATGGAAATGACGCGGTCGGAAAATCTGATTTTGTCGTTGTTGTAATCGCTGCATGCCAAAGGTTTCCACTGCTCTCGCATGTATTGAACTGGCAAAACATTGTATCCGGAGTTCTGCCCCTTCACTTCGCCTATGAATACCATGTACCACTTTTAAACCTTTTTTCAGTCACCGTGTGTCTTGATTAATGCGCCAACTACTGAATGTTTCGCCTTTGAATGTAAACGCGACCCTCTGCTTTACAAGTTGTTCCAATTAGTCAAGAAAAGCTGCACGTGCGATTAAATGTATGCGTAGCTCTCTGATTACCAGAAACCATGTTATAAGTTGCCTGTCAAGGACATTAACTCAAACCAATGCTATTTAAAAACATGCCCCTGCATGGCTTGACGAGAAACTTCAGCTACTGCTCTTTATCACTGCTACATTTCGTCTTTATTCTTGCGTAAGGAGGCTGTCAATTCAACAATTACCAGTGAATCTGCTGGTAGCAAAGAAATCCGTCTTTTTTTCACAATATAGCGTATCAACTATATGAATTGCACCTTTGTTACTTATAGTTACTGTTGTAATAATCAGGATTGGTTTAATGTGACTGCGATATTCTTCCGAGAGGCTCAAAACTTTTCTTTTTCAAAGAGCCGCGCTTGCAGAAGTGTATATAAGTTTGGAGGCCTTAAAAGAAGAGAGAGAAAGGAAACAGTCGTAAATCGTAAATGCAGCGCGTTGTTGGCTAAGGCAGGTCCTTCCGAATGGCACGCAACTCTAGTGTTGGCGAGGTGCCGAGACACACCGCATTCCATCCGTCGCATTAAGCGCCCCTCCCCCCTCCATCCCACATAACTAGTTTTCTGACCGACTGAGTCACCACTCTAAATTATCTGCGCCCTGACGACTCTGAAGGCGCACACACCATGGCTTGCCTGCCAAAACAACGCTCTCAGGGCATCGTTGGGCAATGTTGCGAAATAAGTTTTCTCGGCCTCTTCTCCTCAGTTGATTATTCTACCTTCTGGCTTCTCATGCACTGGCGCCGTCGTCACCTCCTCTCACCTTTCCCCTAGACATACGTTGTTGGTTAACTTCGTCTTCCACAGCAATCATACGCATCGCTGCTCTGAAGAGGAGCACGCGAGTCGGTCGAGTCCTTTACACACTCACTAGGCATCGCAGATGCAGAGCCATGTAAGGGCGAACAAAGAGAAGCCGGTAAGTCAGCCATATACCGCCTCCGGTTTGCTACCCTGCACGGAGTGAAGTGGGTTAACGGATGGAAAGATATAACGAACGAAGGAAAGAGAGAAGAGAGAGCACACTCGGCATCTGGCAACCCGAAAGTGCTTGTGCAGATATTTAGCCGGTCACAGAGCTCTGTAGACTTCGGGCGCTACAGTAATCCACGTTCTGATTCTTCAGCTTGCGGCCTGTCGCCGAGATTCAGCTCGAGTCCACGCGATTCAACCTGGTGTAACGCAGAATGCGTTGGTCGTCATGGCGAGGACAGATGCAGAACAGATGTTAGATAGACTCCTGACACCCACCTGTGCCGCGTGAAGGTAGGCCACCCGTCTCGATCAAGGATAAATCGGCCTTATTAAACGTGACATCCAGGCCTGACTGAAACAAGGTAAAGATAGACCTGTTGTTTCTCCAGTTGGTGAAATGTAGCAACGGTGCTGAATGTTCTGCCTGCACTGATGTGTGCTGATTTCCCAGCTTTATTTTTGTGCTTGTGTAGTGACCGTCCGTCACTTCGTCGTGCTTCGCCGTTGGGGTTATTACCCCCCGCTTTTTCTTGGAACTTAAGCGGCTGCCCTACTGGCGCACCGCCACCCCCACTCGGCAAACCTGCTTTTAGTCTTGAATAAAGCCAGTCGACTCTCCGTTCTCAACCTGTCAAAACGTGTATTCCTTGCCTCCACTTAAAGGACCTCCCAACACATTCATCAAAATTTCCCTAGACGTAAGCCGAGTTTCCAGTTATTGTCATCATTATAATCATTCTCTTTCGTGTCCAATACATAGCGAAGTAGTCCCCCCCACCCTCGCTTCAAACCCGTCTTTCGTTCAGATATATTCAGGCAATCTTCGCTGAATATATATTTCGCACGCGAGCGATGCGCGCACTTCGTGGTGCCGGCACTAGGCTGTGCAGAGTTTTCAGAGAGAAGCGCGAGAGAGCAGCGCGACTGCATGCGCGTCTGATAATGACACGTTTCAGCGGCGGGTAATACGGTGCATCACTACGTTTCCATATGCTAATCGCATCATCGTCTCTGCCAGAAATATTGTTTTGTATGACGTTTCAAAGCGGTGCGAGGACGCAGTCATTTTTTATCTCATCTCTCACTTAAAATGACCATCTGTGAGGTGTCTGTGAAATACTTTTGAAACACAAGGCTGTTTTCTACGACTGTTTGCTACAATGAATGTGATTATTATGGTTGTAGTATTTTGTTTTTCCCGTTCTATGTAATCACAAGTGACTACAGCGCGTTTGGTTGCGAACTGCTAAACAGCTGTAATGCTTCTCTTCGTCAATCACCGGCCTTTCTTCACTTATCAGCGTCGCGTTAGCAGTGATGAATGGACGGTGTACCTTACCTGTTGCCACCATTTACTCATTTATACCAATTCGGCCACGCAATTTATCTTAAGCCCTGCAAGGGCCTTACAAAGGCGGAGGAACGCACACTCCTTCGTCTTTACACCAAAACAATGCTGTGCCCGGCAATATTAAAACACTTCAATCCTGTCTGTACAGGAAAGTGGCTGCAGTGGGCGGAGTAGTCTTAGGACATCTTCCACATGGTGTGGGCATGCGAATCAACCCCGAAGCCACCCGGGAGGACTGGCAGGCAGCCCTGCTCCACAGCCCTGCTCCGCCCTGGCGAGCAAGAAAACCAGAAGGCCCTGGTCGACCGAGCCAAAGCCGTGGCGGTCGCCAATGGGCTCCTATAATGAGAAGCCCACCTAGTGATTGTGAGAGGTGGCCCCTTCCGTGCCCCATCCACTTCCTTCCAGTAATATATCTGTAATAAAGCTTTATATCTGTATATCTGTAATAAAGACAGACACAATGCGCGTCCTTCTTGCTCATGTACACTTTCTTGACCTGCAGTGACGTTGAAAAGGGCCAGATTGTGGTGACTGTCACAGCTTCATGAGGCACTCATGGGTAGGAGGAGAGTTCAGGCGATCTCGCTTTCATCTGCCACCATTAGGACGACTGGCGCCCAGATCTCCATAGCAAATCATATCACGGGGACCCAAGATCCTCGGTGCCACAGGTTTGAGACCACGGCCTATGCGTCGCAAGCACAGTAAGGGATGCCTACAATGCCCACGATGTGACCGAGTGTAGCCTGTGTGGAAAACGTACCCTCATTGTTCTCTACCCATTCTTTCTTTTTATTCATTTTCCCTCTTTTCCCAGCGCAATGTAGCAAACAGACCGCGTACTTTGTTTACCTTCTTTCATTTCCTCCTCTTTCTCTACCTGTCTCTTTGCGACGGAGCTCGAAACTAGGCCCTACCCACACTCCACCCTTTCCTCTGACCCCCTGCAATACCGGACTCAGACATAGCCAAAGTTCGACAAAAATTCGTCTACTCCAGTAGCGTGCAACAGAAGAGGAATGCTTCTCGCTATTGACTAAGCCATAAACTAAATGACGTTTCGTAACCCATCCCGGCTTTTTTTCTCAAAGTGCAGCAGATAGAACGCTGTTGTTTGTTCTGCGGAGAGGTCCGAGGTATTGAGCGAAAGCACAAACTTCTTCTTAGATTGAAAATAATGAAACAGCCTTGCATCTACTGCATTATGTACAAGAGCACGTATTCATTATGAAACGTCTGTAATTTGGTCAATGCATGACCAGAAGCTACATTTTCACAAATAGCCAATAACGTTTCCTGCCTCTTCCTCCTCCTCCTCTTCCTCCTGCACTTTTTCTTACAACACAATCTGTTATTCTCGTACGCCAACGGTTCTGTTTTCTACAGATGACGTGATCTAACCGGCTTTACTTCACTCTCCTTATTCTAAATCGACTATCATAAAAAATTCGTAAACCAAAGATGTCAAAGGAGGAACGGCCGGCCACAATGCTTCTCACAATTCAGAAACATATATTTTGGTCCTGGTGGTGGCGCTGTTTTCATATAGCACTAGCACTAACCACTACAATCTACCACTAACAAAATCAATAACATGACAAACAAAAGCGGAAGGCAGAACTTTCCACGCGAACACCTCCGGGCGTCACGTGAATTATGAGGCGTGATAAACGTGGCACCCGTCTTTCCGCGGTCGTACAACCTGGGTTGTCATATAGAGACGCGCTCAGCGGTGGCGGCGCCCAGCCGGCGGAGCAAGCGCAGACGGAACAGCCCACTACCTCCGCCACCTCCGATCCAAAGGATGCAGTTATTGCGGCCCTCGCAGCAGCACTGCGCGTCCTCATAGAGACAGCAGCGATGGACGACACCACTCGGCAAATGTGCGTCGCGGCACTTGCAGCCCAGCAAGCCCTGCCCCAGCATGGATAGGCGATCTCCGAAACGTCGGCCGCGCATCCTCCAGTGGAATGTCCGCTCGATGCGCTGCCGTCACGCTGAACTCGCCGAGCACCTCTCACTACACGAATACGATGTGCTCGCGCTACAAGAAACTTACACGCGTCCCGGCGAGTTTAACCTCCCCGGATTTGTGGCCTATCACAGTGCCACCGAATGCCAGTCGCAGACCTGCAACAAGACTCATTGCTGCGACCTGCTGCATTCGCCTGGACGGTCCCGCGCATCTCTGTATGTTCGCGCATGTCTCGCGCAAGCCGACGTAAATGTCACCGACATCGTGACCAGTGGAATCGAGTGCGTGGCCGTGACTGTGCGTGTTGGGGGTGCCGACACCTGTGTCGCCAGTGTTTATGTTCGGCCCGTGCGTCGGTGGGACACCTCGTTCGTGGTTGCGCTTGTCGCTCGCATCGGAGGTGACTGTGTGGCGTTGGGTGACTTCAACAGTCACCACACAACATGGGGGTGCCCGCACACCGAGCCGCGAGGTAGGGACTTGCTGAACTCCATCCTCTCTGCGGGCCTCCTACTTCTCAACACCGGCAGTCCCACATTCGTGCGCCGGGGTGCGCGGAAGAGCGCCATCGACTTGTCGCTTGTGAGCGAGGGTTGCCACTACGAGTGGCGACGCAGCCCCGACATTCAGGGCTCCGATCATTACCCGATCTCCCTCGAGCCGCACGCTACAGCCCATGGACGGCGGCGCTCCTATCGTGTTACCGACTGGACACAGTTTCGGAAACTCTGTGCCACGCCCCCTACTGCGAACACGGACTTCCTGACTCACGTGACACGTTGTGTCGACGCCGCCACGAAATGCTGTTCTGTGCCTGCGGGAACGCCGGTGCCCGACATCAAGCTGCTTAACCTTCGAGCTGTCCGGCGCCGCGCTGAACATCGAGCCATCAAGAGTGACAGGAGAGAGGATTGGACTCTCTACAATCGCCTTGATGCGGCGTGCCGCCGTCATGCCAGGCAGCGGCGCAATCAGAGCTGGAGCAGTTTGTGTGTGTCGCTCGACGATACGCGCAACAGATCGCGCCCGTGGCGCATTCTCGGCGCTCTCCTTCGACCAAAGGTCCCTCGCTGTCCTGCACTTTCCATCGCGGTCGCACAGGGCTTGAGCGCAGAGCAGCTCGCGGACGCGTTCGCCGCCGCCTTTGCACCGCCGCCGCCGTTGCTTCCGCCCGATGGCCCAGTTTTCGAGCTTCCCGAGCTTCCTGAGCACAACAAAGCCGCTCTCCTCGCGCCGCTTCGCTACTTCCCGACGAACGGAATTCTGCAGCAGGTGAAGGCGCTGCGCACGGAGGACTTCACCTTGAGCGAGCTCCGCATCGTGCTCAACGCTCGTAGGCGACGTTCTGCGCCGGGCGCGGATGGAATCACCTACCAGACGTTGCGAAACATCGACGACGAGCAGCTCCCATCGCTGTTGGAGGTGTACAACCGCGTCTGGCGCACCGGCGTCGTCCCTCCCGAGTGGAAAGAAGCAACCGTGGTACCTCTCCTCAAGAGTGGCAAACCGCGAAGCAGCGTGAGCTCCTACCGCCCGGTTTCACTCACGTCTGTCGCCGGTAAGACATTCGAAGCTATGGCACTTCGTCGTCTGGAGTGGATTGCGGCGGCACTCGACGCATTCGCTCCCGAGCAGAGCGGCTTCCGCCGGCTGCGCGCAACGGCTGACGCCCTGGCCGAGGTTGTCGCTACTCTCGAGCAGGCGGCGAGCCGTTGCGAGGCCGGCTACCTCGTCCTGCTTGATGTACAGGGCGCCTTCGATGGGCTGCCGCATTCTACGATCGTCAGTGCGCTGCACGAGCTCGGCGTCACCGACCGGCTACTCGACTACGTGCGAGCCTTGTCTGATCGCACGCTTCGGGTGCGGGTTGGAGGTGCGCTCAGCCGGCCGCGCAGTGTGTTTTCTGGTGTTCCGCAGGGCAGTGTTTTGAGCCCCTTTTTGTTTAATATTGCCCTCGCGCGACTTCCGGACTACATCCCAAAAGCGATGTCGCACGAAGTGCGGGTTGCAATCTACGCTGACGACATCGCCCTCTTTGCGACTGGCCCTACTCAAGTCGGCTATCAGGTGCGTGCATCTGTCCAGACTGCAATTGACGCGGTGGACCAGTACATGGGAAGCATCGGGCTCCAGCTGTCGGTGACCAAAACAGAGGCACTACTGGTACACCCGCGAGGAACGCGAGCACGTTCCGAAGCGCCACCGCTGACTCTGCGCCGTTGCCCGCTCCCGTGGCGCAAGAGCGTCCGTTACCTCGGCCTGCAGATCGACTGCCGAGTCAACTTCAATGCGGCCGTCTCCCACATCTGCAAGCAATCAAGGAAAGTCGCCAGCGCCGCGCGCTCTCTTCTCGCGCGTGGACACGGATGCACGCCGCAACTCGCACTGCGCGTTTACAACTCTGTGGCCACATCGAGGGCACTCTACGCCCTCCCCACCACCAACGCTCGAGCGGCGAATTGGAATGCCATTGACATGGCGCACCGTACTGCGGTGCGAGAATTATACGGCCTCCCCCGCTCCTCCCAAGTAGGGGCGACACTCGCGGAAGTGGGCAACTGGCCGCCATCGCTTCGTGCACGAAAGCAGGCGCTCCACCACATTGAGCGCCTGCAGCGCTCACCACAGGGCCAGCGGCTCGTCTGCAGACTCCACTCCCTGCCGAACTCGGGAATGGGCAAGTGCGCCACCGAGTTCTCAAAGCTCATCGGGTCGTCGCCACAGTTCGTCTCCCTGCCGTACTACTCCAGTCTGCTCGACGTGAACATCGCGGTGCCTGGCGTCGCATCAAAGCGCCGAACTGCGGTGTGCGCCATGATGCAGGAGACCGCCTCCCTACTGCACGAGCGACTGGCAGGACGACTTCTCGTCTACACCGATGGCTCGGTGACGCCGGACCGGGCTGGTGCTGCGGCTTGCACGGCACCGGACATCTCGGAAACGCGCCAGTGCCGACTGCGCTTTGCCGCGTCATCGACAGTGGCCGAACTCGCCGCCATCGATCTCGCTGCCGACCTCCTTTTGGAACATCCGAACATTGTGTCAGCGGCCATTCTCACTGACTCTCGTGCGCCGCTTTGCATGCTGGCCAGGGACTACGGCGGAGTGCCCCTTGTTGTTCGAGTTGGCTGCAAGCTGCGACACATCGTGAATCAAGGCTGCGACCTGGCGCTTCAATGGATACCCACGCACATCGGATTGCCAGGCAACGAGGAGGCTGACTCCCTCGCCAAGGCGGCGCACGGTGAGCGCTTTCCCCTCACCCACTTGGTGACGAGCTTCGACGCGGCCAAGACAGCGGCTCTGCGCAGCCTCACTGCGCAACAACCCGATCGGCGCGTCGCGGCGGGAACGCCCCCGCGCCTGCTCCCGCGTGCGGGCCTCTCTCGGGCTGACTGCGCCTTCCTTCTCCGCCTGCGCATCGGCTGCTACAAAACAGCGGCGCGCACACACAGGCTCACGGGAACCGGCAGCCCCGTGTGTGGTAACTGCGACGACGTGGAGACACTAGAACACCTTCTGCTTCACTGCCCGGCCTTCGAGACCGAGAGGGAGGCTCTGTACGCCTCCTACCGCCGATATGGCTTGCCATGCACCACCCTGCAGTGCCTACTCTTCCCCAATGCTCACAGTTCCATCACCAAGCGTGCATTTTCGGCATTGATGGAATTCTGTGAAGCAACACACCTCAGAGCGCGGCTGTAGGCCCCGCAAACGCTTTGCTACATTGTCGCATTTTCTTTTTCGCTATTCCGGTCTCTCTCTCCTTTTTACTTCCGGTCACTATCTCCATCTTTTTCTCCCCACACCCCTTTCCCCGTGCAGTGCTGTTGAGGTGTCCTCCTGTGAGAGACAGTTACGGCACTGCACTTATCTCTTCCATTTCTCTTTAAAAATCACTTCACACACTGATAAACGTGGTTGCCCCTGAGTGCGAGCGAGAATGCCTCATCTAAAAACAAGAGAAGACTCCCTTATTTCTGTGAATAATGGAATAAGAGAAATAAGGGGAATGAGAGAGTAAACGATCTCGCAAAGTTTCATTATTTCTGTAGTCACTTCATGACGGTAATTTCTAGAGAAATTGTTTTATTGCTCCGGTATACGAATCCCGGTGTAGTCGAAAGTAGGAATAGGCGTTAATGCTCCACAGAAACCACTTCACCGCTACAGCCAATTAGTGGTACTTTGCTTCCAAAAGAAAGAAAAAACGCAATAAAATGCAATGCAGCTACACCATTCACTTTTCTTTCTGCCGATGCACAAAACGGCTCCAGTATGAACGATTGAGAGGGTACAGCGAGCTTTCATGGAACATTGAGGAAAACAGGCTTCCTCCGTTCGATCGAAGAGACACATAGTTGCGCACCCCCCTTAGCGACCACAGCGTATGCGCCAAAAGCAGGCCGCAGACACGATTCATCTGGCGTCGAATGATAGAGGAACGCGCGAACGCAGCTTCAGCAGGAGCAGCAATGGTGGCGAGAGCCACGTATTTCCCCATGCGTCATTTTCTTTCCCACAAGAACGCGAGAATGAACGTCGGTCGGTATTGTATATAGATGTATCGACCGAAACTTCGGCGAAGGCTTGCAATCACGATAGATTTCATCGACCTGCGCCCAGGGCCGTCCCGGTTCAATAAGGGAACTGTACTGGGCGCCTATAATCAAGTCCTACTAGTCTTCAATTCTTCACCTTGCTCGCTCTCCCCATCCTCCTCCCGTCTCCCCGCTTCCTGTGTATCTCCTCGCGACGCTGTTTGCGCGCATGGATGACCTTAGCTAAGGCTGGAGGCAGCCAATCGCGGCGCCAGGCCGATTAAGACGTGTTCACGTGCACCGTACCTACTGCACAGGTGTGAGCCTAATATACCCGAAAATCACACTGCGCGAATTCAAAGTCAGCTGTAAGATGAAGCGGAAAACACGACTTGAGCGAACGTTACCTCCGTCCCCCTACTCGACACCAGTTACTGTACACACCCCAAGATGAACGGCCAGATCGTTGAGCGTTTTGCAGAGCGTGGAGAAACTACTTCTACGCTTTCTGTAAATATTGTGCGGCGTTCTTTCACGTGAGTATCAGGTTTATGGAAAACAAAGAACGCACAAAGATAAAGCAGTTTCTCCTCCCGAGACCGCAAGCTGATGCATTGGGTTACACACTCGTGTTGCAACATAACCTAGCGTTGACGTTCGAATTTCCACGCGGGGCTTGTTCAAATGTGATTGCGATGCATATATGAAATCATAAATCGTTTATAGATCTCTGCTAAACCCTCAGAATTGATCAAAATGTAAAGGGAGCATGCCGGCTGGGTAGACACGACATCTTTCTTTGTCTTATTTTTGTAAGGGTGGGGGAAAGGGCTCTACTGCCAAGGGCATTGCAACATTTTCACTGAAGAGGGCCACCTCAACTATACTGCGGCACTGCAACATCCACGGTTGTGTTTGTTGTTAGTACCATGATGAATCCCTGATAAGAAGCTATGCAAAAATCCGAAATGTCTAGGCTCCAGTCATCTAAGAAGCAGCGCATTCCGCGAGACATGGCCCTGAGACAAACAAGATTGTTCTTTGCTAAACTTAGTAGTCAGCAGCGCCTTTTCTGTGGCTTTGCAGTTTCATCAGTTTTCTTCGGCTACGATAAGCATGGGGCTTCCTGTTTGTTCTATGATGCTTTTATAAGTATGCTTAGCGCTTCGTATGAAGGCTTTCTAATTTAAGGCTCGGCTTCCTTTCTTCCAAATGTTTTTGCAAATCGACCCAGAGCGACATCAGTGAAAGTGACTTTAAAGGCGCTGCTGCCTTAGTGCATAGAGAGTCCATTATGCGGCGACCAATCACATCATAACAAATTTACCCTGTCCGATTCCAATACGCATGTATAAGATATGCACATGTACACCTGAATTGAACTGAAGGTGCAGCGGTGGCATAGAGTTAGAGCATCCGCCTCGCGTGCAAGAGGACCGTGGTTCGAATCCCGGTGCTGCGCAATTTTCCACCGAATTAAAAAAATGCGCGTGTTCATAAATTGCATAAACAGGCCTCGAGTGCGGCCTGATCCCAGTGACCAGAACCGGTGACGCACTCCCTCACCAGAGCAGGGTTGGCCACCCTGGTGCAGCACTTGGCCACAACTTCCTATATGTATACAACAATCAAACCCCGGCCCTCAGTCCCCAGCAGCTGCATCTAGTGAGGTGAGTCTACGAGTGATATTGGAGGAATTAGAGGGCTGTAAATGGAATATAATAGGGCTCAGTGAAGTTAGGAGGACAAAAGAAGCACATACAGTGCTAAAAAGCGGGCACGTCCTGTGCTACCGGGGCTTAGCGGAGGGAGACACGAGCAGTAGGAGTAGGATCCCTGATTAATAAGGATATAGCAGGTAAAATAAAGGACATCTATAGTATTAACGAGACAGTGGCAGGTCTTGTTGTGAAACTTAATAAGAGGTACAAATTGAAGGTCGTACAGGTCTACGCCCCTACATCCAGTGATGATTACCAGGAAGTCGAAAGCTTCTATGAAGACATGCAATCGACGATGAGTAAATTCAAAATAAAATACACTATACTGATGGGCGACTTCAATGCCAGGGTAGGCAAGAAGCAGGCTGGAGACAAGTCAGTGGGGGAATATGGCATAGGCACTAGGAATAGCAGGGGAGAAATATTAGTAGAATTTGCAGAACAGAATAATATGCGGGTAATGAATACGTTCTTCCGCAAGCGGGATAGCCGAAAGTGGACGTGGAGGAGCCCAAACGGCGAGACTAGAAATGAAATAGACTTCATACTCTGCGCTAACCCTGGCATCATACAAGATGTGGACGTGCGCGGCAAGGTACGTTGCAGTGACCATAGGATGGTAAGAACTCGAATTAGCCTTGACTTGAGGAGGGAACGGAATACACTAGTAGATAAGAAATCGATCGATAAGTTAGCGGTAAGAGAAAAAATAGAGGAATTCCACATCAAGTTACAGGACAGGCTTTAACTCAGGAAGAGGACCTTAGTGTTGAAGATATGAACGACAATCTTATGGGCCTCATTAAGGAGTGTGCAACAGAAGTCGGGGGTAACTCCGTTAGACCGGATACCAGTAAGCTATCGCAGGAGACGAAAGATCTGATCAAGAAACGGCAATGTATGAAAGCCTCTTACCCTACAGCAAGAATAGAACTGGCAGAACTTTCCAAGTTATTCAGCAAGCATAAGACAGCTGACGTAAGCAAGTATAATATGGATAGAATTGAACATGCTCTCAGGAACGGAGAACGCCTAAAAGCAGTGAAGAAGAAACTACGAATAGGCAAGAATCAGATGTATGCGTTAAGAGAAAGCCGGAAATATCATTACAAATAGGCATAAGATAGTTCAAGTGGCTGAACAGTTCTATAGAGATTTATACAGTACCAGTGGCACCCACGACGATATTGGAAGAGAGAATGGTCTAGAAGAATTTGACATCCCACAAGTAACGCCGGAAACAGTAAAAAAAGCCTTGGGGGCTATGAAAAGGGGGAAAGCGGCTGGGGAGGATCAGGCAACAGAAGATTTGTTGAAGGATGGTGGGCAGATCGTTCTAGAAAAACTGACCACCCTGTATACGCAATACCTCATGACCTCGAGGGTACCGGAACCTTGGAAAAACGCTAACATAATCCTAATCCATAAGAAAGGGGACGCCAAAGACTAGAAAAATTATAGACCAGTCAGCTTACTGTCTGTTGCCTACAAAGTATTTACTGAGGTAATCGCAAATAGAATCAGGGAAACCTTAGACTTCTGTCAACCAAAGGACCAGACAGGATTTCGTAAAGGCTACTCAACAACAATCGACCATATTCACACAATCAATGATGTGATAGAGAAATGTGCGCAATATAACCAACTCTTATATATAGATTTCACTGATTACGAGAAAGCGTTTGATTCAGTCGAAACCTCAGCAGTGATGCAGGCATTGCGGAATCAGAGTGTAGACGAGCCATATGTAAAAATACTGAAAGATATCTATAGCAGCTCTACAGGCACTGCAGTCCTCCATAAAGAAAGCAACAATATCGCAATAAAGAAGGGCACCAGGCAGAGAGATAAAATCTCTCGAATGCTATTCACAGCGTGTTTACAGGAGGTATTCAGAGACCTGGATTGGGAAGAATTGGGGAAAAAAGTTAACGGATAATTTGAAACAGAACAGCGCGGTTTTCACGAGGACAAGCAGGGAGAAACGATACAGACGAGCGCTGACTTTATACGGAAGTTTGTTGCGTGGACCGAAGAATATATAATAGCTCAAACCAACCAAAAAAAAACAAATAAACACACATGAGTTCACAATCAATCATACACGCTGCACTGAACAGGGGAGATAACTGTAGTCATCGTATCACCCCCCCCCCCCCCCCGCTAAAGACTAGTTCTTTGGACGTAATGGATAAGGAGGGGCTACTGACGCATGCGTCTTTTGACCAGGCGATGTACGCTGGTTCCATGATTTCACGGGCTAGTCGGTTACTATGTGTACTTCAAATTTGTGTTCTAGCGAAGTCAGCGTGGCGGGCCCTGGTGTCGCAGTCTCTACAGTGGACGCCCAGATCCCCTTTTACTGTATTATGCACATTGTTGTTGTGCTCCTTTAGGCGTTCATTAGGGCATCTCTCCGTTTGACCGACAGAAAGCCTGAAGGAGCACAACAACAATGTCCATAATACAGTAAAAGGGCATCTGGGCATCTACTGTAGAGACTGCGACACCAGGGCCTGCCACCCTGGCTTTGCTAGAACACAAATTTTAAGTACACATAGTAACCAACTAACCCGTGAAATCATCGAAGCAGCGCACATCAGCTGGTCAAAAGACACATGCGTCAGTTGCCCCTCCTTATCTATTACGTCCAAAGAACTAGCATTTTTAGTGGGGGGAAGGGCGGAGGGGGGTATATTATGACTGCAGTGATCTCCCCTGTTCAGTGCAGTGTGTATGATTGATTGTGAATACACGTATATTTTTTTGTTGGTTTGAGCTGTTATATATTCTTCGTTCCAAGCAATAACCTTCTGTTCCAAGTCAGCTCTCGTCCGTGTCGTTTCTCCCTGGCTGCCCCCGTGAAAACCACGCTGTTCTGTTTCAAATATGTCTTACCAACTCGCCTAAACGTCTGTTTTAACGAGTTAATGGATAATACCTTAGTAACTTGCGATTCGCTGATGATATTGTCTTGGTTAGTAACTCAGGGGACAAATTGCAAAGCATGCTTACTGACCTGAAGAGGCAAAGCAGATAGGTGGGTCTAAAAATTAATCTGCAGTAAACTAAAGTAATGTTTAACAGTCTCGGAAGAGAACAGCGGTTTACGAAAGGTAGCGAGGCACTAGAAGTAGTAAGGGTATATATCTACTTAGGACAGGTAGTGACCGCGGATCCGGATCATGAGACTGAAATAATCAGAAGAATAAGAATGGGCTTGGGTGCGTCTGGCAGGCATTCTCAGATCATGAACAGCAGGTTGCCATTAACCCTCAAAAGAAAAGTGTATAACAGCTGTGTCTTACCAGTATTCACCTACGGGGTAGAAACCTGGAGGCATACGAAAAGGGTTCTACTTAAATTGAGGACGACGCAACGAGCTATGGAAAGAAGAATGATGGGTGCAATGTTAAGGGACAAGAAAAGAGCAGATTGGGTGAGGGAACAAACGCGATTTAATGACACCTTAGTAGAAATCAACAAAAAGAAATGGGCATGGGCAGGACATATAATGAGCAGGGAAGATAACCGATGGTCATTAAGGGTTACGGACTGGATTCCAAGGGAAGGGAAGCGTAGCAAGGGGGGCAGAAAGTTAGGTGGGCGGGTGAGATTAAGAAGTTAGCAGGGACTACATGGCCACAATTAGCACAGGACCGGGGTGGTTGGAGAAGTACGGGAGAGGCCTTCGCTCTGCAGTGGGCGTAACTTGGCTGATGATGATGATGATGATGATGATGATGATGATGATGATGATGATGATGATGATGATGATGATGATGATGATGATGATTGCAGTAGTTGCCGGTTTGCCAGCATCGATTAGAGGAGAAATGTGATTCGTTCACAATTAGATAAAGGTAGGGCAGAAGGTAATTTTACGTTGTTGCGACGTTGCGTATTAACTTGCTAGATTAAAGAAAAAAAGGTAAGGATAGTTCTGTAAGGTTCAGCAGGGAAATCGGTGTATGACAAACTTTACAGAATGTTGAAAAGCATATGGCAGGGTTTTTCAAGAATAAAAGAAAAATTTGCATGACCATAATGTCTAATTGAAGACATGAGAGCGCCAGAGATTGAGAAGGACTTCGTGATTGACTTCCGTCCTGCCGTACCTGTTATTTAAGAAAATCTGCTGTTTCCTATCAAAGTTTGTAGCATTTGCTGAATTGAAATTGTCTTGATATATGTCCAACTTTCCTGCGCATATTGCGGCCGCTTTTTTCCTAAATTATAGAATATACAAAGCAGTGCTCTTGTGCTGACGTTGATGGCTAACGCAAAAGTTATACTATTATATGCACTGGCATTCTTGTACGCTCTGGTTGCAAAGAAAAATGCCTACAGTTGTGGTTACTATGCTATTCAAAATTTGCAAGTTGGCAAGACCAGTCATGGTGCGTCTCCTTCCAGATTTTTTTCGTGCTTTCCTCTTCCCAGCATGCATATGAGTGTACTGGTTCCAGGTGAGCTCCACTCAACTCAATATAGCCGTTAGTTTGGCCATAAAATTTCACAAATCCGGCCATGGAAGTTCCCTAGCATTACAAGTATTTTCATATAATCACACAAATAACTACATAAGCGACTGCGATCCCATTTAACCATTGGTCTCATAAGCTAGCTATAAATACGCAAAGCATGGGCCCTAAGGAGCAATAGCACAATAACACAATTCCATAATGTGTACTTTTTGCAGATTTTCCCCATTCGTTTTTTAAGCTTACGAACACTCGTTGTAATTATTATCCTCATACCACCTCGAGATAATTAGTACGTTCACTTCGTAGTACATAGTGCTCAAATTTATTCTACCGCTAAAGTGGCCCCCTCTCATTTGAAAAAAACTCAAAACCACTAAAAGCTCTTATGTATCGTCTGCTATGACTAAATAGGTAATGGGATTTTCTAGTATATAAAAAATATTTTAAAAACTGCATCTGCCTAAAGGTAGTTTTGGCTCAGCTAGCTTATAGTCAAGTGATCGTACTACGAAGAAGTTAAACTTGAAAAAGTGGTGGTACACTATTTATCATTGCCCAGACGGAAAAGACAAGTGCACGAACATATAGGGGGAAGAAGTGTGGGAACAAGTGATGCTGCAAAAAAAAAGAAACCCAAGAAAGAAAACACCAGATATTCAAAACAAAAACAAAAACAATATAAAAAGGAGCAGAAACGATACAATCCAACAAACAATGATTTTAGGGCCGCCAGCGGAGGAACAACGTATGCTAATGTAATCCCTTAGGTAAAAATTTTCCAAATCATACAATATGCATAGTTGTACACACGGGCAAGAACATTGTGAAGCATTCTAAATTAAGTCGCTGCACTATAAGCTAGTATTGAAGTATAATTAAATCCGATCTCCGCCTTGTAGTCCATTTATTATGAAGACTACGAGGGTATGCGCACATTCTACGAGAGCAAAAGAAAAGACCGTACAGACTCCGTAGGTTCTGAATTCACTTTCCTCGGCTGGGCTCCTTTAGAAAGCTCGCAAGCGTAGTTTGAAGAGGAATTAATAAGTCCTCAGGAACCTTGTATCAGGCGTAGAACTCCCGCCTAACGAACCGCGTATTTCCACTTAGCCGTAGAAATTTAGGCTGCTTGCCAAAAAAAATATATGCCCATATTTTTTATTCAATCGTGGCTCACCATTTCCTCGTTGGAAAACTGTCGAGAGCACTCGCGGGCTTTCGTAATATTCGCGCGC
The DNA here is from genome assembly GCF_050947875.1 of Dermacentor variabilis. Taxonomy (NCBI): domain Eukaryota; kingdom Metazoa; phylum Arthropoda; class Arachnida; order Ixodida; family Ixodidae; genus Dermacentor; species Dermacentor variabilis. Next base: position 70,211,259 of record NC_134578.1, read on the forward strand.
AAATAATGATCTCGTTGCGCTTCCTGTTTAACGACAAAAACAGGCAAAACAAAAGCGGGGGTCTGCGTGGCATATAAAATAACACTGTTAATGAAGGGAGTTAAACAATTTCATTGACGGGCATTGTGCTGGTTCTGACGCGTTCAAATTGTTCGAGCATTTTGCTTAGGGGCTTCATCCAACACGAATTTGTAACGGCCATTTTCATTCCTGTGTTCGAAAAAAATAAGCAATTAACCAGCAAGCGCTGTAAAAGCTTTCCAGTGACGCTTGCACGGAAATCGTTTATGTGAAAAGTGTCAGTTATGATATTTCAGAGCCACAAAAAACGCGCGATTGGACCTTGCTTGTTAGTATGATTTCATTTACTTGGTCGCACTATTCGCGGAAGCCACATGTTGCAGACATATACTGCAGTATGCAAGACTAACCACCCTGAAAGAATCGCCAACTGTTTAAACAACAGCGCTTCGTCGCGCTGCTTTTTTTTAAAGAAACGCGGTGTGAATAAGTGCGTCTGCATGCGGCGCATCTTTGCCACTTCACCAACCGTGTCGAAGACAGTGCAGCGAATAGATACTTAGTCTCGGTTCCTTCTTGCGTTGTTCGGTGTTTGTTCGTGGCGTCTGTGCCTTGTAAACGAGGGTTAGTTAGTGTTTCTTTGAGTAGGTGAATCAGAAAAAATACAGTCGGGTAAATATACAGCTCTAAAAACGAAATTTACAGTTTTGTGTACTGCTTTCTGTGGCATTTGGAGGTAAAAGAAAAGAACGTTTAAAATCGAAAACGACACTAGTTATTTTATCTACCTTTCGAATGGGAAGAACAGACGTTGAGAGCGAGATCTCCAGAGCAAACATTCAGTAGACCTACGCCGGAAGCTTTACAAAGCAACCGGCTGTTATCGATGAAAAGTTCCTTTTAGCTCGAAGGCCTTCCTACAGTTCGTTTTTTTTATTTAGCGATAAAGCGCATTTAACCATTTTTACATACATATATTTTTGCTCTCAGCCATTTTAGTTTTTCTAGCAGCAAGCTCTTTAGGCCATACACCCTTACCTTTTGGAGAAGTGAAAGAGGCTGGCACATCTCAAGCAGGCTCACTTCTTTTTAATGTAAAATCATTACATCCACATTACGAGAAAATTCGGCGGCGTGACCGAAACATCGTACCAAAAATTGGCGACAGCGCGAAAATAAGAACACGTCAAGTAGCGCTCCGATTGAGGTCAAACTTCTGAGTCAGGTTCCTGTAAACAAAGTAAATTATTGGCTTTGAAAAGAAAACATGGCACGTTTCAGTCTGGGCGTGAATCAAAACTTGGGTCTCCGGGGTGCGACACCTGCACGCTTCGCCGGCACCGCTGCGACTCCACGGTTGTGGCTTACCAACGGCGCGCCTAGCGCTTGCGTCATTGCACACGTCACGCCACAGCCAGCTGGCTGACTAAAGGTGTGGCCTCGTGTGCGCGTCATCGGGCACGCGACGGGGCAGACAATGCGCAGGGCGTGGTGCCACGTCATGAGTGGATAAAATGAGCGCCATCAGGACGCTGCGAGGTTCACTGCGGAAGCGTACATATTTCGGCAGGCTGGTTCGCGATTACGAGCAGAAAACTGCGCTAAACAACGGGACGAAGAGAAGGACACCTACCACAGCGCTGACTATCAACCAAGTATTTGTATTATTTCAGTCGGTATGTTCATTCGTCATTTCAGTCAGCATGCGCAAAGGCACAAAATTGTAATCAATGAGAGGGGAAAGCAGTCTTCTTCGGAAGGAGGGAAATCGAGGGGAAGCTTGCACATACGTCGCCGCTATCATGGATGTGAAAGGCTTCGGAAAAACAGGTTTTATGTTTTCGCATCTCCAAGCGTTCGTAGTTCCAAATGTCATAAGACCAGATACAGTTGGTGAACAGGCTCGCGTAGCGGCAAAGAGCCATGGCTACCTGGACTGAGGAGGCCACCCACCTTTAGGCTCGAGTCAAAAAAGAATGTTCAAATAATAAAGTTTAAAACCTCTCTCTCTCTCTCTGATTAGAGAACTGCACAGGGAGTTGTTTGGGGTCCCGTAGTGAAGTGAGTGGCTGTCGGTGAACTTCTACGGCCCCTGGGTTTGTACACGCGCACCCTACACACGATCGCTTTTGTACTCCGCGCCAGTTAACTGGAGGCCCCTGCGGCTGGGTTCGAACCTGCAACCTTATTCTCCACGGTGCAGCGCCATAGCCACTGAGCCGCAACGGCGGGTCCCACTATACTTTCCTTTATTGCCCTGTCGACATCTTGTTTCGAGCAATGTACATGCACTTCTCCCACGACGACACGATTTCTTCGCATGGTGACAACGTAATCCGTCAAGTGCCGTCTGCTTCCGCATCGGTTTACGTAACCGTTTTCTTTGCTAAATAAAATGCATCATTGTCTCTAGTTTACATGCACACGCTCTTATTTATTAGTTTACATTTGTTTGCTTGCTTGTTTGCTTGTTTGTTTGTTTGCTTTCTTGTTTGTTTGCCTGCTTCTTTGTAAGTCGTTCGCAAGTTTTTCGATGCAACACAAGTATAAAGGTCAGCGGGCTCCGGGCAGGACCCAGGGGCTACGTACTTAGAGGTTGTGCCGATTTGGAAACTTTGGCACTCGTCTAGGCTATACGTGTGAGAAAAGTGCAAAAATACTACTGATAGCCCTGGAACTTGGACGACACCACAGCGCTTTCGCCTGTACAGCGGTGAGCCCCACTGTTAGCTTCGTTTCAACCCCCATTGTGGGTAAAACGAAGCGTTCACTTTACTTCGCGATAAGACAGTGTTGCATATCACATAGAAAACGCGGATATTTCCTTTTCTAGTTATTATCGGGAGGCTGAAATTTAGCAAGGCAGGCAACGCCACGCGTGAGGCATATACTGGGTGTTTTGTCATAATTGCGGAATGGGTCCCAAGATAAGAAAAATGTAGCCCCTGACGACAGACAAGAGGGTCGTGCGATAAAATGAGGAAATTTGAATGTTTAACATTGGGCCAGTTGACGCTAGAGGCTGGTAACTACTGATCGCTGGTAGAGGTATTCGTCCTGCTGTTGGCATAACTATGCCGATAGTGATGTTGATCGTTAACGGATGAACCTATTGCTGCTTTACCATGCTTTCAATTGCATCGCGGGGTTCCTGGTATTGTATTCCATGTATCTCTACAAATTTTCATGATATTTTACCTGGATGACTGCTTTTATTTAGACAACGTCCTTTTTTTGGGGAATACCAACGGAGGTGAGCAAACGGAAATCGCGCTCAATTTACGAAGGTGCTAAGCGGCTTTTGCTATTACTCACTACTGCATTCGCTATACTGGATAATTCTTTTTTAAAAGAAGCGTCACAACAGCACTACTTATTTTGTAGCTTAATGGAAACAGTAGGCTGTAAAGTTCAAGTGTCACGTATTCCAATGCCCTGCCAAAAACGTGCAAAAGCACTGAATAAAACTGGCCATATAAGCCAAGGAAATCATAAAAGAAAGTACTTATGGTTTCAATTGAAGCGCTCAAGTGGCAACGTAAATCAGTAGGTAGGCAGGCAGTAAATGTTATTCAGGTGCGGAAGAATCTTAAGCCCGTTTAATAGCGGCAAGACTGCGCGCCGCTCCCACGTTGGCACGGGAAGGCCAAGCCTCACCGACGCATCGTGGGCCATCTCGATAGCCCGGAGTTGATCAATCCAGTCGTGGCTCTTGATGAAGGAATAAAATGTTTCCGCCGTAAATTCATGGCCTGTATGGTGCTGTAAAGAGGGGCACTCGGAGAGCATGTGCTTAAGGTCGCTAACCCAACCGCAGTGGAAAAAAAACCTTGACACCGGCACGAGCTGAACCAGCATATTTCGTATCAAGTGCGCGTTGCTCTACCAATAAAGCTACAGCGACGGCTGTTTCTCGCGTCCACTTTGCCGTGTATTCCTGTATGTGTACAACGCCTGACTCTGGGAAACTTAGCCAGCGATGCTCCTAGTCGTGGCAGCAAATAGAAAGCGTCCTTTTTTACCTTTGCCTTGATCAGCTCCGCACTGCAGCTAATACCGCAAGTAGCTCGCCCTACAATTTCCCTGGGTTAAATCTCTGTGGATGTTCACATGGTTGTGCAAAAATCGAGCCACTCCATTCCCAGACTTCTTTAGAAAGCATCGTAAACTTCCCTGAAGTGTGCACGGCGCCCTTTTGTCCATCCTGGATGGATAGGCAGTGAAAGACGAAGGGGACCTTATATATTCTCTTGCTCTCGGCCTGCGCTGAATGAGGACCTATCAGTGTCAGGCCACGCAACCTTATTTGTGTGCGGCCATCGAGGAATCCTGTAAAGCACAGCCTCAACACACAAGACGGAAATAAAAAATATCGAACAAATAAAGAAAAGTATGAGAAAGTCACGATGCAAAGATAAATCATGGGTACGAAAAACAAGGCGACTTTCCCAATAAACCTATTCGGCTTAGTTACCGTGCACATATTGCGGTGCTTCATCTTTCTTCGCATTTCTTTTCGCTCAATCGGATTGCGTTAAAGACATGTTAGTACTACCATCGTTCTAGAGGAATTCTTCGATTTTATGAGCGTGGAATTGATTATGGCCTCATTGTGATCTCATTATGGTCTCAGAAAAATAAGGACATGAAGAGTTTCTCCCGCGTTTTGCATGCGAACGAGCCTCCCTTAATGCGCACCAATGGGAGCCCGCTTGAGATTTATCTTTACAGATTAGTACTTCACATACATTTTTTAGATAGCTTAGTTGACTGTTGCTTAAAATTTGAAGAAAAAAATCTACGTTGTTCCAGACACATTTGCTATTCTCTTTACCTTCTTTTATATCTTGCGTTTATTCTTATAACTGTTTATAAGTTTAAGGAGAATTAGGAAGTTGTGTCGAATGAGATGGACCTGCAACTATAAAGTACTTTGTAAATCTGCTTAGCAACAATGACATAAAAAGGAAAGCGTACATTTAAAAATATAATTATTATATTTTAGCAGATGTGTTAACATAGAGCTTCGTTTACTGCATCTAAACAATCAAAAGTGGTCCCTTGAAATATATATAGTATAGTATATAGTAAAGTATAGAGCCAGTTTTTTTTTTTTCATTGAGCTATGCAGGATGGCCACATCTTTTCATTGTCAGTGTTGGTTTTGCTGATGCGCGCTGAAGTCTCGCATTTGTCAGAGGTGAGGGAAGAGACATTTCGGCAAAAGCAAAACGAAAAATAACCAATTGCTTTCTTTGTCAATGTTCTCTGAACGCAATGCTAAAAGAATCAAGTCAGATTTCACGGTAACGGAATCAGCGACTGGATACGACAAACGCTTGACTCTATTCACATTCTACTTTTTTTTTTCTGAAGGGTTCTCTTTTAAGCGACAGCCTTTGTCTAATTCTGCTTTCTGTCGTTGGCCGGATGGTGTTATCGCGCGATAATCTCCAGAGAGCCACTACATTATGGAGAGAGAATAGAATAAAGCAAAATAAAGGCGGAGATGGGTGGGCGGGTGCCGAGATGAGGGACATCCGATTCTTAGTCGCAATGTGGGGCTGACACACATTACGTGACGTCACTGAGATCACGTGAAGCATCCCATACACTCGCCTGTGCGTGAAATGAGTCGCCAAATATCACTGGCGTGGTTGTGTGGTACCTGATTTGCGGGTACTACTGCTGCTATTAGGTTAGAGCTCGGCGCAAGTCACCTCTGCATCAAAATTTATTCAATTGTCGCGAATTCTACACCACACGAGCCTTTGCTAATTTTTTCCTGAATCATTGGGTGCACAACATTATTATAAACAGGGCGATGCCGTAAAGATGCTGCAATTGGCTTCGTCGATATATTACAATAGATTCTTCTAAGATTCCTTTTTTATAGCGAAGTTTTCTTTGCCAACACCCAAGTGCCTTTCTTGCAAAACATGTCTGCCACTTGCCGCTGCTGCTGTCTCACCGAATAGCACACAATCGGCTACGGGACGCCGGCAACATTTAGGAGTGCTGGCTTTTGCTACTTCGCCCGCAGCAGTGCAAGGTAAAGGGGCGAATTCGGTCTGCGCATGCGCGTCGTTGGCCGCTGGTGGAGATGACGGGGGGGGGGGCGATGAGACGGAAGAGAGGGCACCGGAAGAGATCACCTCACGTTGGGCGTGCGTTGCGACGCCTGGCAACCGCGTGGGCGGTCACATCTGCGCCTCCAAGGGGAGATCGGGTACCCCAAACAAATGGCATACAAAGACAGCTTGCCTCTGTCAAACCCTATCAAGATGGTGGCGTTCAATTGTTCATTGCATTGCAGAGCTGCTTGTTCGGAGCATCCTTGAGCCAGATGAGAAGGTGCACCTGAGTACTGCCTTGTAAACTGGCCTTTATGTTGATTCCGACAGGGCACGCTGGATGTGCTGCATTATTCTTTTTGGAGGTGCAGAGCTGGGGGACTACATTAGTGTAACCTTAGGAAACGTTAAAACTTACAATATTTGGTATCTGCGTGAGCCTCTCTGACCAAACGGCTGTTATAACCTACCCTTCGAGCTTCACAGCAAACGTGACCAATCCCATTCCACGTTTAATTTATTCTATGGCCTCCTTTTGCATTTCTCTGACCCACACATTGCTTGGTACACCATTGTGGGGTCTTAAAGGAAATAAAGTGAAATCAAATCAAAATCATTGTATGCATATATAAGTCGTCCACCGTAAAAGCCGGAAATAGAAAACGTGTTATACGAGCGGTCTCTTAACGTGCAACAGTCCCGAGAATTGGTATTTGGAAGTGTAACTAATTTTGTTGCGCCGACACAAGGCGTTGCATACATTTAGGTATTCATAATGTGTTATGCGATGTGCGCTCCCATCCTGCCATTCACGCAAAGTGAATGTGGCTTGTTCGTTGGCAGCTGCTTATTTGATGTGAGTGTGAGGTTGTTGCTTTCTTTCGCCAAAGATCGTTCTGTACTAGTAATACTCTTAAGTTGACTCTACTTCTGTGGTCGGAAGAACAATTCTTTTAAAGTTTTTCTTCGGCCAGTGGTAACGATGGTAGCGTGGAAAATGTTTTGCCCTATATTTTTGTTGCGCGACTGTAGTGCGATGTGCCTTCTCTTCTGGCTTGGGCGTTGCCTTATATTCTTCACTTGTTGATATACCCTCTTCAGTCACAGGAGGTATTGACAGAAATTGAGATACGAAAAGATGACAACGACAAACACGTTTCTGTCCTGTAGCCTGAACCTCTTCCTTAAATTTCTGCATGAGTACTTCATGCTAAATTTATAGATTATTCTTTGTATAAATTTGTTTCCAGTTTCTCTCCGTATTTCTTAATTTAGTTTAGCCTATAACTGATTTGCAGAAGTGCGCACTATGTTGCTTTTTGTTATTTCTCTTTTTAATGTTCGTTATAGAGCAGTGGCTTAGTTTGAAATTGCTGGGCCTTTTAGAATACAGTACAATCGCCCACTCCCGCGAGAGCGTAAAACAGAATGCCCCTTTCCGAAATCGCAGGCCGCTTTTCCGTAAGTTCCTTTTTATCACAAAGAATCAACGTCAGAAAAAAATGCAGAAAACTTCAGAACAGCAGCTAAGGTTTCTTCCACAGGGCTGGGCCCGACGGCAGGGACAGAGGGACACCAGAAATTAGGGGTTACCCACCCTCCCCAACGTGGTCACAAGCCGCACATGCCGGGTACGGCAGCAAGAAAACATGTACCTCGAGAAACAGTTACCGGCAGTCCTCTTATCTCCTGTAATTGCCCGCCCCTGGCTGACATCCGAGGCATTGGCATCTCAGTATGGCGTATTCGAGTGTTCCAAACAAGAGAAGAGCTCTGATGCGCCGTCAAGTAAAGCACAGGAAGTAAGCTGAATTACTGGAATCGAAGCCTCTACGACAGTGCCTCGGTGCTAATTAGAGTTCCTCAATCCCGAATGACTGCACTCACGGGATAAAGAGAGAAGCAGCAAACGAACGGAAAACATCCCCCAAAAGCAATGCACCTCAGTCGCATTCTCTTTTGAGTGCGGCAGAAAACAGCAAGACAAACGAGCCAGGCCATGTACAAAATCAAAATCAAACCTGAGCAGTACACAACAAATGTGTGAACCGGAAAGACTTTGCGCACATTGTCCTTCCCGCATCGCAGCCCTCGTAAGAAGATTCTGCCAAATTATTGGGCATTAAAACATCTCTACCGACCGACTAGGTTTAAAAAACGGAAGAATCAACGCAGGAATGTAGCTGCATGAGGAGGAGGAAGTAAACTTTATGACTCTAGAACGAGTAATTCAGCGGTCAGGCCGGATGTCTTCATCTTCTATTGGTTGATGACGATCTCCGGCCTGCATGGTTGGCGCCCTTATTCCAGGGCACCACTGAGCGAGGCTGCTCTTCAGGCATGATCCACCAGCCTCCGTTGGAGGCTAAGGTCGACGCTGGAGAGCACGCTCTCCCACAGCTCCGCACTCGGATTTTCTATATTGTGGAATGCCTTATTTGTTTTGCACTCCCATGTGATGCATGCATGAGAGAACGAGCTGTGAGACCAGGCCTTATCGTGCAAGACGTTGTCGCCTATAGAAGACAGCACTTCTCAAAGAAGTCTTTTTATCCATTCCTTAGAACTGGGGTAGGAAATATGTTGCCACTGTTTTAACAAAAGGCTTCCGGAACATGTTTATATTGTGTGCAACTGTACTGTTGAGTTATGCTGGCATTCAGGTTCGAAATTGTGAATGTAAACCAGAGTTTGAAGATTGTGTTGTTTGAGAAAAACGTTTGGACCAAGCAACTCGAGATACTATCGAAGCAGAGGATATAGTGCATCTGGGCGATAGGTGCGTAGTTGTAGGCGTTAGCTCACCTGTCAGATAAAGAGCGTTCACTCTTCACACAGTCGCGAGCCCGGCATGTTAACTAATGTTAGTTTCACTGTTCTTCGTCATACCCCACTGCGTTCCTTGTTCTTCTACGGCATATTTAGTGTTTTTCTTTTTGTCTTGATAAAGCCATGAATTCATATATGTGTGCGTTCGTGTGAATGAGGTTAGTTCGAAAACTACGGGTTCTGTTGGTTTTGTTCCCCTGTTTCTCCGTAAATCTGTTCCGAAACCACATTAATACACCGATGAAGGTGGCGTATTCCCTCGTCCGTCAATGTCAATCTCGATGACCACTGAGGCTGGGGCAGCGACAACATGCTCTAAGCGGAGCGTTGATGAAACCCACATTCTCTTCCGCAGAAATATATTTCTTTTACTATTACAAACCTGTCGCAGCGCATTTTGTTGAAGTCACTGTAGTGCTTATCTGCGAAAAGTAATAGCACAGCCAGCTCAAGATGGAATTCGCTACCTTGCCGCGTAGGAACCAACCAAGAGCGCTTGATTCACGGCTGTGAAAATAAGTGTCCCTTGGCTCGAGTGGTTCAAATACGATCACTACTAAACCAACCAGCTGCGTCAGTCTGAACACCCAACAATTTTCGCCCGTGGAAGGATTCGTCTTCCGAAACAAGACGCCGACATTGTGAACATCGATCCTTTGACCGAGGGAGGCACCAGTTCTTTTACCCAGCCTACCAGCTTCTTCACGCATCGGCACTCAAGATCGCTCCGAATGTAATTCGCTTTCATCCTGCGCGGGTCGTTTGATTGCGCCTTCCCTCCAGTTCCTTCGCTAGGACCACCAGAACCCTTCAGCAATCCGCTTGCCTCGCGGCAAACACTCTTCGACCGGTTTAAAATCGTGCAGTGCTCCCGATAAACAGAAAATAAACTCCATTCAAATATTCCATCAGAAAACCATGCACCGTTATCTCCACGACTCCGTGGTTTTATGCTGGCTATAGCGACAATCATCGCCTATGCTTATGTGAAAGTGCAATGATGCGAGCCATAGAAGGAGGAATACATTCCGCATTTAACTCCCTCAAGAAAGCCAAAGCGAACGGGGGCCAACAAGAAGCCGCTGCAAAATTGCTGCGAGATTCAGGCAGTGCTGCTTTTAAATCGACATATGCAGACGTTTGCTCCGAAATCGAGTTTCATAATTTGCAGATTTTTTATAGGCATGAAAAACTATAATTTCGCATGTTGTTAAAAGAAAAATTGGAAATGAACAAAAAATTCATTTTTTCAGGCAATGAAACATTTAAAAAACAGGACGTGCGGAGGGCTTAACCACTGTGCTGCATCCGTTGTCCTTCATCTCTCTAGGGTTATTTCAATAATAAACATTATTCAACTCACTCAATTCCCGTATTTGCAACGAACGTAACATTACGGCTGCATATTGAATGCGCAAGCGGTCTGTTATTGAACTTATTCTTGTTGCCCTACATTTCACGCCATTGACTTTGTGATTTACTTTTGATGACACCAATTTTGCAGTGCTTCTTTCACATCCGCGGTTTCTATACTCTATGCTTTTGAAGTTCACGCACAGAATTTCTACTGAAGTAAAGTCTCGTAACAAATTTTAGAAAAGCATCACATCGCTCTCTTGAACGTTAAGGTAAACAAGAGTTCCGTGTTTTCGGTGTATACCGATAAAACCTGAAAATTAAACTCCGAGGTGGTTTTCTACGAACCTGTAAAACCGAAAAAAGCCGAAGTTGAGCTGTCCACGAAAAAACAGGAAAGGGCAACTAATGCCTCAAATGCGCAATTTTATAGTCATCGCAACTCATTCAGAAGCGTTCTTCACTTACTTCGCCGAAATACATTCTTTCATTTCTTCGTGCTAAAGTGGAATTTTCATAGATGACAAAACACGTAAATAAAAAAATGACCTTTTTTAAGGAACTCCTAAAAAAATTCAACGTATAATGTTCTTTGTGCTGAAGTTTGTCTTGATAGCTTCTCTAGAGCACGCAGCAAAAGAATTGCGTATCTCGTGAAAAACGTCCCTTAATTTTCTCACAGTCCTCGTGTCGAGTGTTAACGTAGAACGTGTTTTTTTCTGGATTGCGTTTCCTGAGCCGTAAGGAGCGTGCTGTGATGGCTGACAAATATCTCACAAGCAACATTGCCGTTTTTTTATGTCTTATAATAATTTTTCAAGTACCAATTCCACGCTCCTGAAAGCGTCGGGTTGTTATGTTTACTCGTTCGTACACTAAATAGTTGCGTGGAGTGTTCGGTAGGGGTTTAATAAAGGCGTGTAATGTCAGGTGCATTTCATTTTATTCAGTAATTACACAGTCGCTTATCGATTTCTTACATTGATTTCTTTCGGGCATTGAAATAAAACATCGTAAAACATCACTTCAAAGAAAGAAAACAAGCATTGCAAAATATCCAAGAAATTCGTAGAAAGAAAATTAATATCCGAAACATGGCACCCTAGTTATAACCTGTTGTTGATGAAGACGTTGTTCTTGTGGCCCCTGTGTCGTGGTCGGCGTCATTGTCGTCGAAATTAACACCTGCTAAAGGTTAGCAATATCGCTCACGGTGTTTCTTTGTGAACTACGCTTTCATTCAAGCACCGCAAAACGTGATGTAAAAGAGGAAAAATAATATTTACGACGTGCAGAGAGGATCCTAGGACCTTTCTATGTTCAAGTTAGTTGACACATCCTGTACAAGGACACGGGAGTTCGGACGCGAGAGCAACAAAAGGACCTGACTGTAACGAACGTACAACCGACCACAAAATATTACGGACCGTGAAATCGGAGCAAAAGCTAAATATCCCCTCGTGTTTACAACACAGCCTGGTTTCGGGCCTCGACTACAGCATGCTAACAAAATTGTCGTGTACAGTTTGACTGGCTGCTGCTACAGGCTCCTCAGGAATTAAACTTTCTGTGAGATCCCGTGGTTCATAAACTTTTGTGACTGGGTGTACAAACAGCACACAGAGCGCACAGTATCGCTCATTTATTGCTGACACTCATCTGTCCTGTGCACTCGCACCATTCTGCTCCTACCGTTCGCTTGCGTGAAAACTCTACTACTTTTAACCAACTAGTCGACTGCTTCATTTCACTTAGTTCTTAGGATAGGACGAGCTCGTGCAGACCATTTAAAGCAATGTTGGCGGTGTATAGAATGCAAACCGAAACTATAGAGTAGGTGCTGTCGAAGAGAATGGAGAAAAATTATATACTTGGCGAACGCACACACAGTGGTGCAAGGCCAAGAAGACGCTACGAGGATGACATATTGGCACTAACTGATTTAATAAGTGCTTGAGCTACTCGTAACTGATTTTATATAGAGAATTGCGAGATACTTAGGGAGCTTACGTCAACGCAGACTGCGAAGCGCTATGAGCCATTCTCAAGCACGAAGGCATAGATGGCTGTTTTGTCGAGCTGCTCGGGAAGATATGTAGGGACAACAGAGCACAAATTGTCTCGGTAGGCCGCAGTTGCACTGTAATACCGCAAATTCATCGATTAGTGGACCAAGGATGCCATCTCTTTTCATCGTTTATCACCCGTCGCAGTGTCTGTTTGTTGCGCTGCTAAGCACGAGATTGCGGAATCAAATCCCGGTCGCGGCGGTCGCATTTGCATGGGGGCGAAATGCAAGAATGCCCGTGTCCTGTTCCTTGAGGGCACGTTAAAGATCCCCTGGTGGCCAAAATTAATTAGGAGTCCCCAACAAACATGCGCTTCATAATCAAATTGTGGTTGTGGCATGTAAAACCCCAGAATTAAATTAATTGTTGATCATGCTATGTAGCCGTTCTTCACAGCGTGCACTTGGAATTGAGGAAGAATCAGAAAAAAAAATGACAACCAAGATCAATGTAACTGAGAGGGAAATTACGCAACCCAGGACCATCAGGACGATAACTCCGCTCCTACTGGCAGCATCAAAATACGTCTTGCGGCTAAACATTTCCAAAAATGTGCCATTTCTTGCGCAGTGCTTTGCTCGGCTTCGCTGCAATGTTTATAAAGGCCACTTCTTGGGCGATTTCGTGCGGCCTTCCTGATGCTATTGGCGTTTTGAATGGCTCTTCACACTTTGTCGGCAACAGATATATATTCACGTAAAAGGACATATGGTGCCAATATAACATTGGGCGTGATAATTAACAAACCCACGGCCACCTTTCATTAGGCAACAGCCATTCGACCAACATAAAAGTTTAAGAACAAACAGAAACGGCGTGGCAGTGCCTGCAAGCTTTCTGGGTGAGCGATCTTGAAGGCGAAAACAGACGCCCTTTTGTTTGACTTTCCAAACGGCTTCCCCTTACAGGAGTAATTAGCTTTCAATGCAGATACAGCTGTCATGGATTCCCTATTACAACTTGCCCAGGTCAACATCTCGTTAATTTACAGAAGAAAGCAAGAGTTTTGAAACACAAAGTGCTGACACATGGGCGAGCCGATACAGCTGCATGGCGCAAGCACCGCCATGGATTGCAAAGTTCCTAGTGATGCAATTCTGTATGCTCACCTACACTTGTGCGAGGGGAATGCTCCCTGGTGTAATCAGCCTAACATTTACTTCGAAGTAGCTGTGTATTATTAATCTCTGTGTATTATTCATCTTCAGCTGTGTATTCTTCATCTTAGAAGAAACGTACAAAGAGTAATGATCGTGTGCGAATGTGGCGTGTGAACTCGTGGCCACCATTTCACTGTTGCCTATTATCCTGTATTTTTTTTCTTTTTCCTGAAGTGGAGTAACGAGATGAACATTATATCGCAATACTTAGGACTCACCATTTGTTTATACTTCTCTCTCTCCGTCTTAAATATCAATCATCCAATCACAATAACTTCGTACTTTAATAGTTATATTTATATTTGTAAACAACTGGTTGTCGAAATACACCAAATCATCATAATGAAAATGCGCTAAAAGAACAAATAAAGCTGCGAATAGTACTCTTTTCTCAAACGCTACAATGATTATAACAGGACTTCTTTCTCGTGTATTAACGGGCAAGCCAACAGTGAAAATGCAAACTTGCAAACGTGAAAACATCACTCTCAGATGTTGCTGCAATAAAAGAAAATATTACAGAGGTCATACACATGGCATTGGTAGAGGAACTGGTCGACAACTGTCAACCAATCTATCTTCAATCTATTGTGAAAGGTCGTCAGTTGACCTATTGTCAACTAAGGAACGAAGCGCAAACAAAACAGTGTTTTATAGAGGGGAAGGAAATAATACACGTGGCCTATGAGAAGCAATCTTGGTGCTATTTACCACCAAACATAATTGAACTCCAACCAATCATCCTTCGCAGCGCCATATGTGAAGCAATATTCCAAGGTAGCGTAATCTAGAAAACCCTGACGCAAAACTTAAAGCAGAAAATACGCACGTAGACCCCACATCAGCGTGTTTTGACATCTTACGGACTTTTTTTTTTCTCAAGCAACATCACAGGCCAGACCGCTAGAGACGAAAGGCAATGCGGATATCACGCACATCCCTTGAGACCTCGAATGCCAAGCAAAAAAAAAAGGACACAAAGCGTGTCCCAGGACCAATAAATTACAGCAACACTGAAAAATAAGGGCTCGAGGTGGTCAGACTAAAGAATGAAATGCCACATACACTTCGGGCTCTAAGGCAGGATAGACTGAAACGGCAAGTGAAAGAGGTGGGCTTTCTTGTTGCCCAACCAGGTGTGCAAGCGGGCGAAGCTTGAAAGAGATCTCGGTCCCTCCCCAGAGACGCACGCCAGCGTCTAGAGCGGCAGCCGGCATCGATCCGTTTGCTCAGCGCATCGCATGCCGGGCTTGCCCCGAGTCGTTGCACCTTCCCGGCGAAACTGCGGTGCATTGCCGGCGGCTAGGAATCCCCAGATATGCGAAGAGCGTGACCGAGAGCTCCGGCACACAGCCGCTAGTTTCAGGGCTGGGTTCGACCAAGAGAAAAAAAAAACGAGCGGGGAATATACTGGGCCTGGCAGTGGTGGTGTTTTCAGCGACTTTTCGTGAAATTCAAAACTATGGAGGAAGGACTTCAACGGAATCGCAATCTCAACGCCCCCGAATGAGTGCCACGAGCTACCTGCATGACATATAAAGGTTACCGAAATATACTCTCTGGTGTTCAGGTTGTTGAAGCGCCAGTCAAAATGAATAACTCGCCGTCTGCTTCAGTGACTGTGGCACTCTCTTGTTGATACCGAAGCCTGGGATCCGTTTCCTGGACAGGAATGTTTCATTCCGGTGGGTGCGGAATGCGAAAAATGCTCGTGAGAGCGCACTTGAAATGGCCCCTTAGCCTTTGTTAATATTTTCAACATATTTTAAAGAAATACCTGTATCGATTAGAGACAGCCGCGACGATCTTCATGTCGAACATGCCGGCACTACGCTGCACGAGGAAGCCAGAAAAAGACATGGGTAAATATAATCCACGTGTCGAAATTTCTGTGAAGCGAAGCTCTCACGAAGTGGTTACTTCAGTGCTCTAAACCTCAATGCGACGCACAATATTGTTCTTTGTCACTTATACAACCTGTAATGTCATGAAATGTTGATGTGTATGCACCGTTAAGTAGAACTGACAGGTAGGCGACTTGATGATTGCTCCATTCTTCGAAACTGCACCGCAAGAAGACACGAACATTGAATGATACTGAGAACACAGGCGGGTGATGCACAATAACGTTGCACCGTGCCGGCAACACCATTGATTCGACGCAGTTTTTAAGTTTACGCGCAACAACGTTCACAAGGTAAGTCGAGATATACAAACAGGAGTTCACGCGAATGCATACTGCGAGGTGCGGACGGAGTCATGTCAAGAGGATGAAGTAGATGTTTTTCGATGCAAGAATGGGGAGGAAACGTGCGTTCGAAGCGAAGTATGACTCTAACGAAGAAGGTAGCGTTCGCTTTGTTTCTTCACTGCTGCTTCCGTGACCTCACGGAACCTGGCGAGCACACCTGTGGTTTCCCGCGAAAGTTCCACGTGACACTGGGCGCGTGCCTATTCGGCAAGACAGCTGCTGCAGTAGCCGCCATGGTCGGGAAAATTCGGGACGCTTCGCTAAGAAAGCTCGGCTGTCAGAACTATCCCGCGGTCTTTTCTGGGCTTTCCAGTTCTCCCCTTCGCACGTTGCGCTGCCAGCAAGGTAGCGCATGTGACGTCACAGCGGTAAACATTGTCGATTGCTCGCTCGACGAAAGGTCGAGAGCGCCAACGTGACGACAGCCTGCTCTGTGGTCTCAGAATGTGCAGGCGGTCTCGCCATCTGTTTGCCACTGACCCTTCAGCGAAGATTCGATTAAGTCAACGTCACGCAGTCGGCGATCACAAGGCGTCAACTGATGGAACTATTCTTCGGATTGGCTGACCCGACCCGTACCTTTCTTTGCACTGCATGGCGTTGGTACGTGGCGGAGAGGAGAGAGCGCCCGTTAGGCTGGTTAGTGAAGACAACGAGAAAACGCCACCGGGCCATTGAAGTCATTAATCGAACGTCTTACTTCGAAAAATTTCGCACGTGTACGTTCGATGTACATTGGCATTTTTGCTCTTCATGTTGCACCGCTTTTCGCGCTTTTTTTGTCTGTATTAGTCTATGTAGACTAACGCACACCTGCCACTACATAACGAATGGGAGGTTACGGGTCCATAATAGAAGCTTTGGGGATCAATATTATTCTTCTAATGAGCGCGATAAGGAAGGCTAGCACATGAAGCAGAAATAATGTAGTCATTCTGGGGTGCTATATTGTAAAGCTATTCCAAACTGTTTCTATTCTATTTCTGCCAATAGCGCTTCACGATTGGCCAAAAAATTGTTTGGAGTCACCACCACTCTGCCTGACTGTCCCGCGACGTCACGATAACTGCGAAAACTCCCCGTCTGATATGACGTGCACATGCTGAATATGTATTATTGCGCCAAACAAAATAGGAGTACTTACTATCGCTACGGCTCCTATTTCGCTTCTTGCCCTACGCTACTGTTCGAAAATGTTCGGTCCGCACCCACTTCACCTGTCTGTCACGCGACATTAGAAAACTATGAGAACTCATGCCGCCAAATTGACGAGCGTGTATTAAAGATTAGGTAATATGTTGAACAAACATGTTTTCTTTTTTTCACATAGCCGGATACTGCCCCGTTGCAAAAGGAATAAAAGATGGTTGCCCGTCGATCGCTCAGGCATTGCCTGCTCGGAGCTGCCGGAGAAAATGGACAAGCTTACGTATATTGAAAATTTTTTCATCTCCAAAAAACGTGGTCGAGCACTTCCGGCACGTGTACGACATCTCTAAGCCAACTATTCCTCACTAAGATTGCGTTTTAGTGCGATGTTCAACCTTCCCTTGCACGGCTTATCAATTTTCGATTCGCCACAGCAATTGAGCTAAGCGAAGGAAAGAAGACCAGTCAAAGTCGCCGGCACTTGCCTCCTCATCCAGTTATCTAATTTCACTACACTAGCTCAAGTCCACCGAAACCCTCCCCAGTTCTGCGCCCACCTCACAGTTTGCCAGCCAATTCTATTAAAAATTGTCAAGGTAGACAATGCTGTTCGCTTTAAAAGCAAACAACAGTGACCTCTTATTAACAAGGAAATAATTTCATTGCGCTATTCAAATAACACTTCAGGTCAATGCCTGATGCTTGCGTCGGTAGTTAAGTAAGTTTTACGTCGGGAGTTTCGAATGGAACAGAAGAGAATAAAAGGAAGTAGAATGGAATATCAGAATAGAATATTTACTTTCAGAATAAAATAGTTTTGCGTGATAGGGCCCCTGGCATCGAAGCGCCTTCTGCAAGTTTAATTGTGGTCGGAATTTCCTAATATGACAATGATCCTCTACTTTCTAGTGCCTGACTATCTTGAGAACATCATAACATCAACGAATAGGGGAATATTAAAAACACATGGTGACCTGTCGGCGTCCGTAATCACGGTGACAGGAATCAATGATCGTCGTCGCGCGGCTATACAGATCTTTAAAATGCTCAACCGCCCTAATCATCCGTCGAGTGAAGAACTGCGAACTTCGCTGCGCTGCTAATAATAGGCGGAGCCACGCTGGCCACGCTGGCCACGCTAGAGGATTTTCGGGCAGTTGCAGGTCCCAGTATGTTATGAGCGAAACACCCTTTCAGCACCCTGAAATTAACGAAAGGGTGTACTAAGAGCGTTCTGCTAAGTTCTTCACCCATTTGGTGATTTTCAGAGGTAGTAAGGGTGTAAAAAGGTGTTACAACATCCAATTCACCCTTGTGAATGTAATTGTACCGAGAGTGTACCTAAATCCGCGTTAATTCGGAATAAAGGCTTCGTTTCGTTCAAGATAAGTCTATCAGCGTTGTATAAGGGTAGCGTTGTATCAGGCATTGGTGCGCATAGCCTGATATCGACGTGCGGCAATGGCCGGTGACGTGAGCTATGCGCGCGTGAGCAAAGGACACCTCAAAATTTGCTTATTAGCTCTCCACTTTTTTGGGGTCAGGCTTCCAAAACAGGCTTACAGTGCAAGAAACTCCGATCCGGTGAGTCCACAAGAAAAAGAAATAGACAAGGCGTGTCATCTGTGAGAAACTGAATTTCTAACACTATAGTGTTCATCGAAGCGGTTAGCTTCGTGCGTGCAACTACTGAGAATTGGGGTTTCCCTGTACACGTTGGATTGTCGTTTCGAGTGTGCCACCTCAAACAATGCGAGGTCACGTCGCATAACCACGTCGCGTAGAAAGGAAGGACCGACCTGACTGGCAAGTTGAATAGCAGGACGTGATTACGCGCGCTGCTTAGTTTACGCTCGCTGCAGCCCGTAATAAGTTTTCGCAGCAAAGGGCACCCCCAGCTTGGGTTTCCCCTCACTCGCGATCTCCGCGCTGCTCCATTTTCGCACAGGTGTTGAATCCACAAGTTTAGGACACTGCGGTGCAAACACATCCCGGCTTCAAGAAGAGCAAAATATCATACGCAGCCCTCCAAGTACGCCTCTAGCCTGCTAACGCGGCATCCTAACACTAGAGCTGAAATAGAATTTTATGATCATCGTACTGACTTCTCAGAAAATTTGTTTCACTTGGTCCGAGGAAAAACTAACTGCAAGATGCAAATCACCGAAGCTCGAGAGGTGTTTTGCTATTATTCCATTGGCAAAATACATTTTAGCTCTCGAAGTCCAAATTGAAGCATAGGTTACTTGATGGCAAAAATACAGAAATATTATATACATATATATATATATATATATATATATATATATATATATATATATATATATATATATATATATATATATATATATATGCGGGCTGGGGTTTGCTTTGAAGTGTTGGGAGTGGGCTATCATAGGAGTCGCAGTAAATGCGCGAGATGCAGCAGCATACAATCCTTTAAGGTCTTCTGCGTCAGCCACTGCTTAAAATGCGCAGCATCCCATTTCCTGGAAACAGCCAGCCCTAGGTTGTTGCTGGCGTTGCCTGTTTTGAAAAGCATTTGCTTCAAAACTAAAACCTAGATGCGTTTTTAGCAAACGCCTTAGTACAATAGCAGTAAGCAGAACCAAAGAAGAACCAATAACATGAGCCGCAATGTGTTTTTGAAATCATTTCTGACCAAAAATAATTCTTATAGTGGTTGAAAAACATCCTTCTTCTGCACGCGAGCTTTGAAGACTTGGAACTGCCTGAAGCGCACGCAACAATACGGAAGGGAGTTCAGCGACTATAAGCAGCTTTTCTTTTCTTTTGAGCGAGGGAGTTGAACAAGGTTGAGCGATGCAGCCTTGCAGTCGACGTATGACGCGCTCAGGCGGAGCAACTACCTGCCAACCACGCTAGTCTAACCATACCTGCGGCAACACACGACCACCTACCGCACTAAATTTCGCTGTACATGCGTTAGCTTAAACAGTGGCCACGAACGACAATGTGGCGTTGTGTTTGCAGAACCATCCCAACAGAGATGAACGAAACACATAACCACTTGAGAGCACTACATGGACAGCTGGACCCTTTTAAATTCACGGTTACACATTTGTGCATGTGTCTTGTGTTTACCGCTTCTGTTTAGTCACGGCAAAAAAAAACAAGAACGTTGAGCTTCAGGTAAACTGCACACTCAACTTACGCGAAGCGGCTTCGTTTCAGTTAAGTGTACAGTGCGCTCCCACAGATGACCATTACGCTTAAAGCATACTACCATTTTCCACCGAATGTTGGACGTGTCTGTCTTTATACATTCATTGAAAAAACCCATACAACACACACAACAGCATACGCAGCAATCTCCAGCTTAGAGAATGCAACGTAAAGTCGTAGAGAAACGTCGTTGGCGCGAGTTTCACCCCGCTATACGAGCGCGCGAAGCCGCAGCTAAGCGTCGCAAACCAACCTAAGAAGCCGAACTGCGAAGCAGGTTTTCCCCTTCACGCGTTACAGGAATGTAGCATGCTGCCGAACTGTTGTGTATTAAGGATAACAAATTAAAAGACGCACAAAGTGTCATCCTACTTTCTCAACTTGCTCTCTACGCAGTTTCCACCAGACCTTTGCGTTAAAATTACGCATATTCGACGGATATATTCACAGTTCATCACATTTTGTGACTTAGGAAGTAGGGTAAGTTAGCGAACGGTCGCATATTCTTTGTCATTTGCAAGAAATTCGCACCAAACGATACAAATACAAAGAAGCATACAATACTCTGTATTCACGCTTCTTCGTAACCTCGGTTATCCGTGTCGTTTGACATATATTTCCTTCAATCATAATAAAACCAACATGTCCAATCATTGATCCTTTGACAGATGAAACACTGCGAGTCCACACGAATAGCTTCATCTTGTTGGGACTTCGCCCTCGTGCGTCAGTGGCAGGAATAGGTGTTTGCACGAAACACGGATTTGCCTGCACTCCACTCGTTTGGTCATCGTCATAGAGCTCGACGTCGGTGCTTCCATAGGCGTAGCGTTGTACTTTAGGTGTGTGTGCGTGCGCGCGTGTGTGTGTGCGTGTGTGTGTGTGTGTACGTGTGTGTGTGTGTGTACGTGTGTGTGTGTACGTGTGCGTGTGTGCGTGTGTGTGTGTACGTGTTTGTGTTTGTGTGCGTGTGTGTGTGTACGTGTGTGTGTGTACGTGTGTGCGTGTGTGTGTGTACGTGTGTGCGTGTGCGTGTGTGTGTGTACGTGTGTGTGTGTACGTGTGTGTGTGTACGTGTGTGTGTGTACGTGTGTGTGTGTGCGTGCGCGCGCGTGTGTGTGTGTGTGCGTGTGAATAAAAAAACATAGTGGGATCCTTACAAAGTTCTAATTTGATATTTCACGGTGGCGGTACTCGATCGTTCTCGTTAAATAACCTGCGCCCGCTCGGCACTTAACTTACAATCTCCACCAGGCAACAATCAGGCAAAAGTGAGTAAGGCGATGCAACGCGATTTCTTTGCATTGACGGGTATAATGACACAGCGCTGTTCATATGCCAGCGCAGTAGCGCAGCTGAGCTTCAGTCGTGTTTCTCCTGTCAGCGCTACTTTACGAGAAATACGTGGAGCCACCTCTGATACTTTTCTCTGATGAGATGCGGCCTATAGATTTTACCACCCGCTATTACGGTGTTCAGTTATGTAACACATGTAAATTAAACACGTATATTGTAATGTATGTGAAAGGAAACTTCCCTGAATCGCGAAATTAAAGCCGTAACACTAAATGCGATGTATGAAGCCTTTTGATGTACCCTTACGTAACGTGTACACTTTTCCTTGTTTATCTTGTTTAGCACCAACTTTCACAGTCATCTGCGTAAGCGTTACAGGGCCTGGCACGCTCCATTTTTTCTCCTAATGCTAACGAGGACATCGGCTGCCCTCGTTGGCGCTCTGATCCGCAAAGCTCTCTTCTGTTTTCTTAACGTTACGCCTACCGCTTTTACTTTTTGTTTCCGCCATTTCTTTAATTTTCCTCAACGTGTTATCGAGCTTTCGTTCGCTTTTTTTTTTTTTGTTATTGTTAACATCCAAGTTCCTACCCCGTATGTTAGCATGGTTGAAAGCAATGATTACACACGTTTTTTTCAACGACAGCTGTCAGCTAACACTCAGGATTTGTTATGCATTCCAACAAAATTTCTATTCCTTTGTAAATTTTCTTCTCATGCTCAAGCTCCCCTGCGAGAAATTCACCTGGATAAACGTAATCCTGCACAGACTTTATAGGTTTAATGGGGATCATCAATTCGTGTTCCCTTACCATTCTATTGAACATAGCCTTCAGCTTCTGTATATCAATCTTAAACCCTACTATCACACTTTCTTAGTCAAGGTCATCATTTTTTTTCTACTCATCCATAGTCTTGCTGAGCAGGATAATTTCATCCGCAAACTGAACATTGTTGACATATTCGCCGTCGAGCCTCACTCTTAAGCTTTCCAAGTGCAAGAGCTTGAATACTTCTACACATATAGTGCTTAGAAGAATATGCAGCACGCCACTTGTTGCATGTGCACAATGCGACCACTGCTGACAGGGCTCAGCGGAGCCGCGAGTATGAGGCTACGAGGCCGAGTGTCCCATTTTATAATGAACCCCAGGGACGACCCCAAGCATCTCGACTGACTGCGCGTCACGCATAAAAATGTGGCATGCAAAAGCGAAAAGATTTTGCTTACGTGCCTCTGCTATAAACTGTAGCGGTGCACGCTTGTGCCTCCTACTTCTTTTCACTGCTTAGTCAGAAATATTTAGAATATCACTGGTAGGTGTCGGCCCTGGTGTCAGTCCTCCGTGTGGCACTGCTAGGAAGGCTTGTGCAGACAAACGCACCAGACACACGATCTTGCACACCGAAACTCACTACACGGTACGCCTACGCGATTGCGCTTGCGCTGGCTGGCCACTTTCCCCATCTGCTGCTGCAAGCGGTTCTGCCCAGCAATCTCCGTAGCGCCACCTGGCCGGCGTTGGGAGGCCTATAAAAAAAGACAAAAAAATTGACCTAATGGTTACAACACTGGGCGGTTGGGCTGGATGGCAGGGGTTTGGTCTCGCACCGGCCACTTACATAAGTGTTATATTTTCTGTGTTTCGTCTATTCGACGCGGCATCAGCCAGTCAGTAAAGCTCAGAACGGTTTGCGTCAGGGAATAATATATTTTGGGGGTCCTCTTAGAAGCTCCTTTTCAATAGACAGCTTAATTTCGAAAGGTTTCAATGCTAGAATTGGCCATAGTATTTCAGAATCGATAGGTTGTTTTATGGCTTTACATTTAGTGCACCTAGTGTTTCCATGGTGCTGAAATTGTTGTGAGGCACGGTAAGGACTAGGCTTTTTTCTTACCCATCCAACAGATTCTCTCGACGGATACACCCGTTTCCAGCTCCGGTAGTTCAGTAGAAAAATTATACAGTGTAAAACCTCAGCCCCGAAGATGTACCCCGCCTTACGCAAGTACTTCAAACTGTTACTGTTCCACAGGGTGTTTTGACGAGCCAACGTGCATCGTACTGCTATGCTGACGGAAATTATAAAATCATCTATGTCAAATTACTAGCATGCTGCGCTTAGTTATGCAAAATATTTACCCTGTCACAAATGCAGGTCTAGAGGCACCTTGAGGCCATAAGGCCTTTTTGCCAAGGCCAGTAGCACTAGAGGGTGGTCAGACAAATCGCATTTTGCAGAAAAATATTATGCAGTTATGTTTTAACAGACCTGCCAAAAGAGCGCATGCTGTGCCATCGAGCTCAATGGTACATGCCCGATCTAATGATGCGGAAATTACAATAGATAACCTGCATGTATTTTAGTTCCAATATTTAACATGTGTCATTATACTGTAGCATGGCTTTCTAAACGCACACAGAGGCAGCAAGGAGACCGGGGATCAACATAGTTCCCGAATGATTCAAATATTGAAAGACGTGCCAGTTAGGGGAGGGTGGGCGGGAAACCAGGTTACAAATTTGTTGTCACTTGGGAGGAACATGAATGAACTTTTGACAGAACGTTTGTACCTTTATCTTCAGGCTACAACAACCTTTGTCACCACTTTTTCGCTTTGTTTCCCTGCAATTTTGGAAGCTGCCACACCCTCCTTCGAGCAATGGATGAATAGAGCTCCAACAACCTTTCTGGTGCGCAGCTGTCAGATCGGATAATGCCAAGGGAGCGTGGAAGCACGTCAAGCGATACAGACAGCGAGGCTACTGAGTTATGCTTGGACAGCTAGCGCTCCTCAGATGAAGACTTCAAAGTCGATATGTGTAGAACCGCAAAAGAAAGTCGCAGTTTTGCTCGACAAGCGAATTATCAATTGCGACAGCAAATCATTAGACATGTATATCAAGTAAGGATAGTAGTTTTATCGTCCGTATAGACGCTGACCCATTCGCTTACGAAGTGAAATAACAAGCATGGTGTTAGCGCGCTCAAGAAAACTGAACACATCACACTGCATGAGCACGGACACTCGCAGTCAAAACGCTGGTGTGAGCAATCGCGGGAGCAGCAGCAGGAGCGACCGATGTGACCTCGGTGCGGTCTATCGCTTCAACGCAACAGCGGCGACAACATTCGTATGAGCCGTCTTCAGATCCTTCTCAAGATACTGCGCGCAATACCGCGCGCGGTCATGCAAAGTACGCACTTCTTCACGGAGTCGAAGCCACTCCCGCCTCTCCCCCCTACGCAGCCTCCCTGCTTTCCTCCATGTATAGCATGCGAGATTGAGCCACAATCGTCAGTTCCCCTTGTGCCCAATCACGATATGCGCAGTTCCTGACGGAGCACCACGCCGACCCCTTCCTCCCCTCCTGCTGATGGTGCGTTTGCTCTCAGTTTCCTTCCTTCGCTTGCGCCAGATTGAGCCGCGATCGCCGGCTCCGCCTCGCGCGCTTTAACGCGCACGTACAACATATATGGCACACGGCGCAATTTTATCGCGCTTGGACTTTACACAGAACCTCACGGCGACGGCGACTCGACGGTAAAAAAGCACCTGAGTGTCCACTAATTTGCTATAGCAATAAAAAGACGACTACTGAAGGCGTCATATTCGGAAAGTATTTCTACCATGAAGAGGGTCCCCACAGCTTTGTCCGCGCACTGATCATCATACATGTCGACAATGTAAAGGTACAATCAATGATCCCTACAGGTTATGCTGGTACCGTGGGCGTCATTTGTGATGTAGACGCTTCCATCCCGAATTACGACTTGACAATACTAAGAAAACCAACGACAGAAAGCCTGTTCATTACGAAGATTTCCAGATTTGGAAACGTGCTGTTTGAAGTCGGTGTGAAGTCGGTCGGTTTTGCTTGAAGCAGACACCTTTCCTTTCCACGCTTCCACGCCAAGGTAGGACATGTTTGCCATCCATTAAGACTATTTGTACCGAAGGCCCTCCAGTGCTTCAAGTGTTATAGGACTGGCCACGTAAAGGATGTCTGTGTGAACAACGTTGTGTGCCCTCTGTGCTCCGAGCCCCATTCAGGAGACGCCTGCCGCGCAGATGTTCTGAGTTGCCCTAACTGCAATGCGGCTCACAAGGACTCATAAAAAGATTGCCCGCAGTGCCGGAAGGATTTCGCGATCCTCAAACATATGGTGTGGGACAATTCAACGCATTGAGAGGCTGCTGCCACTCTTCGGCGACGTCGGCATCGACAGCGAAGACGCTCACGAAAAGCCGCAGCTACAGATAGTGACACGTCATATTCCGTCAGTGGGGTTGTCGCGTCAGCTCACGGAACCACCAGGACTGATACAAGGAAAACAAAGTTGAAAGATTAGCCCGTCTTCAAGAATGGCCTGAGCTTCCGAGGGCACAATGCGATGCTGAGTTACCTCAAAACGCACTGACTTGACGGCTGCAGCTACTGTTGAAGCGACGTTCGCTGATGATATCCATGTCATCAACGTTTTGCGGTCTCTGAACTCTTACACTGAACAACACGAAAAGTTTGCGCGCGCGAAGTGCGCTACAGGTGCTGGGTACTTTGAGTACAGTGTTTGCAGCCCCTGCTTGAAATCGTGTCTAGCCAGAAGCAATCGTTCCGCGACGAGGTCCGGAATGCATCAAAATTTCGCCGGAGCGCCGGAGGACTTAAGCCACACGTGTCGGACTATCGACAGTTTGTGATCCTGAATCAGTTCCCAGTTGTCGTCATTTGCGAACCGCTGTCAGCATACATCATATTATCCGGGTATGAGGGCTTCATGTCTGCCACACACGGAGTGTTTGAATGTGCGCCTCAGATAACTCTTTAAACCAACGAAAAGTCCTGCGTGTTTCTCACTTGGCGCCACATTGCCGAGACTGCGGATGCGTTGCAGATTTTGGGCGCACACATGCTTTCTTCCGAAACGTAGAGCAGATGAGGTGGAAATTCAGCGAGGCTTACAATATAAAAAAATGGGAATATAAGTGTCAGCCAACCATCCATAGCGCTACATGAGAAAGAACTCGTTTTCTAGATTTTGGAGTGGGTTGACTACCACTTTTTCGTATCTTGGTTCGGAGTGTGTAGAGCCCTGTTTTAACACGCATGCTTCTTTTGGTTCTGTTAATGCTGTAATAATTCTGTCTCCACACGCATGTGCTAGTCTAACTACGTATTTGTTTTGTTTTTCAGAAGTTAACCTTCATTTGTCAGTAAGCACTCCCGGTGTTTCCTTCCTTTGTCTCCGTCTTCTCTAGTCCTAAATTTTCAACACGCGGATAATGCAGCTAGATTATCGTTTTCGTATGACGGGATCTCACGTAGGTCCATCATTGAGTGCCACCTGACCATGAGAACCAGTGTGTGTTTCTGACAGTGAAGAAAAGCACGCTCCCTTTCACAGTAGTCGGTGCCTACATATCGCCATCAAGTCGGATGGAGTGCAAGTAGTTACGGCGAATCGCGACAATGATTCCACAGCCTTGGATGATGACTGGAGATTTCAATGCCCACCACTATATCTGGGGAAGCTCCAATATGAACTCGATGGGCCGGAGAATATCGTCATTTGCCTCCGAACAAGACCTGTTTTAGTTAAGCCCCACCTATCTGTGCGGAATATTTTACAGTAACTGCCTAGGACTTACCTTTGTTTCACGGCCCTTCACCCGAAAGGTTAGGTGGCTTCCGAATATCTAAACGGGGGGCGAAGTCACCGCCTACCCACTAATTTTAGGATTGGAGGGCTGGCGCACTTCAAGTTACCCGGCATCACCCAATGTATCGAATGGCCGATGTTGAAATCAATTGTGGAAGGCGGTTGTCGTGATGGCTTGTTGTCTAGCCTAGAGGATACTGCAAAAGGGGTGCTAGAGGCTGCCACGTATTCGCTTTCGAAAACGTCCATATGCACCGATTACGACATTGATCCGGAGAAGCTTCGTGCAATTTGTCGCCGTGCAAAGCGAAGATAAAAGCGTGCAAATCCCGTGCATCACTTGAGGCTGGCCAGACGAACTCAAAAGAAAATTGACCGTCGCATGAACAAACTTGCATCGCAAAGCTGGATGTTTTTGGATCAAAGAAAACATTTGTCTCACATATTTAGAACTGTTCGTGGTCTTCGTGGAACCCCTCAGCAATGCCACCCTATTAAATCTTTGGTCCTTCGCCGACAATGAAGAGAGATTGACATCGCTGACGATTTCTGTAGGAGGATTGCTGGCGAAACTAGTACTGCTGGAACATTGACGCTTGACCGCTCGCCAGTTTCACCCAACCCCGCATGGACAGTCCTTTCTCTTTGGGCGAACTCGAAGCTGTACTTGCCTTGTGCAAGTGTTTATCATCGCCAGGACCTGACTGTATAACTTACAATGCCCTATGTAATCTTGGCGAAGAAGCTCGGAAAGTGCTCCTGATCTGGTTCAACAGCTACTTGCAGACAGGCATAGTGCCCCAGGAATGGAACACCAATCGCCTGATTCCACTGATCAAGCATGTCTAGTCGCCTATAGACATTACAACATACCGAGCAATTGCACTTGCCAGCCGCATCGGAAAGCTAATCGAGAGGATGGTTCTAACATGGTTAGAATGGCAACTCGAACATTACGAGGTCTAGACGCAATGACTGGTTCAGGTGTGGCGATTCCACGGAGAACGTTGTCAACTTGGTGACGTAAGTCGAGCATGAGAAGAACTGCAAACGATTATCTACTGCCCTGTTACTGGGTGTTAAATGAGCATATAATAAACACACGAAGCGATCTTCAGAGCGTTAGAGATAGTAAGGTATTTCTTAACCAGAAATAAGGTCTATTCCTGCATCAGTTGCTACCTACAATCTCAATGAGGATAGTCCAACCTCTGAGCATTCGAGATACCGTGGGGTCCTCCAGGGCTAAGTACTTACCGCAACTTCAATCTAATACTCATTAGGCCTGCCGACATCCTTCCATGCAGCGTTTGGTTCTCACTCTACGTCGATGCAGTTTGTATTTAGACGTCGGGTGTGATCTGAATTCGCCTTTTCATGCGGCTTTAGAAGGCAGGCAGTTTAACATCGTCCCTCCTTCGAGAGAAAGGACTTCAAATATCATGTGAAAAGTGTGCAGTAGTGGCATTTGCCAGGGAACCAATGTCCGCAGACGTGATATCTGTCGACGTACAGATGACCTCGTACAGCCCAAGTGACAAATTTCTCGAGCGGCTAATTGACAGAAATCTCTCCTGCAGCGCTCTTGTCAATAATGTGAAAACACTTCTGACGGGAATTGGCCATATGTTTAGGTCCCCAGCAGAGAACATCTGCGGAGTGTCAGTAAACATCATCCTGCAATCATCATCCTGCGGTACAGCCTCCCTGTCAGTTCCAACACCTGTAGAACTTGAATATAATGCAAGGTATCCAAGCCCAAGGTCTGCAGCGGAGCGTATTAACGACAAATGTTATTGCAATCGATCAAGATTACACTATCGCGACACACATTATCATTGAAACAATGCGGTTGTACTTACGACACTTCGTCCTGACCATCACACACCATCTCGAAAGTCTCCCTGTAGAAAATCCCCACACGATATTCACTGCAATCGTCTTCCCGCACCGTGCCTCTTTTACGTCAGGGTATGTACCTGCGGCAACGCCTTCAATTCTTCCATGGTGTTTGGGCTTTACTCCTGCAAACCTCACAATCTCAAAAATTCCGTAAAAGTCAGACTTACCGTCATCCGCCCTCAGGCAACTGAGTTTGCCCCTCTTGTACGAGATACGAGAAATACAGCGACTGCACGCACGTCTATAGTGATGGCTTAATTACATCAGCCAGTTCCGGTGACGCTGTCGCTTACCAACAAGGGCAATAACGAAACAGTCAGAGCTTCCCATTTCACTACGTGTACAGCAGAACTCACGACTCTCCGCGTTGCCCTTCGTGTGTGCAATAGAGAGAGCCCTGGAAAATGGGCACTCTTCTGCCATTCAAGGCTTGTCTTACAATGCTTGTAGTCGTTTCGCCAATGAATTCACGATCAACTGATATGCGAAATCGTGGAACTGATTCATCACTTCAAAGAAATGTGCCATGATATCTCTTTTCTATGGATACCAGGCCATTGCAGTATCAATGGAAATTATGACGCCGGTAAGGCATCTCAGATGTCAAACAAAGAGGAGCGCTGCGTCCACAGACGATGCCAGACAGTATCGCATTCTAGCGCGCGCAATCGCGTTAGCTGAGTGAAATACTGCACGTACAGGGTGCACCAGACTGCACAGACTAAACCCTTCACTGCAACGCGGTCTTCGGGCCGCACTCCACCGACGTGAAACGTCTCTTCTGTGTCGGTTGTGATTGGGACTTCCCTTCACGAAAGGTTATTCAGCACTAATTGGAACGACTGAGAGTCCTGCATATGATGTCTGCGGCTGCGAGGATAACTGTGACTACCTGTTGGGGCGCTGTCCTCAACTTGAAGCACAAAGACGAATCTGGGTCGAACATATTTAGCAAACTAGATGATCACTGTCTGAATGAACGGACAACACTAGAACACCGCCTCGACCGAACATCGGCTCAGAAGGTAGGGAAGGCACTTTGCCATTTCTGAGGACGTCTGGCTGGCTCAAGTGCCTCCGACACCGTAGTGTTGTGAGCGCACGTCTCTCTCCCCCAATCTCTCTCTCCCTCCATCACTTGCTTTCTATTCCCCTGCTTCCTTACCGCAGCATATGGCAGCCAAAAGGACTCTTGACTGGCTAGCATCCCTGCATTCCCCATTTTTATCGCTCTTTCTTGTTACCACTTCACTAATAGTCGCTCCTGTTGTGGTTGGTTACATTTTACCTAGTACATATTAGCCAATCGAGGAAAATACAAGCAGTTCGGCGCAGTACAGGCGCCATCGGTGTTCTTCTCCGTACCTCCTCTTGTTATTCACTAATATGCATAAGGAAAATCACAGCCTAATCTCCAAGCAACAAAGACAAGTAAACTGCGTTTCCGGCAAAGGGGACTCTCACTCTGACAAGTGCTGCTTCACCGACAGTTTATATAACCATGTCACATTCAATTAGCGCATGTCGTGTCCTATTCTACGCATACCGTCTTTTTCTAATAAGTGTCACGTAATCCACGACAGGCATCGCAAGAGCACTGCCTGTCAGTTCTGCTTGAAGATTAATTGTGTGGCAGGCCACCGGCTTCCAAATGCACTCGCTAATCCTTAGCCTGAAACCATATGGCCATCCATAGCGCGCAAACAGGCTACAAGTCACCGAAGCTTAATCTGGAATGAGAAACTCGACCATGCTAACTCGTCGCGAACTCCTCCTGCTGACATTGTACGAAACTGGGAATGCAGCGTTGGATTTCAGCGCTGAAATTCTGCGGGCACTGCAATTGGCGGTGTGTCCAGTGTTAAGCTCCATGCATTGTCTCCCGGCAAGGGCTGGTAGCTCGGAAGCGCGACAAAATACGTTGACGCACAAACAGTAGAGCAGAGCGCGTAGAATCGCGATGTGTTTTGTGTGAATGATTACATCCAGTATTTTTAGCAGCCAGCATTATTTGAATACACATGCTTAGACGTGCTTTAAGGTTGAGGGCTCTGGAAAATTCAGCCTGGGAGAGCAACGTAATTTATTAGGTGCGTAGGCGGGTATTTACCACCATCCCTATAAATGACATGAAGCTTTAACATTATTATCTGCGTTGAACGAGATATCGGTCCCTGTAGACGGTGCCGGCTTAACTCATTCTTGTGAGCACCAAACAATTATTGTACAACTTTCCAACTAAGAATAGAGGAAAAATATGCAAATCCCAAGTACTGTGGGAAATGATGTTGTGCGAAGCTTTTTGCAGCTAGCTGGCTTTAGCGTCAATTTTCTAGTGGTTTGCCTCGACCAGCTCTTTGATTCTCTGGATGAGTTTGACTAGGCGTTCACTGTGCAACTCGGACATGCTGAGGGTGAGAAACAGCATGGGCGTGCCTAGCTTTTCGAACACTGCGAACACGTTCCTCTTCCTTTACACCCAATAACACCACAGTAGTGCGCCATCCTAGAATTTCTCAACTCCTGAGGAAAGTAAGGCCTGATTTTCGGATTGAACGAAATTTTTTGGCGATGCTCCGGCCCTCTAATAGCTCCTTCTCTAGTGTCAAAGGCCGAGGTCATTGATCCGAGCCTCTGTAATAACGTTGCTATGCTGGAGTTCGGCGCTTTGTTGTATATAGACTTCATGTGCAGAAGGTAAGAGCAGGCCTCGATGCTTAATTAGAGGGCCTGGTAAATACAATAAAGGCCATGAAAGTGCGGTGCGAGCGTGAGGGATGAACTAGATGGTGGTGCGTCGCTGTCCGGCGATCGGAAATCAACGCTGGTGGGAGACTTGCTTCAGAATAGAAGCTCGTACGGAGGCAATCACCACCCGACGTTCCGCAGCCGCGGTGGCCGCGTCTTCTTGCGTACGCCACCTGACCCGAGAGGAGGCTGTAGACGAGAATCGAAGGCGAGAGTCAGATGAGGAAGCTCGAAATGACGACAATGCAACGACCCGCGACAGTATCGCGAACACAAGCCTATATGCCCAGCGGCTCAAATTGGCAGGCACCGCCCCCACCGCGGTGAAGGAGGCTTGACAGATTGACAGACACACTGGAAACACTTGAAGTTCGCAAAGAACGCTTCGCATTAAAACGAATGCAGCGACAAACGTTCGTTAATCGCATGCGCTCTCAAAGAACACAAACGAGAAGAAATATTGCTCAACCACTTACAAAATACAAATGTTCAGGAAGCACTAATGACCTCCGTCGACGCTGTCAAAAATGGCGCTCGTGAACACGCGCACAAGAGCCTCCAGATTATGATAAGAAAAACAGATAAGGCTAGCACAAATAGGCACCGTGCAGGCGCTAAAGAAATGGCTTATTCATGCATCTGCAATGCTTCAACGCGATCAACGTTAGAACAAGATTTGCGGTATTTTTTTCGATGGTACACGCCTTGCTTCAACGGCCATTGGATTTGGCTAACTCGACAGAATAGCATTTATTCTGAAAAATGTGCTGCAGTAGCCTGCGCTGACAAGTGTGCTGACAGCCTGCGCTGGAGTAGCCCTCACGCAGGCTGTCACCTGCGAGCAAAAATCGGCAGAATGCACAAATGCTAACTCCCACTCAGTCAGGACCACGCAAACAGGTATGGAACGAAAATTGTTAAGCGAAACGTTAAGAGACGAAACATTAAGTGAGGCTGCGTGCTTATTCATAGTCATGCACACTCATATTCGTCTGCCCTCTATCGCGTTCCTGCTCGCGCCGCTTTACTCACCAAAGTTCACATGCGTTCATAGTCACTTCCCTTTCCACTCACCGCTAACTCGCATACATGCTCCCGTCCACTCGGACTCTCCCACTGTGATTCACCTTTACGGCCACGCCCACCCCAAGTAACCCTCACTGACTTACTCCCGTACTTAAATAAACCATCAATCACTCCCCTTCACCTTCACCCACAACAAGGCTCTATCTCCCGTCCGTGAGGTCGGCATGGAGTGATTATCAATCTGTGAGTCCTTGAGTATGACGTCCTATTCTTGAAAGTGCAAGAAATTCCTCAGTGACGACTTCGGCTGCGTCAAGTCCAATTTTCTGGCCCAACGCGGATGTGTTTATCACCTGCTATGGACTTTCCAAAGGCTCAACTCACATCCAGGAGCCATTGGCTCGAAGCAATGTCACCTGCAATGAGCAGCCTGCTGATATCAGCTCGGAGCTTCCAGCAAACTGTCACTACAGAAGCTTTTAAGGCGAAAGCCTTACGTTTCCATGTTGGCAGTGGCCTTGGCGGAACTGTACCGTATTCAGAAATGGCCGACGCCGCGAAGAGTAAAAGCACGTCAAAAAGGCTCGGAGTGACGTCACATTTCTCAGCAAGGTCACTTTAAACAAAGTAAATTACTGCTTTTGAAGAGAACATCGGGTATATTTCGTAGGGGTGGGAATCATGCCCGGGCCTCCGGCATGAGAGACAAGAACGCTTCCTTGAAGCCACGGCTGCTACATGGTTCTAGATTACTAAAGATATGCCTAGTGCGTGCCTGACTGCACACGTCAAGTCGCAGCCATCTCGCTAACTCGTGCGTGCGTCATGGGTGGCGCGTGTGAAGGTGCGGGGGAGATGGCGCCACGTCACGAGTATACAAAATGAACACGTTGATGACTTTCCGAGGACAACAAACGTATAATTTTTTTCGCCTTCTCGCGCAAGCAGTCTTAGCTATATGCTGAATTTTTGAACATCCTGGAAAACTCGAGGTACAACGACGTAAATAATTTTCTCTTCTTGTGTGCCGTATCACAGCCTTCGAATTAAATAGAAATGCTTATCACTCCGCTGTGAAATTGATGCGAATGGCTGAGCTGAAGGTAACTGAATAACTTATTTAGATTGTAGGAACAACGTTACTAGTTTACATGCAAATATCGCGATTTGATTATAAGGTACGCCACGATAGGCAACTCTAGAATAACTTAGAACAGTTAAGATTTCTTATCGGGCAACTAAATACAAGCACACAACTGTTATTTTTAATTGCTCTCTCCTCGAAGTGCGTCCGCTAAAACCATGACTCTTGAGATCCCCAACACAAACCACATGGCCATTTACAAAGTCCAAGCGACTGCGTAGGAAGCAGTAAAATGGTATTCTTGGCTAGAATGTAAGCAAGCTTCCGACAAAGTTGATATGAAGTACCATAACACGATGTATGCAGTGAAAGATAAGCAAGGTAATGTCATCAGCAATTTCGGCAATATAGTAAAAGCAGTCAAAGAACTCTGTACTGACCTATACAGTACCCACAGCAGCCACACGACCTCCATTAGAAGTAGTAACGAGCAGGATACAGAGGCTGCTTCTATACCCAGCGATGATGTCAGAAGGGCCTAGCAAGGCATGTCCCGGTGAAAAGCGGTAGAGGAAGATGGAATAACCGTCGACTTAAAGTCGACTGTTAATCAAAGAGCTGTGCTTGAAAAGCCTGCGATCCTTCATACGCAATGCCTGACAACTTCAAGTGTACCAGATACCTGGGAGAATGCCAACATGATACTAAACCCTAAAAACAGAGACGCTAAACAACTGCGCATTCATATGCCCATTAGGTTGCTTTCAGCGTTGTATCAAGTATTCACCAAAACATCTTTCTAATAAAATCAGGGTGACCCGACTTCCATTAACCGAGAGAACAGGCTGGCTTCAGGAAACGATATCCTACAATGGATCAGGGGCAGAAAAGTGCAGAATCAGGAAATTGGGAAATCTCCGGAGTACAATCAGCCTCTCTGTATAAATTTCACAGATTATGGAAAGCCATTTCATTCAGTACAGGTATCAGCAGTCATGGAGGCATTGCGAAATCAAGGGTTACAGGAGGTGTACACAAACATCTTGGGAAATGTCTACAAACATTCCACAGTTAGCTTGTTTCTACACAAGTAAAAAGTACCCATAAATAAATGGATTGCGCAAGGAGACATGATCTCTCCAATGTTATTTACTACATGCTTACAAGTATTCAAGATATTACATGGTGTAAACTTAGGAGTGAGGATCGACGGAGAATATCTCAACAACCTTTGGTTTGCAGATGACATTGCACTGCACAGCAAGCCTGACGATAAATTGCAACAAATGATTGAGGACCTTAACCGAGAAAGCGCAAGAGTGGGGTTGAAGGTTAACATGCAGAATAGAAAGGTTATGTTCAATACCGTGGTAAAGAAACACGAACGGATGGTCACGAGTCAGCCTCTAAAGTTTGTGCTGGAGTACGTTTATCTAAGTCAATGACTCACAGAGGGCTTTGATCAAGAGAACTCTACAGTAGAATAAAAAATTGGTTGCACTGCATACGGCAGGCATTACCGAATCCTGACTGTGAACTTACCACTATAATCAAAAACAAAAGCGCTGAATCACTGCATTCTACCTGTGCTAACATATGGGGCGGAAACTTTGAGGTGAACAAAGAAGCTCGAGTGAAAGTTGAGGGCCACGCAAAGAGGTATGGAACGAAAATCGTTAAGAGGCACATTAAGAGATTGGAAGAGAGGTTTGGGTCAGAGAGCAAATGTGGATAGCAGATATTTTAAGAGACGTCAACAGAAAAAAAAACGGAGCTATGCAGACCATGTAATGCACAGGGCAGATAACTGTAGGACCATTAGAGTTACAGAACGGGTACCAAGCGCAGGAAACTGCAGTCGAGAATGTAAGCAAATTAGATGGGGTGATAAAATTAGGAAATTGACGGCGCAGCTTGGAATCAGCAAGCGCAAGACACGGGGAGTTGGAGATCGCTGAGAAGAGCATTCACCACGCTTTGCACATAAAAATGCTGATAACGATGACCCTAATTCGGCCATTTTATAAAGAAAGCAGCTCTGGTGCCCAAACCTTGGACTTCAATGTTGCGCCAAAAGAAGGGTGAAGTCGCAAGCCCATCAGGGTCGATAAGCACAGTGACACTTTCGGGCCTACTTATTTAGAAAAGCGGCAAAACAACTTAGGAATTTGTCATACTACATTGCAGATGGAATTTTCCGCTTCTAAAAATATTTTAGTACCTCAGCAATTGTACTGTTCATGTGGTTCATGCATGCATGCTTCTCATATCACTCTTTAATATTGCAAGCTTTGAAAATCTTCGTAGTTGGAAAGTAGCACTATTCATTCAAGAATAAAAAGGAGTAAAGTGTGCAAAGCGAGCTTTGTGGTGCCCATATTGACAGCGTTTCAAAGGCGAAATACCGGATGGTCCACTTGTACAGAAATCACCATATTGGTATAAGAATGAACGTAGCTTCAGCGTATAATCAACTTCATGGAAAAAAGTGATTCATGCGACGCACTACAACTTTGCTGGTAAAAGTTTATTGACGTAGCCTTCGTGTCGAAAAGGATTTTTAATCCGCAGCGAATTAGTAATTTGTGGTTCTCTTTTCCAGTGAGCTTGCCATCTACTTTAAACTGCACATGACATCCAACCTTCTGGCGAGCTGTTTCTTTTTTTTTTGTCTCGTATATACGGCATGACACCCGAACTCTGTCAAGTGAGGCTAGCTTGGCAGGACTCTTTGAGGAAATATCAGACACTGTTTGGGATATCATCGGCCTTAGTGAGATTAGACAACTGGTGAGGCTTCTACATTGCTGAACAACGGACATGCCCTCTGCACTAGAGGTATCCTAGGTAACAAGCAATACGGGGTAGGATTCCTAATCCATAAGGACGTATTGGGCAACATTGACCAATCCTTCAGTATTATTCAGTGGATAGCCGCAGTCGCAATCAAACTTAGTAAAAGGTATAGAATAAAGGTACTACAAGCCTACGCTTCAACCTCCAGTCCTGATGATGATGAAATAGATCAGTTTTATGAAGGTGTTGAATTAGCGATGAGAAAAGCGCAAACTCGTTATACTGTAGTAATGGTCGACTTCAATGTAAAAGTAGGGGAAAGCAGGCTGGTGAACAAGCAATTGGCAACTACGGCGTCGATTCTAGGAAAGCTAGAGGAGAGATGGTAGAATTCGCGCAAATGAATAAGCTACGAATAATGAACAACTTCTTCAGGAAGCGTAGCAACAGAAAGTAGACCTGGAAAGGCCCTAATGGTGAAACAAGAAATGAAATACATTTTATACTTTCTGATTGTCCCAGCATGGTGCATTACGTAGAAGCGTTGGGAAGGGTAAACTTCAGTGATAAATGGTTCGTAAAGGCTATGATCCACCTCAATTTGAAGAAAGCCAGAATAAAATTGTTCAGGTAGAAACAGGTAAACCTAGTCGCAGTGAGCGTAAAAGCAGACCAATTCAGGCTGGTACTAGGAAATAAATACGCAGCCTCAGAACAAAGAGATGAAGATGACACAGAAGTAATGAATGAAACCGTAACTATGCTGGCTTCAGAAGCATCGATATAAGTGGGAGGTAAGGCACCAAGCTCTCCCAAGTAACGAAGGACCTAATAAAGAAACGACAAATAACGACAGTGTCACACTCGAGAGATAAGATAGAATTCGCGCAACTGTCAAAACTGATCAACAAGGAGAAAATGAGGATTCTTCGAAATTCAAACCCGAGAAAGAGTGAATAGGCAGTAAAAGATTGACGCAGCATGAAATCAGTGAGAATGAAACTTGGCATAGGACAAACCAAGGTTTATGCACTGAAAGATAAACAGGGTCATATCATGAGCGATCTCGAAAGTATAGTAGAAGCAGCGGGACTCACTACACTGACTCGTACAGTACCCAGAGGAGCCACGATACCTCCATTCCAAGCAGTAATGACCAGGTTGCAGACACTCCTCCTATAACTAGCGATGAGGTTAGAAGAGCTTTGGGAGACATGAAACGGAGAAAGCTGCAGGAGAACATGGAATAAGAGTAGATTTAATCGAAGATGACGGACACATAAAGCTTCAGAAGCTGACGGCCCTCTATACGAATATCTATCGACTTCAAGGGTGCCAGAGATCTGGGAAAATGCAAACATCACACTGATCCGCCAAAACGAGAGACGTTATAGAATTAAAAAAACTATAGTCCCATTAGCTTACTCACAGTATTCTATGAAATATTGCCAACATAATTTCGAATAGAATTAGGGCAACACTGGAATTTAGTCAGCCAAGGGAACAGGTTGGCTTTAGGATGGGATATTTTACCATGAATAACACCCATGCCATTAACCAGGTAATGGACAATCCTGCAGAGTACAATAAGCACCTCTATATGGCTTTCATATATGATGAAAAGGCCTTTGATTCAATAGTAATACCAGCAGTCATAGACACGTTACGCAATGAAGGAGTACAGGCCGCTTACATGTCTTGGAAAATATCTGCAGGGATTCCACAGCTACCTTATGTCTCCAGAAGTAGGAAGATACCTATAAAGAAAGGGGTCAGACGAGGAGACACAATCTCTCCAATACTATTCACTGAGTACTTGGAAGTATTCAAGCTATTAAACTGGGAAGGCTCAGCAGTGATCATCAACGGCGAATATCTCAGCAACCTTCGGTTTGCAGCTGACATTGTCCTGTTGAGAAACACTGGGGACGAGTAACAACAAATGATTGAGGACCTTAACAGAGAGAGTATAATAGTGTGGTTGCAGATGAACATGCAGAAGACAAAGATAATTATCAATAGCCGAGCAAGTGAACAAGAGTTCAACGTCACCAGTCAGCCTCTTTTTTTTACAAAATAATAATAATGTGTTGGAGTGCATACGGCAGACGTTCTCAGCTCCTGACTGGAAGCTTACCGCTTCAATTGAAAAGAAAGGTGTACAATCAGTGCACTTTACCGGTACTGACATTTGGGGGAGAAACTTGGAGACTGATAAAGAAGTTTGAGAACAACTAAGGACCGTGCAAAGAGCGATGGAGCCAAGAATGTTAGGCATAACTTTAAGAGACGGGAAGAGAGGGGTGTGGAGCAGTGAGCAAACCGGTAGAGCAGATATTCGAATTCACATTGAGATGGAAATGGAGCTGGGCGGGTCATGTTATGTGCAGGTTAGACAACCGGTGAACCATTAGCGTGACATAATGAGTGCCAAGAGAAGGGAAGCGAAGTCGAGGATGGAAAAGGGCTAGTTGGGGCGATGAAATTAAGAAATTCGCGGACGCCAGTTGGGACCGGTTGGCGCAGGACAGTGGTAATTGTAGATCGCAGGGAGAGTCCTTGGTCCTGCAGAGGACATAAGATAAGTGGGTGATGATGCTCATTAAGATAATTATCATGATGATATAGTTATATGCGGCTGTGCATACAAAAACTCGGCCAACCTCACTTGTAGATTCATCCATCCATCGCACTACCCTTATGCAACAGGTCCATTAGTTTGTCCTCTTATCAAACCACAAGCATAGCCATACAATCAGCCACTAACCATTACGATCCTCCGTTCAGGCAGTGATAAATACGCTTTTTTACAGTGCATAAGTGAAAAAAAAGACTAGCTCCCTCAAAAATTTAGGATCATCAGGGTCCGCTGAGAGCAGTGAAGATTAAGAGGTAAATTATAAGAGTAATGCCGCTTGCTGAGAGCTTAGAAGCTGCTTGGAAACTTAGTTGCACATTTCTAAAAAAACGAAAACACTGAGCCATTATTTGAAAAAAATTTTGGACATTTGCGCGTTTTTGTTTTTGGATTTTGTAACATCCGAATCGACCCTGACGTTTAGTGCACAAGTACCCTGTGTTGTAACAAGAAAAGGTAATCAGCGGTTGCTGTGCTTTTTTTGGAAGTTATATATAAGCATACAAGTATAACTCAAAGCAAGAATAAAGGATCACTACAAAACGCAATGCCATATAAAGCAGGAAACTCGCGGTTCTGTTCAAAAGGACGGCTTAGCTATTGCTAATGCACGTTTCGTAATAACTGTCTGGTAACTAACTATCTGGCTTGCTGGAGTCCACATTGCGACGCGACGTGTCTACATTACTGGGGCACCATAAAAAATAAACAAAACAGAAATGCCTGAAAATGAAAAGCACCTGTGCTTACGTGCCAAATATATTCCAGCGTGTATAGGGAATTGATTTTTTTTTTCTTTCTGGTCTGCAGTGATAGAGTCTGCAATGTGGCCTGAATCGGTGGTCTCAGAAGGACGTACCTACCTACAGTTTTGTGGTTAGTGCGTAGTTAAATGACGCGGCAGTTTCTTTCCTCGCGACAACTTGCGCGCTTCCCTTGTCCACTTTTGGCGCCACTGGCAGACAGACTGCTGAGTGGGAGGAAGTGCCACCGAGGGACGGAATGAAAGATTGAGCGAATGTGCCGATCCGTTGATGATGCAATATGTCTGGCTGTTTTTCTTTTATTTATTCTAATGAACACTGTTCAAGCAACTAATGAGAAAACTCTTGTTCTGAATAGTTTTGTGATCATATTTGATGATTAGTAGTTCGAGCACTCTTCTAGAAAAAAAAAAAACAAAGCCCAGACACATTCTGTCTGCTCTCCAGAAATGCTTAGCGATGATCAGTTTGGCTCTTCACTTTGATTAGAGCGCAGAGGGACCAATTTTTTTCCCATATCATTTTTTTTTGCTGTTTCTCTGCGCGCAGGCACAAAAGCAAGTTGGTGGGTGAATAACTTTTATGCAGTGAATAATTGAATTAAAAAATTAGGGCAAGAACCATCCAAGACAATTATCTATCATGCGAAGCATTTCTAAAAGGTGCGACGACGCAAATTATCGCAAATAGTCGCGACAATTGTACGACGGCAGTGCGACGACGACTACAGGACGACCATGGGCTGGTGACGCTGCAATGACGTCACTCGCATGATGGTGATGGTGTGACGACGGTGGCGTGACGACCATGTTATGACGATGATGTTGTCATGACGACTGCACGAAGACCATGAGATGACGACGCTAGAGTGGCACCTCTGAAATGACGATGCTAAAATTATTACAATGGCACGACGAAGTGGCATGTCGACAGTAACGTGACGACGGCTGTATGACAACGACGGCGTATCTACAATGCCATGACCTCAAAGGGACGACGAAGGTCGAATCACGATGACCGCTTGATGACAAAGATATGATGACAACGGGTTTACGACAGCGAAACCGCTACGGTAAATTGACGAAGATGTAACGACCATGAAGGCATGACGGTGTCTAATTGATGACGATGTGATGTCGACTGAATGCCGATATTGGAATGAGGACGATGGTGTGTAGAAGATAGCTCGAAGACGGTGTAATAACGACGATTTGCCTAGTGCCTGGCACTGGAGTACCTGGTGCAATCCAGTGTCTGGTGCAATTCAGTGCCTGGCTCAATACAGTGTCTGGTGCAACACAGTGCCTGGTGCAGTCCAGTGCCTAGTGTAGCAACAGCTGCACCTGGCACTGGAAATACAGCGGAAAGGTGACGATGACGATACAACGGTAGATGGATCGCAATGTCGTGAAGGCAATGAAACGACGACGTTGAAATAACGATGACAGCGCACTAACGACGGCATTCGGCTGTTGAAGCTCACGTGTGCGCTCATTCGGATCACCTGCTACTACGATATGCCCTAAATGGCATTACACCCGCTGTTTGTTCGCACTATGTCCGTAAGCGGTCAAGGTGACCACCTTAATTCGAGCTGCATCCTCTGCTTGTTTTTACTGTGCCCGATACTGACCAATCGGACCGCCTTCATTAGAACTATATCTGGTGTATACTCGAACTATATCCAGTGTATTTTCTAGCTTCATTATCTCAGAGATCAGCCCAGAATACACGGAGTGCAATATGGCGCGTCCATGAGTGTCGCTTGATTGTGTCCTCGGCTCTGACTAGGTAAATAAATATTTGGCATTTGAAATAGGGCGAGTCACTTAAAGCGCTGACAGATACAAGCGAAAAAGAAGGAGCAGTGGATTCCTGTTACACTATTATAATTTTAGATTTCGGGTTATCGTCCAAACTAAGACGACTCAAATTTTTAGCAATACTAGCTCTCAGATGCTATGAGTGGCGAAAGTTACTGAAACTGAAAAAATTTGGCCAGATTCCACAGACTTTTCGAATTGATGTTAAATTGTTTGAGAGGTAGCTGGCTAACCATTACCTTATGCTGTTTTACAACGTGTTGACAGATGGCTACAACATGTCATTGTATGACGAGCCCTTGTGTGTGACGCGAGCAAGTGACGACAGCAGCAAAGTGACGGCGACGGCATGATTTATTTTTATCCGCATAACAGGTATATCGATATGTGTGTCTCAAACCGCCTAGTGATCAGCTGTGCTGTTGTCATAATTACGACCCACATGCTCACTCATACGAGATGTCACGTGGAGGTGACGTTGAAGAACACAGTAGCAATACTGTGAACGACAAAACTTTTATTGGGCGAACCTGTGCCCACAAAACAGGCTACACTTATAGCACAACGATAGCGGCGAAGACGGTAGGCCAAGATCGGTAGTCACGAGACCAAATGTGCGCTGGTGAAGGGAGGGAGGGGGTAAAGGTGAGCACGCGCCTCTTCCTCGGCCACGCTCGGACTACGCATGTGTCTATCTACCCGGCTGAGCGCGCATACCCGGCTTAAGCGCCGTATATTGAAGGTAATCTGAGGTGGGTACTGAGCCAGCGTAGATGGCTGGCAGCATCATGCGCGGAGTTTTACAGCGTGCCTTGTGTTGGAGGTTGCCTAATCTCAAGGTGTCGAGATGCACTGAAGGTAGGGGCAGCGCGAGGTGTTCGCTCCCCGCTACGGGCACTTTTCATCCCGCAAGCATTGTGCCAGTAAGTAGTGTTCGCAGTCATTAAGTAAAGCCTGTTTTCTGGTAAGCCGACTACGTGCTTGATAATTTAATTAGTAAGCGAATATTTACTGAAATTTGCACGCGTCACAAGACTACGATCTGTACTTTGTGCATTTGTCTAATGCTTTGCTATTGCTGTCAATGTTTCACCATTATGGCGGAACTATGGCTTTTTCGCATTCCTGCAACTGTGGATGAAATCCCTTGATGCGCACCACTCGTAGCCTTATTTGTTTGCCTGGCTGTGGTCTTCGTTATTGGTAGCCGTGTGTAGCGGCTTTGGCGTACGTGCGCAGAGGTCTTCCCGTGGTGGGACGCAGAGGGGAGACGTATTTTGCTTCGGTATGTCCTCGTTTTGTCCATTCTCTTTTTGCATTATGCCGGTGATTTTTAGCGGTTTATAATTTCGTAAAGTTCTGGAAGGTTGGCATAATTGCACAGTTCTTCTATGCGGGTATGTTTGGGCAGTCCGGTGGTGACATGGAGGGCCTGCCCGTGTAGACTTCCAAGTTTGGATTTGTTGGCCCTTTATTAGTTGATAGCAGCTAGCGCCATGAAATGCGCTCGATGTTAACGCACCAGTGCCTGCACCACCTTTACGGTGACATGTGTTCTTTATGATGTGCAGAATGCGGCGCCA
This sequence comes from Dermacentor variabilis, assembly GCF_050947875.1. Lineage (NCBI taxonomy): Eukaryota > Metazoa > Arthropoda > Arachnida > Ixodida > Ixodidae > Dermacentor > Dermacentor variabilis. Next base: position 70,254,678 of record NC_134578.1, read on the forward strand.
TGTCGGCGACAGCCGTGTGCTTGCACCACCACCCTAATCGTGGAAGAGGTTACCACGGATGTATACGTATTGTTCATTTGGCCGCCTATATACGTGTCCTACCACTCCCAGACTCACTTTATCCCATTTTGAATGTCCTCATCCAGTAAGGATGAACTGTGTCTTCTGAGGTGAAGGTGACTGCCCTTCCACAGCAGGCAGTGTTCATTACCGTTTGGGACATCCTGGATCGCTACGACGGCATGTCAGTTCTGCATTTATCTTGTGATTCAGTCCACGCGGTGCTACAGTCTACGTATATTGCCTGCCTAGCAGCACGGACTATCTGTATACGTGATGCAAGCCCTCGGATCATGACATTAAACAGTAGCGATGATAGCATGGCTCCTTGAGATATTTCGCCGGTATTGTCAAAGACGCGTGGTTTTTCCTTGTCTATGTACATATGATACTTTCGACCATGAACAATCTATTTGGCAAAGTCTATAATGCGGGTTCCGCGTCCCGGATTCCTCCAGCGCCTTGATGACCGCTGCGTGATGGACTGTCTCCAACGCCTTCTTGAGATCCACAGCTACAAGAATTCCCGGGCTCTTTGTGTGACCGCGCCGAGAGTTGGCCATTTGTGACAGCATGTTGAGGCTGTCACGAGTTGACAGGACGGAAACCTGTTTGCGCGAGATGGAATTTACGGAGCCCATGTTTTCTCGAGACAGGCCTTCGATTGCATTGATTAAACTTTTTGCTGGTAAGGGCTGTTTCGGACTGGTCGGCCACGTTGACTAGCAATGGGTCCGTTATCTAGACTGGGCAGCAACTCGCGAAGCTTTTTATTGGTGCCTACTCTTTGCAATTGGTCGGTCACTTTCGCTGATATTATATCCGTCATCACTTCTGCTCTTATGAAAAGTTGCAGTGTGGTAACTTCTCCGATGAATGCGGGCTTTGTTATTCTGCCCTTAAATGTTTAACACAGTGAAAACGACAACAACTTAAACTCCTCACGTAAGCTAAGAACGATGCGCTATTCGAAACGTCGCCTTGCTGTGTGCTCGTAACAAAACCGTAATCGCACCTGCGTAGCCGCTCACTCACTTCAAGTAGAAAAGCGGTGATGAAATGATCGATGACCTTCGCGTAACTAAAATGTTTGAGGGATATTCGCGACCCCCAAGTACCGAACCTGTTGAATGCATCGCATTAGTTTCAATCCTTATAAATCGTTTATAGAGCAGGAAAAATTTTCTCAACAGCTTCATGCTATTGTCTGTGTCAATCATTTTGTCAACAGCTGCCGGGGATTATAGTTATAGCAGTTAACCACGGGACAGTAACAAAGAGGCTCGCCATGGTGGCTGAGAAACTGTGCTGTCCTGCTGGTGAGCCCGAGGTCGTGATTTCAATTACTGGCCACATTTATATGAAGGTGAAGTACAAACAAACATGCGTACTTAGATTTATGAGCACGCTATGCTACCCCAGCTGGCTAAAGTTGAATGATCCTCTATTACAGTTCATCTCGAAAACATTACCCTTTCGGAACGGGAAATAGCGAAATGCACATAACACACGAATGCACCGACCATCCGGGAGACGCAATTTCGCCACGAGTCACAACACACACACTCACTACGTGGTCTTGGGAGGCGAGACTCTCCGAACTGCACCTGGGAAGCCAACTGGCGACCCTCGACCAGGCCCGGCGAGCCGCGATCGCCAGTGGAGCCCTGTCAGAGGGAACCACCCAGGAATAAACCGCGCAACGGTTTCTGCAATAATAAAGTTTCTCCTCCTCCTCTTTTCAATTACTTTAAATGTGAAAGACAGTGCATTTTTTTTCCTTTTCTCTCCTTGCATCTTATTTACGAAAGATTTCCTTAACATGTGTAAGTTTAACACTCGCGTTCTTGTCTAGAAATTTATTGTGCTGTTGGGTAGTATTTACTCGACAGCCCAAGACGACAAATTGTCCTCGACTGTTATCGAGCTGTAACAATAAATGTACTTCAAAACACTCGCACTGGCGCGCTTTCGCGCGGCTCGCCTTGATAAACTGCAGGTTGATCGATAATTGTGTGAATTCGAACACTTGCGTGGCGGTGAAAGCAACTCGAAAGACTAAAGCAAAGCAGAGACGAAGAAAAAGCCAACCCTGTGCTTCTCTCCTACGTGTTGCGTTTTTTGCACCTCTGTGATCATGACACAAAGATAAGCGCCCTGCATAGCCTAGGTGAGTTTTATGCAGTATTATAACGTTTAGTCCATGCACACCATGTTTTTTTGTCCTCCAACTTCATCATCTTCTTTCCGGAAGCTTGCTCTGTATCGTCATTGCAAGCTTGTACGGGTAGAAGTACGATGATATGAGAATTACCGTACTTTGCCGCGTCTACCGCCACGAAAAGACACTATTCTCATGCTGCTGTTTGCAAGCAAACTTAATTTACCAGTTGCCCTTTCATCGACGTGCGTTCAGTACAAACATTGTAGTAAAAAGCGTCATACAGTAAACTTATAAAGGAACATGAAACTCTTATTCGTGGCTGCCTACTGCAAAAAAGGTAATAATAATAATAATTCATGCAATACATAAAAGTATCTTTTAAAATGGAGCATGCGTTGGCGGTATATAGCTGCAACCAAACCTGTATTTTCCATTTAAATTTTACTGCTTCTCCACCACGTATATATTGCGGCGCATATACAAAAGAAATCGCTGGAATATACAAGCTGAAATCTCTTTAGATACATAATGAACTTAAGGACATTCTTATAACGAGGAATATATCGAAGAGCGTGTAAACCAAAATAAACTGTGTGTCTTGATAATTTCCACAATTAAGAAACAGTTCCCAACAGCGTTTCATTGCCTATAAAGTGTATGTTGCTGCGCGCTAGGCTTTCTCTGAAGCTGGGCGCATTAAAAAAGCGTGTTGTGGTTCAGGCTGCCTGGGTACTTTAACATTCTATCAAGCACTAACATCCCAGTTCCTCAGCTTAGACATCAGAGTTACGCAGTGACCACTCACTTCTAAAAACATTCGGAAGTGCAACGCAACCTTTCGGACAAACTCGCATCTGCACAAATCAGGACGTGGAAAACAAATTGGAAAGAGATAAGGGGCTGTGGGAAGGCCACGCGCCGGTGGGAAGGCCTCTGCTCCCTCCCGCGCGTTCCCTGCGCCCCTCTCCCTCATCCAGGGGGCGCCAGCGCCCGCGTTCCCTTCCTTTTTCTCCCCATCCCGCGTCTCTGACGGCGGGCACGCGTCACGACTCCGGCGCCAAAATTAGGCGGGAGCTCGCCGCCGCCCGAACGGCGCGAGTAGCAGTCGCCGCGAAACGGCCTGCGGGGCTGGCCGGTGCAGCCGGCGAAGAAAACGCCGCCAACTGAGGATACGAACCGAGAGAAGTGAGGGACGCGCTTAAAACAAGAAAACTAAAGGACCGGGTGAAGTGCGGAAGCTCCGTCTTCGTGTTGTGTGCTGGTGTTGAACCTGCTGCGCTTCTCCGATAGTGCTGTTTCTTTTTTTCTTCCGGAAGGATATGCTGTGCGCACGTCGACTAGAGTAGCATGCGAAGGGGTGGAGATATTATCTGCATTGCCCTCCAGTAGCGGACGCCCGGGACAGGGAACCTGCGTGGGCTGTCGGCGATGCCACATGACGAATGCGCCGGCGCTTCCCAGGTGAGCTTCTCCGGCTGGTGGGCTCAGAGAACGCGCGGCTTCGTTGTTTCTCTCCCTGCTGGAACGAGGTGTGGTGAAAGGGGAAAAAAAGAAAATCTGGTGGCGTGTGTTCTGAAAGAGAAATGCAATGTGGCAAAGCTGGTTAAAGCTCGATTTAGAAAAAGAAATACTTGGTGAAGAAGGAAAGCGAGATGAAGAAATGTAAGAATAGGGGATAGACCTGTTGCATCATTGTTTGCTATAACTATTTGAAGTTAATGCCAAGTGCAAAGTATTTATACACAGATCACGTGAGGTCACTATCGAACAATGGAAAACGTCACACCTACTTTATCAACAAGGTATCGGCGGAGTCAAATTATCAATTATTACAGGGAAAAGCCACAAACACACGAAAAAGTACAGTGGAATCGTGGCACACTTGATGCAAAACAACTTCTTTGGATGTTTGCAGTCGGAGTTCTGCGACGCTCTCATCTTATGCCCTCTTTTTTTTTTTTGATCAGCTTGCTTAGCCGCATAGGTGTTTTCAAATAAAAGCTTGGAGGCCCTCCTGATGTACAAACAGCAGTTCAGGCTATGAATATCACTGTGCACGATCCAAGACCCATAACTTTCTTTTATCCACTCGCTGCTTGACAACTCTTAGAATTCTCGCTCGAGCATTCCTCGTCTCTGGACAATCACAATAGGTATTGGATGTCTGTTGTACATGCTGGAGCAGCCCACTTTGGAGAATGCACGGGGTCTTAAGGTGTTAACCTCCAGGCTCAGCTGACGGAAGGTGTGAGAACCGCCCTACCCTTCAATTTCCGAAGTCATACTTCCTCTACTCGAGATGGTTTCTGGGAAAGGGAGTAGAGACGCGAAAGGATTAGCGCGCCTGCATCCCGACAGCCAAGTGATACTGGGGCTAAAAGGATTGAGCCGGGGGTCTCAAGCAAGAGTATTAGGTAGGATTTCTTACGCCGAATTTTATTTCGAATTTCTGTTCGCTGGATCCCTGTTCTGGTTCTAAGCAAGCACTATGTAAAGAGTCCCAGCTAACTCTAGCCAGAGTTGAAAAATATGCGTTTGTCATGCAGGTGGACAATATTGACTATAATTGTCAGAATTGCTTGCCGTATATACAATAAACGGCAGAGAATTCGTCTGCCACCGCTAGGAGATTAACTATTTCTTCATTGCACCTGATGAGATAATTAGTCTTAATTAATCAACCGCTCAAATAATACAATTTGTTGCTGTACGAAATTGTACAGCAACATGAGAAACTCCAGATAGAGCTTTCTGTTCCTTAAGCCGTGCTACGTAAAAGTGTTTTTCTGAACGCGAAAACCTGTGAATGCACGCAAAGTGTCTCGAACGGCCAGTTTCGCGGCAATTTTGCGTGCATTTGCAGGCTTTCATGCTCGAAACCTTTTATGTGGCTAGTATTGAGCAACAGAAATCTGTATCGAGAGTCTTTCATGTCGCTCTGCAATTTTCTCATTGACACTTTGCATCTAATTGTAACATTTGAGAAGTAAATATATAATTATAACTAATTATTTAAATGTGTATAATAATAATTGAGTATCTCCAAGCGAGCCCAAATAACATTACCTTGGTTCAGTCCAGCTACGTGGCATTTGCATATTTGTAAACCCTGGCTAAAGTTAGCGGGGACACCCTGGATATTACCGATGAATATGGGAGATCTGTGAAGATTGCGAATTTCTTCGGAAATTTCATGGCGTTTTTCAAGCTTTCTTGCAGTAGTACACAGCGCTGAGCGAGTCCGCCTAAATTTCGACCTTAATAAGGCTTGTCTGTGAATTCGCAGCTTTGACCGATTCATCGACAGCCTGCAGCTTATACAGTAAGGCATCTTGATTTTCTATTGTTGTAGCATCGGGTCGCTCAAGTTTTAGGATGCCTTGCACTGACTGACGAAGGCAACTCTGTTTCCTCGTGAGTTAACCTCGGCGTGCGCAGTGTCTACGAGGGACGGTCTTCTCTAGTGCTCTAGGTCATCACGTTGCGGAAGGCTGATGATTTAGTAGTGGCGAGAGTACAGTACCACGGCGAGAGATCGTCCAACGTCGTGAACAATCGTAGCCAGTGGAGGGTATCCGTAGAACTTGTAATAGGCAGCCGCGGCTGATGGGACTTGCCGTCTTCATTTTGCGAGCTTGTTGGAGCTGATTGGCAAGCGCCGAGGTGGTATAACGCTGGGTGTGTTCTTCTTGCAATGTAGGAATAGGGGTGAGAGGGTGACAGAGGTCGTGTCCGCTCTCGGCGTCGCCTATTTCTGCGTTGTTCTCCGGTTGAACAGCGCTTGGTATACGATGCGTGCTTAGAGCACTGAGCGCACTGGTCAGCGAGCCAGATGGATACGATAGTCCAGAGTCCCGGTGCAAGTCATTATATAAGTGCAAGATTTCGGTCGACGTTTCGTGGACCCTTTAGAGCCATGTCGTGCCTGACGCGGAGGAATGGGTTTCCAGCCTCGGGATTCGCAGCCTTTACGCTGCTGGATGGGCCGAGACATTTGAAATCTTGATTTGGCGACCAACATTTTTCACATTGGTTCGCCATTTGCGTGTAGCAAGAATGTTCTGTTGAAATGTTAATTCTAGCGTGCTTCGCGTATGCGTGAAGGACATTATGAACTTCGTGTAGCTGCGGGTTTTGCGTACGAAGGTCTCTATATGCTAGCCAGAGTGCAATATCATAGAGTTACTCGGAAACCTGATGTCAGCAATGTTAGTCAATCTCTATTCGAGTGGCACAAGACCAATAGCAGGAGGGCAAGCACTCACTCCAGTGGTAACACGCGGTTTCACGTGAACCAGTAAACTAGGTACATTCGCCAGTAATCAAAATGTCCCGAAGATAGAAAATGACCCCGCCAGCTTTGTTATTCGAAGTAGTAGTCTAACATCTTACATGTTTTTAAGTATTGTCGTAGGTTGGACATTATGATATACATATGTTATATCAGTGGGCACCTTCCTACGTACCAGGGAACTGTCAAATGATGCGCGTAATGTTTCGTCCACCTACATTGGCAAGCCAGCTTATGTGGCCAAATCCAAATATAAGCTGAATCCGATCAGAACTAGATGATAATTTGTGTAATGCTCGTGTGAGCTGTGTGAGTTTGTGTGAGCTGTGGTATAACTGCTTCCATGAATGCATCATTTGCCCAATCGAATTTCAATGGTATGCCCTCGCTTGAGTAATTATTTCTTTTTGGAAACTTGATAAACCTTTGCATTATGTCAATGCCTTCGGACTGCTTTTTAAGCGCGACATAAGTTTTGCGTCTTCCACAAGAACCTTACGGGAGGCTGCGGCTCTTGTGGAAGTAACGGTGGCAAAGTACTCGTAAATCACTTTACTCGGCTAGGACTAGCACTGTCTAACACCGGCAGACCCAATAACCTTGGACGACGTAGTAACAGCATGTGTATCTAATCTGCAGCATGGAAAGCACTCATACAACGTTGGCTAAATATAACGCGTGCACCCGCGTGCAGAAGTTCCATACAACTATCCGTGGCCATAAAGCTTAAAGGTCACGGTAAGGCAGGAAGAGAGTTCTCATCTGGAGTGCTGTATTTAGCTGCAATGACGCATTCTCTACCAAAGTCAAGCCGTAAGGGCACATAAGCATTGCATGAAGGCCGGGAATTGCCTGTGAACACAAGTATACTTGCTGAAGGTGAAACCCGGCTCGAGAAAGAAAGGCGTGTCCGCACGGCACAACAAAAAAGAGCTGTTTTAACAGCATGAGCATAGAACAACTAGTGGAGCGCTTTGCGATTGGCTTGATTTGCGGGTCCCCCGGTAACTGTCAGTAAATGTAGTGGTCTAATATCTGTGAAACATTAACTTTCCGCTGCATATGCATGACCGCAGAAAGCACGCGATTTTGGAGGATCGAGCAAACCCAGCGTTCTACGCCGTCTTTCCCGTTCGTATCTTGCATGCTTAATAGGCATGAAACAGACGTAAAACGCGCTCGCTTTGACGTCACTGTAGCTGACTTAGGCATGAAGACTACCCGAGTTGTGCATACCGGAGAAGAAAAAGCCTTTTCGCACACAGCCTCGATGCTGTACATATCAGGTTCCAGGGCTGGTATGAATGTGTAATGGTCGAATCTGATGTTTAAGTCATTTATTTAAGCTCTGCCGCACGAAATGTGCGGATGAGGGATGGTTCCTTCAAAGATGTAGGCTCGAAGTAATATTCTTAACACGCACCTGTGGCTGCTTGTATGGGAGGCGTCAAGACAAACTCGAATAAAAGGTTCGAGCTTTGTTCGGCACCAACGCCTAGATAACAGGATCAAATCTTAATCCTGGGGAGCGGCATGCCATATAATAATCGGAGTGCCAACTTGCCAACATTCGTAAATGTGCCTGCCAAGTCAACCTTCCTTTAATCCTTTTACAGTATTCGCTGTCCGGATGTTCGCACTGCCTGTTTTCCCTTGAGCTTCGCCGACAGGCTCAGCTGCTTGATACGGTCGACTGTAGGTACGTTCAGACTGCGATCGTAACGTTAGCAAAGCACGCATCTGTCGTAAAGCTAGTATCGCGCGTTACTACCATTAAGATCGTTAACAATGCTGGTCGTACGCATTGCAAGTTGCACACGTTACGCTTCTTAAGAACGGCCAATTAAAGCGTGAGCTGGCCAGTGGCGTCTCGGAGATTTCAACATGACCAACACACCGAAAAACTCTAAGCGAAGGCACCAAAGAAATACGGCGGCTGTTGCAGCTCGAAAAACGCAGATACACATTGGCAGTCATGGTTCTTGCTCAAAATGGGGGATGCCGGAAGTGGCGTGGCGGGAAATTTAAAACCGAAACTGCGGCGCTTGTTGGCCACGTCGTAACTGTCGAATCTGTATCAAACGTAAAAGTATCGCGCATTCTAACATACACGCTTGCGTGTGTGACCACTGTTGCGCTATTAACGCTTCATACGATCGTAGTCTGAACAATTTAGTAGTGATTTTGGCGTTTTCGCTGGCGTTTCCTCCAATTTATCTGCACATTACGCGCGCAGCCTAAACGTACTTTATCTCTCGAAACACTTTAATGGGTAATATCACGAAAACGGTCACGCTGGTGACCTTTCAATGACAAATGAAGAAAAATGTTTACGTGAACATTTGACTGAATTTCAGGCATATAGAGAAAAGGTGAAGACGACAATGTGTGTCTTCATTCTCATTAAAAACGTTTCTTTCCCATTTTGCAGAAATACAACGAAAGCAAAAGAAAAAATATACACATCCAACCCTCATGTTGCAGTCTAAGAACTGGAGCTTTCATGAAGTGCATAAAGACATGCCACGCTATTGATTATATTTTCCACGACGTCTTGCCCACATGCGAATACCGGCCTCCCAGTGAAGACGGCACTTAGCGCACCAACCCTGCCCTCCTCGACACCACCACGTGGCCTACTCGACCACACATTATAATGTCTCCGGGGTCCGGCCCCTTTTGCCATGACAGTGGACACAGGGTCGGCGCGCTGACTGGTGTGCGCCGATCCGGGCGATAGCCGTAAACTACATTTTACTCTGTGAAAGGCCGACCAAGCAGGTGTACCAAAACGCTTGGAAAGTGGGTATAGAACTGTTGGCATTAATAATGAAATTGCGTTCTTGACGACAAATATTGGTTGCAATTAGGATATCTAGGTATCATTTGTTTCCAGCACTTCGTAATTTTATAGAAAGCAAGGTCAGCAGCCAGGAGGAATAAAGGGTAGCAAAGGTGGTAGTGCTGCCCAACGTATGAGGCGCTCAGCAAAAGCTAGCAGCCGTGGTCAGGAAAGTGGGTAAAGGTTCACATATAAACGTTCGCTTCGAAATTCTTGCACGGATCCCTCCCAGATCACTCTCTTTAAGACTGCAGCTTTCAGAAAGTAGGAAAGCATTCACAGATTGTTACTTTCTACCGCCGAAGAGGTTATAGGCGAACTCGCCCGAAGCAGCCAACAGAAAATATACGCCTTGCATAGTCATCTTACTGCGCGTCAGCGAGAAACACCGTAGATAGATCGCCACTTTGGAAAGTGAATGGCTGACTGTTCAAAAGAGAGTTGTGCTTATTTTACCACTAGGATTCCCATAGTATAATTAAAGGATATATTCCTGCAGTTGAGACATTTCTCGTTATCTGTGGTACGAAAAGACCTTTTTTTTCTACGCATTCTTGGTGTTACTTGCTAGCCCGCTTACATTGAATAGACACGGTCTATTCTGAGGCACTTCGCATGGCCTTGTGATAATGGCGAGAAGCGTTCGAAACCAATATAAGATTGAACGTCAGAGTCCTGTCTTTGTCAGTCTGTCGTGCTTCTTTCTCGGTCCTGAAGCAATACTTTACAGTTGCTGTAAAGGAATAATGTTGCTAATATTTAGGGATGCTGAGTAAACGATAATAGAACATCAGAATGGCCCTGTAGGCAGGGCCGCCGATTTGCAGGAGCTCACATTCCACCTACTTGCAGAAGTGCGCCGTGGAGATTAAAAATACGTAAATATAGAGCAGTTCTTGGCCTCTATCATGCAGATTGGGTCAAAAGACTCACAACCAGACTTTCCTTTTTCAATCATACCATTTTGCGAACCCTCATTAGGCTCCTAGCTTTAAAACGCCGACGCCATAATTGGCAAAGAGCGTATGGGTTGCGCATGGTAGCCTCGGTACCAATGGACAAGACGCATTACAAGACCTCACTTCCTAAACGCAACAATTGAATAATATAAAAACAAGTACTGAAAAATTTAAGGCCATTCCGCGGAGCAGTAAACATCTAGCGGAGCAGTAAACGTCATGGCAAGAAATGTTCGCAATCGTCGATAAGTTGTTTTTCAAACCACAATCGGTCCCACACACCACAACTGAAGCCAAACGTTTTGTCCGCACCATTGGAAGTATGAACCTTCCGGGCGTGATAGCTCCGTCGTTGCTCCGCATTAATCCCTTTGTAATCTGGGGGACTTTCCGCTCGAGCCCGTAGCTTACTGGCAGTCTCCTGGGCACGCTCCTCGCTGGTTCGTGTCACCCGCCGCTTCCGCTCACGCTCACGTCGTTGGCCCTGAAATTGGGCCTCGTGAGCAGCTTGTTCTTCAGCAGCACCCACTACACACGGCCTATTCGGTTCTTGGAGCAGGCGCGTAAATGCAGCAGATGGCTCGTTACCAACCGACTGTCACACCAAATGATCGATGGGCCCTACGGCAATTAGCGCTCCCTAGTGGCAGCCACACCGAGCAGAGGCCTACGTCAGGAGCTCAGGTCAAGATCAGCATTACGCTCACGCTTCGCGACATCTAGAACGCTATTAGTCACCATCAAATCATTCTCGAACCACAGTCTGACGCGCACCGCACAACTGAATGCGATATATCTGCCCGGAAAGTTCCTCTGAGATTTCGCATCGCACCCTTGTGCTCGTCCGATTTACTGGCGTGGTACCTGCGTCACTTGGCCGCATTTTCCGCTTTGCGGCACTTGTCTTCCTGCCGATCCCGCTCCTTACGGGCAGCTTCTTGGGCACGATCTTCGCCTACTACTCACTGCCCGTTTCCTACACTTTAAAAAGGTTTACACCCTTTGGGTTGTATTTTGTCTCCAAACAATACACTCTAGAAAATGTTTACAACCTTTGGGGTCTGCATTTGGCCACACAACAATGATTTTCATATGTCTTTCCCGCATTTCTTTGCTTGAAAACGTTGCGCTCGTTACTTTCCTGTCGAGGATGCTCTATCATGCTGATAACGCCCCTGCCGTTCGTGACTTGAAAGTACCGGGCTCACAGAAAGAAAGGAAATGTGGGCAAAACAGATGACGATTAGCGTTGTAAGGTTAATATACACCCCAAGGGGTGCAGCCGTTTTTAGAGTGTAATGGTCATACGTCTTGCCAGAATGTCCTTTCTTTAACGCTGCGAGCCCTGCACTTCCTAGTCACGAATGGCTTGCGCCTTATCAGCTTGACACAGCCTTTTCGACAGGAAAGTAGCGACCGCCGCGCTTTGAAGAGAGAAAACGCCAGCAATTCGCAGAGGACAACTATTGTGTGGGGATAAGAAAAGCCCCAAAGGGTGTAAACATTTTTAGACTACCTTCCTGCTATGCCAGGTGTCAGCACATGCCTTACTGTTTTGCTCCACTTCCACATAGACGGTGGCGTTATGCAGTATTAGCTGGTCTCTATCTTAGCTTTCCGCTTGCTACGCCACGTGTCGGTGCATGCCTGACTGGTTTGCTTTGCTTCCACATAGATGGCGTGGGAGTTTTGAGGCACGGACATCAAAAAAATCTATGGGAAGGTAGACATATACAGCTCCGCTGTAAAAAGCAAACTAGTGTTTCACTAACCCCATAATTTTTTTCGGTTGGATTACCTTTTCTTCCCTTTTCTTAAAGGGGCGAAGAAGCAATTTTTAAGGTAACCATTTTTTGTGCAGTTTAAAGCTGACCGGAGAGAGTGTCCAATCATTAAGTGGAAACGTGGAAAACGCTACGAAACAAATTGTATCAAAATTTTTCGATCTTCAGCGAGTATGTAGTCGTTCACTGCAAGCATGCCGAAAACACTGACCGGTGAGCGCGATAGCGATTATACGCCGGTGTTAGAAGGAGGCAACCGACAAGTGCGGCCGACAAGCTGGCAGAAAGTATTATTTTGTTTATAAAACTTATCTTCCTGCGATTCACATTGTGCGAAGCGTCAAATTATTTCTCGAATAATGGCTGCGTGATTTCATGGTCTCTTGTCAACTGGTGTGGTCAATAACCAGTCAAGAGCACTTTTTGGCCAAGCAAAGTTTTCGAAAGCGAAACAGCGCTTTGACGCATTATACAAAGCTTGGTGTGTGGCCGTAGCCAAGCATGTGCTAATATTGTAGAGCTGGTAGCCATTTACGGCACAACTAGCCGATGACATTTTGTTTCTCACAGGCAGACCACGCAAGTACGGCTATTTACTCGCAAGCCTGCACGCGCGTGCAACAGCATGTGCTGCGACATGCATAGTGGCACGCAAGCACCACTTGTTAGCGTATTCTATGCGTATTACTTCGTAATACGCATACAATAAAACCGCAAGCGTCTAATAACATGTACACTGCAATTTTAAGCAATAAGTATGCTGTGCATAATACTAGGCGACTTGCCTACACTAATCTAGGAGACTACATCCGAAGTACCAAGATTTGACAACAAGGACGCGCCACTTATTAGTTTTTGAGATTTTCTTTTCCAATTTAAAATCATAGTTTCTAGTTAAATCGCGAACAGTTTGCTCGATTCTATCACTAGAAATCATCGTAATTTCATTTCCATCAGCATCAACTACCCTCCACTCACCACCCCCGCTCTCCCACACCCTGAGCATTCCCAGAGTTGCACTGTAGTCCCAACTCAGCCTGCTGGGATGCGGGACGCAAAGCAGTACTTGTCTAAATTAAGGGAATGACAGCGCCATCTGTCGTTGCTAAACTTGACCATAGTGTGTCCCGTTGGGTACCGTTACCGCGGCAGACAGTGTCACTGTCTCGGTTCTAAGGAAATCTACGTTTGTCGTTTGTAATTGCAACAGGCAATTTCTTTTTCTATTGTTCAAGATGAAGGAATCATGGAAGTACAGCCAACCGCAAAGTTTTGCAGAACACGAGATATGAGGAAAGGCTGAATATCTGCGCAGCCTGACAACGCAACCTAGTATTCGCATTTAAGCCTCTACTAGTATAGGTGAACAATATTGTGATGTGCGCTTTTACTGACTACTGCTACAGGCTGGACGGAAATTGAACGTTTTCTGTGATCCCATGGTCCGTAAACTTTCGTGGTTTACCGTACCATCCACAACGGTGGCAATAAACAAGATGCACACTGCGAGATGCACACTGCACACCGCCATTTTTACGATGTACTCGGGCGACAAAAAACTGCGCTGAACCCGTCTCAAGATAACTGTCGACTACGAGGCGTGTACGGAAAGGGGGGGGGGGGTCGTCTTTCGCGCTTCACTCAGAACACTCGGTGCCATCTAGCATCGTCGCCGCGAAGGCTGCGCGTCGCCTCCGAAATCCGCGGCGCACCGGTGCCTGCGAACGCCGAGAAACGGGTCATGCAGCCGCCGGGCTCCTCTATCGTTCTTCTTTCTGGACACGGCGCGCCATCTGGTGCCTCTGCCGAAAAGTCCGTGCGTGGCCACCGAGACGAGAAGCGTTGCGTACCAGTTCGTGGGAATGCTGAGAATTGTTCCCTCGCTTGCCTCACACCCGCGGCACACACACAGTGACCCAAGCTTTCGAGAGGCTCATTGATGAGCAGGACATACACAGTGAATACATGGCGCAGCTAGCTAAAGCGTTAGCGCGAAAGGTATTCTTCGGAAAACCGCACATACCTGGTGCATTTGCGGCGCAGCCTCCTGATCCGTCGGGTTTGCTGTTCAGAAACCCATGGGACGTGGGTTCAGTTCTGCTCAGAATTAATTACATTTAAGGAATCTTTTACGTCATTGTACAGCTGCATGTCCCTTGTACAGGGGCATGTCCCCAGTGGCACATACAAGGTTAGCTAAACTGGCATCAACGAACTTTATTCAAGGCTGGCACACATAATGGTACATACCCAGAGAGCCAAGTTCGATTCAAAGAGGCTCATTGGAGCCCTTTTCTTCACCCCACCAGAAAATTCACACCGTAACGCGAAACTATGCGCTACAACATTCAAAGGCGGTCACCCAGTTTTTTTTACTCTTCTTCTATCTACTTTTATTCACTTTACCCCTTTCCCCAGCACAGGGTAGCCAGCCAGTACATACACTGGCTAACTTCCCTGTCTTTCCTCCCCTTTGTCTCCTCCTCCTCCTCCTTTCTGCACCCCACAACGGCCAACATGTCTTTCTTTGATACACTGGATTCGGTGCCACAAGATTACATTTCAAAAGCCGCAAACTTAATGCAAAACCCAAGGTAGAATTCTTTATACGCCGGGAAGTTTTTGGTTGTGGATAGTTCAGTAAACGATAACTGAATTATTACGATACTATATAATATTCAAATATCATTTTCTTGTTTTCTCTTCGAATGTATTCCGTATGTATATATAAGCGCAAACAAGTACTTTTAATTTTCTTTGCTATGGGACGGTGTTTGGGCTTTAGGATATTAAGGTCGTCAACAGAGGTCAAGCAAGGTAACCCCCTTACTAGTTACGATTGTGTTTCAACCGGAGGACATTCGCGAGCGTCATCGAAAGGCTGAAGTATACAGCATTCTAGCAAAGAAAAGGGGCGTACAATGCGGGAAGCTGTCAAAGCCTTTTCTAGTAAGGAGACGAGCCGATGTTGTAATGATAAAACGCTATTCGGAGGCTAGCGTGTTTATCAGACGCTGCCTAATTGGCGGCGTTCCGCCTAAAATCTCCACGGTGAGGCTGACAACAATGACTACAACAGGGAAAAAAATTAGGGGGCTGGGGTTTAACATCTGCTAGCAGTCCAAACCGGCGGCAGCGGAATGCCGGCTAATTACTGGTACCCAAAGGATCGCGAGGACGTTCATCTGAAGACGTAATTGAGCGAGCCAATATGCGGTTATTGGGAGAGGTCCTGATCTCTCTGGTGATCTTGTGCGGTTGTCCGCTTCTCGTCCCTGCCCTGGAAGAAAGCGTCTTGGGTCCGCTTCACTTTCCACCTTCGTGTCAAGCAGGGGCAAGTGTGCTTGTGCGCGTACCTTTCCACCCATCGAAGGCATAGTCATGCGACGGCTTCAGTCAACCTCATTGTACGTACATTCCCGGTTTTTCGGGTGCAAGAATCCAAAGTAGAACAACGGTCTATATACAGCCCTTGTAGTGCGTCACAGCTCAGCTCCGATAATCATTTACGTGCGTGCTCCGATATAATAACCAATCTAGAACCTAATATTCTTGCAACTATACTCCATAATTCTGCAGAAACAGAAATAAACTCCTTAAGGTTCCTTTAAGCTACCGGCCTATATAACTCCTCACCAGTAAGCCACTCAACATGATGTTGCGCACGATGGCATGTTTCTCATTAGATAACTTCGTGTGATGTTGCGGTAGCGGGAGACAGCTATCCATTTTGAGGCAACCTAGCGACATAAGCACGCAACATTCTTTCGAAACTCGTAATATCCGGCAGACGTTTCGAAACGGAGACTTAGCTTCGGCAGGATGCACAATTTCATAACCGTGTTATTCCCTCCATGCCTATAAAAAAAATGAAAGCGTAAATTGTTGTTTTTACGTGCGGAAAACCACTATTTGATAACAGAGCACGTCGTATTGGTGGACTCCTAATTTGTTTTGACCACCTCTGGTTCTTTCACTCGCACCCAATACTGGATACACAAGCGTTTTCGCAATCCGCGCGTACGAGAAAAACACAGCTGCCGAGGCCCGAATCGAACCTGTGACATCAAACTCAGCAGTGCAACGCCATAGCCAAGCAACAGAGTTACCGCGCCGTTTTACGGAGAAACCTCGTAATGATTCTGCGCAGCCTACACGTCCAAATCAAGTGTCTTGAGATGGAGGAATGGAATGGCGAGCTTAACAACTCGAAGCTTGTCTACTCACTTCAGAAGGGAGTAAGTTTGGGCGTGCCGCACGCATGATTTCATGGTGCTGCGCCCCGCACTTTTGCGCCGAAACAGTTAAACAGGACGCCTGAAATGTGACTTCAAACAATTTTTATCTGGATATGTGCCCACAAAAACTTACTGTAGCAAACGTACAGCCAAAAGAAAAAGATTTCAGGGCTGAATTTAGAGTGCTTTTGTGTTCGTAAGTGTTTTTTACCCTTGTGCCGACTGCCTTCGCTAATGATATCTCCGCCATCACCATTCGAAGAAATTTTCTCTTACGAAGGTTTCTAGCATAAGCGCTTTATATATGTGTGCGCGTATGCGCATGTGTGTGTGTGTGTGGGCGGGGGGGTGGGGGAGGGGCTAGATGCGTAAGAATACACTGTTAAACACCAAGAAGGCCAAGATTCAACAAATATGACCAACGACATGTCAGCTCTCGCTCACGTATGGCAGGGTGTGGTGCATTGCTCCCGAAAACGACTTTTCTTTTATCCGCAAGTAAATCATACTCGTCTTGACTGAAGTTGTGTGGTTTAACGTCTGAAACTGCAGTATGAGTTATGAGGGAGGGTTACTATGTCGTTGCGGACGGGTTAGAATAAGTGTTTACAGCCACCTATTCGCGGACGTGAACCCAAAGTACACGCACGCGCTTTCTTTTCTTTCTTTCTGTTTGCATTTCGCCTCCGTACCCGTGGAATGCGGTCACCGCAGCTAGAGGATCGCACCCTCTACTTTGTACTCAGCAGCAGGAACTCACTTGCAGCAGCTGCACAGCTGCAAAAATATATATAGTTCTCTCCCTACTAAAAGTACGTTCTCATATCGGAGCAAGAAGGCAAACAACGATAAAAAAAAACATTCCAGGAGCACGAGCTAGTAATATCGCCAGCTGACAGAGATGAAGAGCCATTACTGGATGCGCGTTCGTATCGTCTTTATGCGGAATCGCGAGGAGATGGATCTGCGTTTAAGGAACGCCGTCAGACTGTTCGCCCGTTTCCCATCCCAAGGAGAATACAAGACTTTTTTTTTTAAGCTTCGCTGCTGTCGAGTACAGCGCACGATCATGAGTGCTGCCGCCACACGCCGGAGTTCGCTGCACGAAAAAAAAAGAAAAAAGAAGATGTCTGCATTATTCGAGACACACCGGAGCACTGCATTCACTGAAGTAAACAGAAGCCCCGCATCTGGCAGTTCGAGTTGGCGTGCTGGCGCGCCAGAAGAAATGTAGGACGGTCGCAGAGTAGGTTGTCTAGCACTGGAATTGAGTTGCAGGCAGATGAGCAACACTCTGCCCTATTTCAAGACCTGCATTCTATGCTATGACATCAATTGTAAGGGAGAACGTTTGTTTCGGAAGCTCGCATAAGAAACAGGTGTGCAGGTTATTTAAAAAGACGCAGTTATGCACCCTTATGGCAGTTTTCCTCTGTTTAAAAGGGCTAGGAATTTTATCTACTTCTTTTGTTCATGTTTTTCTTTTTCTTGTTCTTTTTAGGAAATGTGGTGATACGTTTAATTTCAAGCGTGGAATACGTTTCTGTCTGAAAAACGCATTTCGGCGCTCCAGGCAAATTGAAATGACTGCGTACCTTCAAACATACGTTAAATGCGGCTCGCTTATTTGCAATAGAATTGTGTAATAACCTAAAGTGCCACGAACTCAAAACAATTCAGTGCTTTACTAGGCTCACATGATAGCTGTCTGAGTTGGCACGACCTCATTTCTAGGTTTCTCAAGGCAGGGCGAGGGAACTCTTGCAGGAGAGAAAGGGCTAACCCAAGCGTTCCATACAAAAAAGCCAAAGAGCACATGTACTAGCCAGTCAGCCATAGATACACTAGTTTGCATCAGTGGGATTTCAGGGTTTTAGAGGTGTCCAATTCATTGTAACATAGCTCGTTCTTTTTTCTTAGCTTCCGCAGCAGCTAGGATGCTCCTATGTCGCGCGTACTAGCGCCGCATGGAAGCCCACTTATTGCTGATGCATTTCTTTGCGTCTTTTCTTTAAGAAGCGTTACTTCTACATCCGTGAGTGTTTCCCTTTAATTTTTTTTCTTCATATCTTTCGCATAAAATAAATGATTGACAAATATGTTCAGAGTGGGTATATGAATCACTCTATTTTTGCTTGCACGGAACTCGAAGGCTGCGTATACATTTAATGGACCATGGGTAAACCTGTTGCATTTACACAAATACGTGCTGCTCTGCTTTGTATCAAGGCACTTCTCTCTAATATTTAAACAAAACTCACTTTCGCACTCCTCGAAAGAAATTATCCGTGACCTGCCCATGACAGCGTTGCGCGGGTGTGCCACGGCGTGAGTCAAGTAGAAATATTGTGTGTGTACTTCAGTTGATTCCACCACATAATTCAACCACAGTCCCTTGGGGGAGGCCTGAAAATCGGACTCAATTGGCTCACGCTGAAGAACCAGAGGGCGTCAAAATTAAAACAGGAGCGCTCCACCATGGCATCATATCATCATATTGGTCGTTGCTTTGGGCTGTCATATTAGTCATGCAATCCTTCAAGCAATCTTGATAGAACATCAGCTATCACAACGTTGATAGAACAACAGCTACCAAGGTCGGTACAACATGCGCTACCAACAACAGAAAAGATAAACTTGTTTTACGAGTGATACATCGGTCGACTACAGCTTTACTCTTCTAGCCAGGTGCTCTGTGCCCCGATAGAATAATAGAGTGCTATGATTGGCGGCTATGTGCTCAAAAGGCGGGAATAATTTGTCAGATGGACTTCGCCAACCCCGAGCCAAGAACCCTGTTGTACTAGTTTGGAAGTATTGCACAAATTTCTCAGCCAACTTAACCTGCGATGTGCATTTAATTCTGTACCTTCAATAATCGCTACAGTTTGTTGCGCTAGTTGGCGAAACCTTGCTATTACAACAGGGCCGCGAATTGTCATACACATGGAATACACATGTCATACACATGAAAGGGCAGGCGATACAAGTGCCAATGTGTTATAAGTGACCCAGCTGAAGTTTAGAAACTCGCTATGGTGCCATGATTGAGTAGAAAAAAAAAGTTGGAAGGTGATTCAAACTGAATTTGAAATCGATTAAAGATAAAGTCTTCGAGGGCAAATTAGGATGAGAGTTGGATAATCACATACAGTCGGTGACAACCCAACAATAACAAAGATTCTGCATCCACGAAAGTCCAGTGCACCTGCACTTCACCTGTGAAAGAGAGCTGATCCAGCCGGAGTCTGCTCACAGCTTAATGACTCTGGTCGGCTGGTATGAATAATGATATGCTAATTAGAAATTAAAAGCTAGTTGTTTCAAGCGAAAATGTTCCTATTGGCTAAGCAGTGGCGTAAGGATGGGCTATAAAATATGCGTAGACGTTCAGGTTCGAATCCGCAACATGTGACACAGCGACGGAAGGAATAATTGTCCGTAATGCAAAACCGCTTGATGACAGGTAACTAACTGAGTCTAATTTACACGATCATCTATGCAAATTTTCTTTTACTTGGACAGTGCAGATATGACGTAATTCTTATGTAGTCACCAACCTCACTTTATTACGAGAGGCCCGCAGCGCCTCAAAGTCAGCGCACAAAGAAAGGCAGTCAACAAGAGCGAACACTTCCACGTAGCCCAACTACACTTCTGGTTTCGTTTTCGGCGGGTGTTTTCAAAGCTAGTGATACGCGTTATGCCGGCTACGCTGATCGGCGCTGCACTTGTCTTTGCTGCTACTGCTGAACCGCAGGCTGTCTTGGTGAGGCATAGTTTTTTGTTTTTTTTTTAGTCAGACAAGTATGGCTGCGAGCGATCGTTACAAGCCTCCAACGATTCTGTCTTCTGTGCAACGAGAAATTTCATAAAGTTTCACAAGGCGAAGGCCACCTTGTGAAACGAGGAAGTGTTTATTTGGCTACATATAAATGTTCGCGTTCAAGGTTTTGGTGCGTTCGTCCAACGTCGTGGCACCAGGTAAGCAGCAGTAGCTCCCGTACAAAGCTCCACCATGCGGCATCATGTTAAAGAAAAAAACTGACTGCGTCACAGCAACCGGGCTGCGTTTCGCTAACTGCGTCACAACGCCGGGTGCGGCCAACGTGCCGCAACAGTACCGCTAGATGTATAGAAATTAAATAATATAACGCTCGGAGTGAGAGAAAGCATGCGTCACTTTAGTATATAGACAATATAGGAAAGCTGCACGTAGAGGCGAAACGTGCGAAAGGGGTGAATGGGCGACATTACAAACAAAAGCATTTCGCTTTTACAAACATGGCGTAGAAAATACCCGACTCGTCCCAAAGAATACCATACATTAAATATGAAGAAAACGGGTGAGTTCCTAGCATTCCTCCCATTCCCGGGCCTTACTTGCTTGCATTTCAAGCGCACCAATACACGGGCGACTGCACGCTTCTGACACAGCTGTCTCTTCAGCCGAAGGGATGGTAAGCCAGTCACACAGAGGTGGCCACGGCACAGGCTTCTAGCCAGTCCGTACTACACGCTCGTACAATACATCCTACTCGCAATCAAGACAAATGCGTGGGTGCAAAGTCTAATTTCAGTCGCTCACAAGTCAGAATTTTCGAGTTACGAGTTCCTGGTTTTTGGGCTACTCGGCGTTACCTTTTGCACGTTCTGCCGGCAAAAGCATCACACTTCCTTGTCATCACTCTTGGCAATCTTAAAAACAAAGGTTACGGCGCTAAGCGGACGAGTACTAAGAGAGACACAAACGACACATTTGGCGCCAACTTCCACATGTTTATTCACCAGAGCCAACACAATTTTATACAAGAAACCTAAGTGAAAGCTAATCACAGTAGAGATAAGCAGGGGCGATAGAAATTAACACTGCTCGTAGGCCAGTGAACTGTTCTGAATTATCATGGCACACGATCACGCTTGCATTACAG